>NC_046683.1:67851373-68158638 GCF_009870125.1 Drosophila pseudoobscura | reverse complement strand
GATCATCTCCCAATGGTGGTTCAGTTGAGCATGTCTCCAGCGGAGGCGGTGAACAGGAGACGCCTCTTGCCCCCAGGGGCCAGCATATCGAGGTTCCAATCTTGGCTCGACTCGCACATCCATCTGAATACTGAGCTCAGGTCAGCAGAGGATGTTGATGACGCAGCTACCATTCTGGAGAAGAACGTGTTGGAGGCAGCTGAGCATGCCACAAGCGGTTTGAGGAGGCCCGTCCGACCTAGAGTCCAAGCTGAGTACCAGGTCAGCAATCGAATCCGGCTGATGATTGCCACCAAGAGGCGCCTGAGGAACATGCTGAAGCGGAATCAGGACCCGGCAGTGCGACAGCTGTTCAATATGCTTGGCAACAGGATCCACAAGGAGCTGGAAGCGGACAAAGCCAGGCGCGCTGACAACATCATTGGCTCAATTGATCCCACCGATCGCTACAGCATGGCAAAGCTGTGGAGGTTGACCAATGGTTTGAAGCGGCAGCCACCAGCCAACCTGCCTGTGAGGAAGTATTGTGCGGACGGAGAGGATAATGCTGACGACCCCTGGTGCAAGAGCACGGAGGAGAAGGCAGAGTCCTTTGCGAGGCATCTGGAGCAGCGATTCAAGCCTGTACTGACCAGCGCGGCAGCCGATATACGAGCAATCGAGGAGTCTCTTGAAGAGTTTGGATCCCCTGGTCCCAATTTGAGATTCAGGGCGATCACTCTTCCTGAGATTGAGGCACAGGTCAAGGTACTGAAGCTGAAAAAGGCCCCTGGAATGGACAGGATTGACAATCGGACTATAAAAGCTCTACCCAAGTCTGCTCTTCTGTATTTTGCACTCATATGCAACAGCTCCCTCAGGATTGGTTGCTTTCCTAACAGGTGGAAACACGCGGCAGTTAGTATGATCCCCAAGCCAGGAAAACCCGCCGATAAGTTGGCATCTTATCGCCCCATCAGTCTGCTCTCGGGTCTGTCCAAACTGTTTGAGCGTCTCATTCTGACCAGGATGATGGAAGCTGATGGATTTGTCGAGGCTATTCCAAACCATCAGTTCGGCTTCAGACAGGTGCACGCGGCTGAACACCAATTGGGGAGAGTCTCAAAGTTCATTTTGTCCACATATGAGAACAACCTGTACTGCTCAGCCATCTACATGGACATACAGGAGGCATTCGATCGAGTCTGGCATGCGGGCCTGAAACACAAGATGAAGCAGCTGTTGCTGGCAGCAATATACAGAGTCTTGGCTAACTATTTGGACGATCGCACTTTCTATGTGGAATGTACAGGCGGCGTCAAATCAGGAAGCAAAATGATTGCAGCAGGCGTTCCACAGGGCAGCGTACTTGGGCCAGTGCTATACAACTTGTATACACACGATATGCCGCTTCCTCGCGACAGGGGTATGCTCTTGGCTACCTATGCTGACGACACAGCAATCCTGGCGACTGGCATGAATCAGCTCATGGCTACCCAAAAGCTCAACCGCTTCCTGCTCAGCATCTCCAACTGGGCAAAGCAATGGGGCATCACCATCAATGCCTCCAAAACTGTGCATATAGTGCATACGTTGCGCTCGATTCAGCAGCCAGTGGAGGATTTGCAGCCGCACATTGCCAACCAGCGAATCAGCAGCGTCGCCGTGCATCCTTATTTGGGGGTCAAGCTGGACGCCAAGCTGCAGTTCCACACACACATCACCTACGTCGTCACCAAGGTCAGGGCAAGGGTCCAAAAACTGCGCTGGCTCCTAAACACAAACAGCAGGCTGAATCTCAACACCAAGGTAATGCTGTACAAGCAAATGATCGCACCGATCTGGCAGTACACATTGGCCGTATGGGGTCCACTAGCGAGCAGCGCAGAATTTGGACGGATCCAGGTCGAACAAAACAAGACTCTTCGCCTGATCTGCAATGCGCCATGGTACGTGAGGAACGACACCATCCACAGGGACCTGGAAGTGGACACGGTTGAGGCAGTCTACGAGAGGGCTTGCAAAAGATACTCGGAACAGATGAGATCCCACCACAACATCGAGGCAGCCAAAGTGGTCAATGACCCCTATGTACCGCATAGAGTGGCAAGACCCCGGTATTCCGAGTATCTCAGCAGACACCTCCCCAAGGAACTCGCGAAGCACGAGTGGAACCGTATCGAGATGATCCCTAATCAGCGCCCATACACCGAAGAAGACCAAATCAGCCACGACCGGAACCTTGATGACATGCGAAGGATGCTGATCAGGATGGATCGCCCAGTGTCGCCGCCGTCAGAGTTTAACTATTACACCGAGGTTATTCTGCCAAGACGGAGGTTACTGGAGCCTGCCCCCATAGCCACGATAGATCTGACGGTCAGCAGCAGAAGGCAGCGACTAGAGCGATTGGGCCTGGCATTGGATGCAGCTCTGAACGAGATAGCTGACACACATTCGCGGCACAGCGAGAACAGCCAAGTCAATGTAAGCACACTCACGCACACCAACACAAATGCCCAGGAATATCAACCACCGCCAGCAGCAGGAATAAATACAGAAAATAGCAGCCAAAATGATCAGCAGCAATGAAGACTTACCGCCAGCAAAGTCCCGTTCAGCCCCTAAGAATGCAACAACCATGGCTGCCACATTCGTACACAGAAAACACACACGCACGGAAATAAAACACAGAGGCATATGCGAGCCCGACAATGGCCGTTACGGAATGAGAACACTGACAAATATCTTCCCGAACCGACCAACTGGCGACATGGAAATGGACAGCTGCAAATTGTTTAAAAGAGTAGAAGACTCATGCGACCGACTGCCAAAAACGCGTCCGACCAAGGCGCCGCTGTTCAAAACTATGAGCGTTAGCATTTCTGCTGCGCAATTTCTCTGTTTCTCCTTCTCCTATAGACCCCGAACTGGCGCCAGTGATCTCCCTGAGAGGAAGAGAGAAGACAACAACAACTTCTGGAAGGTGGTGGATTCCTGCCATTTCCACTGCCGAGACAACTGACTGCTGCGCAAAACCACATACACACACATCCACACAGACACCCAACCCAATGCTGGCCGCCCCGGACCAGAGGGCGGAACAGAAACGAAAGAAGAAACGAAGAAGTAAACAAAAGAAGCAATAGCTCTGGCTGCCCCGGACCAGTGGGCAGAGGAGATACAAAAACAAGACAAAAAGGAATTAGACAATAATTAGAATAAATAAAATATATACATAATCGCCCTCTCTGCCAATTGTAAGGCAACCAAAATGTTTCCCCTTAATTATATTCTATACATAAACCTAAACCTAGTCTAAGTCAAGAGTGTTATGCTTTAACTCTACCCACTCCCCCTCCCCCCTTTGGCAAACGGTCTGTTTACCAAAGCGGAGAGATATTTACAAAAGATGACTGCGCCGGCAGAACTGCTGGCAATGAGATTTCTTGCTGTAAAAAGCACTGTATTTGCTGCCTACGGCTGCTAAATAGCAGCCTGTAGACAGCTGTATACGTACATTTATATATTAACAGCCCCAATAGATTGTACCTTAAATGCTATTTTAAAGTATCTGTACAATAAAGTCCACATAACGTAACGTAGCCCTGGCTCCCCTAACCTGCTGGACAGGCCAAGGCTCGAGCCGGGTTACGCTGCGTTATGTTAGTTAAAAAAAAAAAAAACAAATCAAAAACGTTCCGCAAAAAATTAATAATTAATTCATCCAAACCGCTCAAAAATCCCTTATAATATTGCACATGTGTAAGTAAACACTGTGCAATATTCTGTAAAAAATATTTCGGGGCAACGCGAAGTGTTGTGCCGCACACAAGTTTTTCTCTGAAATATACTACATAACCAAAGTGCAGTCAGTGAAAAAACGTGGGGTAGGCTTCAGCCGCTGCTGACCACCCCCCCCCTCCGCTATATTAACAATTGTGTTTAGCTGCACAAAAAAAAGCTACAAATAACAAACAATGGTACGTAAACCGTGCCCCAAATCTAAAAAGAAGACCAATTTGGCCTCTAGTGCTCCGTGCTCGGACAATGAAATTGATCTGCATTCCCCCTCGGTACTAATGTCGGGAATTTCGCAAAGTGAGTTACACCCCCTTTCCTGTCGCTCGAGCTCACTGGCCGATTTGACCAGTGATATGCCATCAACCTCAGCTGCCGCTGCAGCCAAGTTGATGCAGGCCCCGATCACTGTGAAGCCATTGCTAGCCCCCCCCTCTGCCATGCTGACCAGAGCCTCTGCTGCTACTGCCTCTGCTGCTACTGCCTGTGCTGCCATTCCTGGTGCTGCTGCTAAAGCCACCGCCCCTACTCGCGTAGCTGCCGCTGCAGCTAAACGCCCTTCAGTTACTACAGTTCCTAGTAATGCTAGTGCTGCTCGTGCAGGTGCTGCTCAACGCACGCCAGTCTCTACTGGTGCTGCCCGTGCTGCTGCTGCCTCTACTGCTACCTGTGCCCCTGGCAGTTCTGCCACTGCTGACACTACCAATCCTACTGCCCTTGCAGCATCCGTGCCGAGCCAGATGACTCTGCACGAGATTCTCAAGGAGCAGCGGGAAAAACTTGCAAAGGAGAGGAAGGTGATGGCCATGCTGAAGGCCGAGTCGGAGGCCCGTAATAAGAAGCGGACGACCACCCTGGCCTCGCCGATTACAAAGGTGTCGGCCAAGATGGTCAAACGGATTGTATCCTCCAAGGAGAAGCGGGACCCAAATCAGATGAGTACATCAAACTATTATAACATTCTCTCTGACGCTGATATGGATGTGGATGCTGACTGCAGCGAGGGAGAGACGGAAGCCGAGGAACCTGTTCCCACAAACAGGCCCTCTACTTCTCATACCACCCCCCCGCCTGCCCCTACTACTGCGCACGCTAACAATGCTGCTGCTACTGCTGACGCCAAAATTGTGCGGCCAGCCCCTATTTACATTCCTAATGTCACAGATATCTTTCCCCTACTACAGTGCTTTGATAAGGCCATTGGCGCTGGTACATATGATACCAGGCCGGCTGCTAATAGGTCTTTGAAGGTAATGTGCCACACTATAGATGGACATAGGGCCCTGATCCGGCTCCTAAATGAGGGACAAGGTGTTGAACACCATACGTTTCGCCTGAAAAGCGAGAGGGGAATGCGTATAGTTATACGCCACCTGCACCGCTCCACACCCACAGATTGGGTGCGTGAACAGCTTGGTAGACTCGGATATAAGGTGAGGCATATTGCCAATATACTTAAGAGATTTACTAAGGAGCCACTGGACTTATTCGAGGTTGAGCTGGAGCCTCAGGACATTAACAATAGCATCTACGAGCTGACGGCAATCTGCAGCCAACGGGTCAAGGTGGAGAAGCCCATACGCGCGCCAGGTGTTCCTCAGTGTCATAAGTGTCAGATGTTTGGGCACTCGAAGAATTACTGCAACCGAGCAGTTATATGTTTGAAGTGCGGCGATAAACACGAGCCTAAGGACTGCCCCAAGAAGCGGGAGGAGGTGCCGAAATGCGCAAATTGTGATGGTCCCCATGTTGCCAGCTACCGTGGCTGTGTAAAATACAAGGAGTACTGCAATAGAAGAAGAAATGGGTTAGATCAGACCAACAAGATGCTAAATAAACTTTCGATGCCTACCTTACCCGCCACTCAGGGTTTGCGGCGTCCCCGCCAGCCACCCGTCACGAACCAGCAGGGATTTCCAGCGCTGCAGCAACCTAGCCGCCGGCGAGCGCGCTCTGGCGCAAGAGCTCCTGCTCCTCCAGCTCAATTGAGCAGTTATGCCGATGCACTCCGCACACGGCTACCAGCGAGTCATTCCCAGCCTCTTCCTGGGAGGCAAGTATGGCATTCGGTGCCGCCAGCAGCGACCACAACTGGATTCCAGCCCGTGGTGAGCAGTCAGAGTGTCCGTTCTAGCGATGAGCTCAGCCAGAAACTGGACTATCTCATCACCCTGCTGACTCAGGAGCGGATCCAGCATGCGGCCGCCGCTGCTGAATCTACTCAAAAGCTGGAAGGAAAAATGGATGTGTTAATTGCTCAAATGACAAAGCTTACAGACTGCTTATATGCTAGCATTCAGGCGAATTCATTTTCCAGAAATGTATAATTCTAATGCTATCTACTCTACCCGCCACCACTGCAATCTAAAGATTGTATTTTGGAACGCCTCGGGACTCCGAGGGAAGACAGCCGAACTTGCGGCATTTGCATGCAGACACGAAGTTGACGTTCTGATGGTCTCTGAGTCTCATTTTAAAAACTCAGAGACCTTCAGCGTCAATGGATACTGTACTTACGGTGCCAATCACCCATCTGGGACTGGTCGTGGGGGATCCCTGCTCTTAATCAGAGCTGGAATCCTTCATATTGCCCTGCCGAATATAGCTACGGACCACATTCAATGTGCATCCGCTACCCTGACCCTGCCCGATGGTGGCCGACTGGTGGTCTCTTCCATTTACTGCCCCCCAATGCAGGAATGGACTGAGGATGATTTCTTGGCATTGTTTGGTCAGTTGGGGCCGAGATTCATTGCTGCTGGCGACTGGAATGCGAAGAACTCTTGGTGGGGTAATGCAAGGGCGTGTAGAAGAGGCGGAAAGCTGCTCAGGGCCGTTCAGGAAAGTAGCTGCAACATCCTGGCTACTGGATCTCCTACTCACTACCCGTACAACACTCGGCACACACCATCGGCAATCGACTTTGCGGTCTACAAGGGCGTAAGGGATGAGTTGCTGCATATCTCCCATCTGAATGACCTCTCATCTGATCATCTCCCAATGGTGATACAGTTGAGCATGTCTCCAGCGGAGGCGGTGAACAGGAGACGCCTCTTGCCCCCAGGGGCCAGCATATCGAGGTTCCAATCTTGGCTCGACTCACACATCCATCTGAATACTGAGCTCAGGTCAGCAGAGGATGTCGATGATGCAGCCAATATCCTAGAGAGGAACGTGTTGGAGGCAGCGGAACATGCCACAAGCAGTTTGAGGAGGCCCGTCCGACCTAGAGCCCAAGCTGA
The DNA here is from genome assembly GCF_009870125.1 of Drosophila pseudoobscura. Lineage (NCBI taxonomy): Eukaryota > Metazoa > Arthropoda > Insecta > Diptera > Drosophilidae > Drosophila > Drosophila pseudoobscura. Next base: position 68,151,616 of record NC_046683.1, on the reverse strand, counting down.
GTACCAGGTCAGCAATCGCATACGGCTGATGATTGCCACCAAGAGGCGCCTAAGGAATATGCTGAAGCGGAACCATGACCCAGCAGTGCGGCACCTGTACAACATGCTAGCCAACAGGATCCACAAGGAGCTAGAAGCGGACAAAGCCAGACGCGCGGACGCAATCATTGGTTCAATCGATCCCACTGATCGCTACAGCATGGCAAAGCTGTGGAGATTGACCAATGGATTGAAGCGGCAGCCAGCAGCCAACTTGCCTGTCCGAAAGTTTTGCGCCGATGGAGATGACAATGCAGACGATCCCTGGTGTAAGAGCACGGAGGAGAAGGCAGAGTCCTTCGCGAGGCATCTGGAGCAGCGTTTCAAGCCTGTTCTGACCAGCGCGGCAGCCGACATACGAGCAATCGAGGAGTCTCTTGAAGAGTTCGGATCCCCTGGTCCCAATTTGAGATTCAGGGCAATCACTCTTCCGGAGATTGAGGCACAGGTCAAGGTATTGAAGCTGAAAAAGGCCCCAGGAATGGACAGGATCGACAACCGGACAATAAAGGCTCTACCTAAGTCTGCTCTGCTATACTTCGCGCTAATATGCAACAGCTCCCTTAGGATTGGCTGTTTTCCTAACAGATGGAAGCACGCTGCTGTTAGCATGATCCCCAAACCAGGAAAACCCGCCGATAAGTTGGCATCTTATCGCCCCATCAGTCTGCTTTCGGGTCTGTCCAAACTGTTTGAGCGACTGATTCTGACCAGGATGATGGAAGCTGATGGATTTGTCGAGGCTATTCCAAACCATCAGTTTGGCTTCAGACATGTGCACGCGGCTGAACACCAACTGGGGAGAGTCACTAAGTTTATCCTATCCACTTACGAGAAGAACCTGTACTGCTCAGCAATCTACATGGACATACAGGAGGCCTTCGATCGAGTCTGGCATGCGGGGTTGAAGCATAAAATGAAGCAGTTGTTGCCGGCAGCGTTATACAGAGTCCTGTCCCACTACTTGGATGATCGGTCCTTTTATGTCGAATGCACAGGCGGCGTCAAGTCAGGGAATAAAATGATTGCAGCAGGCGTTCCTCAGGGCAGCGTACTTGGGCCAGTTCTATACAATCTGTATACATACGACATGCCGCTTCCTCGCGACAGGGGTATGCTCTTGGCTACCTATGCTGACGACACAGCAATCCTGGCGACTGGCATGAATCAGCTCATGGCTACCCAAAAGCTCAACCGCTTCCTGCTCAGCATCTCCAACTGGGCAAAGCAATGGGGCATCACCATCAATGCCTCCAAAACTGTGCATATAGTGCATACGTTGCGCTCGATTCAGCAGCCAGTAGATGATTTGCAGCCGCACATTGCCAACCAGCGAATCAGCAGCGCCGCCGTGCATTCCTATTTGGGGGTCAAGCTGGATGCTAAGCTTCAGTTTCACCTACATATTACCAACGTCATCACAAAGGTCAGGGCAAGGGTCCAAAAACTGCGCTGGCTCCTAAACTCAAACAGCAGGCTGAATCTCAACACCAGGGTAATGCTGTACAAACAAATGATCGCACCGATCTGGCAGTACACGTTGGCTGTATGGGGCCCTCTAGCGAGCAGCGCAGAATTTGGACGAATTCAAGTCGAGCAGAACAAGACCCTTCGACTGATATGTAACGCCCCATGGTATGTAAGGAATGACACCATTCACAGGGACCTGGAAGTGGACACGGTTGAGGCAATCTATGAGAGGACATGCAATAGGTACACGGGGCAAATGAGATCCCACCACAACATTGAGGCAGCCAAAGTGGTAAATGACCCCTATGTACCGCATAGAGTGACAAGACCCCGGTATTCCGAGTATCTCAGCAGACACCTACCCAAGGAACTCGCGAAACACGAATGGGAACGTATCGAGATAATCCCTAACCAGCGCCCGTTCACAGAAGAGGAGCAAATAAGCCATGACCGGAACCGTGACGAAATGCGGAGGATGCTAATCAGGATGGATCGCCCAGTGTCGCCGCCAACAGAGTATAATTATTACACAGAAGTTATACTGCCAAGACGGAGGTTACTGGAGCCTGCTCCCATAGCCACGATTGATCTGACGGTTAGCAGCAGAAGGCAGCGATTGGAGCGATTGGGCCTGGCAATAGATGCAGCTCTGAACGAGATAGCCGACACCCATTCGCGGCACAGCGATAACGGCCAAGGCAATGGAAGCCCACACACACACACCAACACAAATGCCCAGGGAAATCAACCACCGCTAACAACAGGAATAAGTACAGAAAATAGCAGCCAAAATGTACAGCAGCAATGAAGACTCACCGCCAGCAAAGTCCCGTTCAGCCCCTAAGATTGCAACAGCCATGGCTGCCACATTTGTACACAGAATTCACAAACGCACGAAAGAAATCACAAATATATGCGAGCCTGACGAATGCCACGGACAAAGGAGACACCGAAATGGCCGTTACGGAATGAGAACACTGAATAGTATCTTCCCGAGCCGAGCAAATATAGACATGGAAATGGACAACTGCGAATTTAAAAAGAGTAGAAGACTCATGCGACTGACTGCCAAAACGCGTCCGATCAAGGCGCCGCTGATGAAAACTATGAGCGTTAGCATTTCTGCTGCGCAATTTCTGTTTCTCCTTCTCCTACAGATCTTGAACTGCTGCCAATGAAGTCCCTGAGAGGAAGAGAGAAGTCTACAACAACTACTGGAAGGTGGTGGATTTCTGCCATCTCCGCTGCCGAGACAACTGCCTGCTGCGCACAACCACACACACACACATCCACGCAGACAATCAACCCAATGCTGGCCGCCCCGGACCAGAGGGCGGAACAGTGACGAAAGAAGAAACGAAGGAAGAAACAAAATAAACAATAGCTCTGGCTGCCCCGGACCAGTGGGCAGAGGAGATACAAAAACAAGACAGAAAGTAAAAAAGGAATAAGACAATAATTAGAATAAATAACATATATACATAACCGCCCTCCCTGCCAATTGTAAGGCAACCAAAATGTTTTCCCTTCATTATAGTCTATATATACCTAAACCTAGTCTAAGTCAAAGAGTGTTATGCTTTAACTCTACCCACTCCCCCTCCCCCCTCAGGCAAACGGACTGTTTACCGAAGTGGAGAGAGGTTCCCAACCGATGATAGCGCCGGCAAAACTGCCGGCAATGGAGAATTTCATGCTGTAAAAAAGCACTGTATTCGCTGCCTACGGCTGCTAACAGCAGCCTGTAGACAGCTGTATACATTCATTTATATATTAGCAGCCCCAATAGTTTGTACCTTAAATGCTAATTAAAAGTATCTGTACAATAAAGTCCACATAGCGTAACGTAGCCCTGGCTCCCCTAACCTGCTGGTCAGGCCAAGGCTCGAGCCGGGTTACGCTGCGTTATGATAATTACGTATCAAAAAAAAAAAAAAAAAAAAAAAAAAACATCAAAACGTTCCGCAAAAAATAATTAATTAATTTATCCAAATCGCCAAAAAACCCTTATAATATTGCACATGTGTAAGTATACACTGTGCAATACTCAATAAATACATTCCGGGCAACGCGAAGTGTTGTGCCGTTTAATAGTTTCAATACACACACAACATAACCAAAGTGCCGATTGAGAAAAAACGTGGGGTAGGCTTCAGCCGCTGCTGACCACCCCCCCCCTCCGCTATATTAACAATTGTGTTTAGCTGCACAAAAAAAAGCTACAAATAACAAACAATGGTGCGTAAACCGTGTCCGAAATCTAAAAAGAAGACCAACTTGGCCTCGAGTGCTCCGTGCTCGGACAACGAAATCGATCTTCTTTCCCCCTCGGTACTAATGTCGGGTATATCGCAGAGTGATCTACGCCCCCTTTCCTGTCGCTCGAGCTCACTGGCCGATCTGACCAGTGATATGCCATCAACCTCAGCTGCCGCTGCAGCCAAGTTGATGCAGGCCCCGATCACTGTGAAGCCATTGCTAGCCCCCCCCTCTGCCATGCTGACCAGAGCCTCTGCTGCTACTGCCTCTGCTGCTACTGCCTGTGCTGCCATTCCTGGTGCTGCTGCTAAAGCCACCGCCCCTACTCGCGTAGCTGCCGCTGCAGCTAAACGCCCCTCAGCTACTACAGTTCCTAGTAATGCTAGTGCTGCTCGTGCAGGTGCTGCTCAACGCACGCCAGTTTCTACTGGTGCTGCCCGTGCTGCTGCTGCCTCTACTGCTACCTGTGCCCCTGGCAGTTCTGCCACTGCTGACGCTACCAATCCTACTGCCCTTGCAGCATCCGTGCCGAGCCAGATGACTCTGCACGAGATTCTCAAGGAGCAGCGGGAAAAACTTGCAAAGGAGAGGAAGGTGATGGCCATGCTGAAGGCCGAGTCGGAGGCCCGTAACAAGAAGCGGACGACCACCCTGGCCTCGCCGATTACAAAGGTGTCGGCCAAGATGGTAAAGCGGATGGTATCCTCGAAGGAGAAGCGGGACCCTAATCAGATGAGTACTACAAACTATTATAATTTACTGTCTGATGCCGACGATATGGATGTTGATGCTGACTGCAGCGAGGGAGAGACGGAAGCCGAGGAACCTGTTCCCACAAACAGGCCCTCTACTTCTCATACCACCCCCCCGCCTGCCCCTACTACTGCGCACGCTAACAATGCTGCTGCTACTGCTGACGCCAAAATTGTGCGGCCAGCCCCTATTTACATTCCTAATGTCACAGATATCTTTCCCCTGCTCCAGTGCTTCGATAAGGCCATTGGCGCTGGTACATATGATACCAGGCCAGCTGCTAACAGGTCTTTGAAAGTCATGTGCCACACTATAGATGGACATAGGGCCCTGATCCGGCTCCTAAATGAGGGACAAGGTGTTGAGCACCATACGTTTCGCCTGAAAAGTGAGAGGGGAATGCGTATTGTTATACGCCACCTGCACCGCTCCACACCCACAGATTGGGTGCGTGAACAGCTCGGAAGACTCGGATATAAAGTGAGGCATATTGCCAATATCTTTAAAAGGTTTACAAAGGAGCCACTGGACCTATTCGAGGTTGAGCTAGAGCCTCAGGAGATTAACAATAACATCTATGAACTAACGGCAATCTGCAGCCAAAGGGTCAAGGTGGAGAAGCCCATACGTGCGCCAGGTGTTCCTCAGTGCCATAAGTGTCAGATGTTTGGGCACTCGAAGAATTACTGCAACCGAGCAGTTATTTGTTTGAAGTGCGGCGATAAACACGAGCCTAAGGACTGCCCCAAGAAGCGGGAGGAGGTGCCGAAATGCGCAAATTGTGATGGTCCCCATGTTGCCAGCTACCGTGGCTGTGTGAAGTATAAGGAGTACTGCAACAAGAGAAGAAATGGGTTAGTTCAGACCAACAATATGCTAAATAAACTTTCGATGCCTACCTTACCCGCCACTCAGGGTTTGCGGCGTCCCCGCCAGCCACCCGTCATGAACCAGCAGGGATTTCCAGCACTGCAGCAACCTAGCCGCCGGCGAGCGCGCTCTGGCGCAAGAGCTCCTGCTCCTCCAGCTCAATTGAGCAGTTATGCCGATGCACTCCGCACACGGCAACCAGCGAGTCATTCCCAGCCTCTTCCTGGGAGGCAAGTATGGCATTCGGCGCCGCCAGCAGCGACCACAACTGGATTCCAGCCCGTGGTGAGCAGTCAGAGTGTCCGTTCTAGCGATGAGCTCAGCCAGAAACTGGACTATCTCATCACCCTGCTGACTCAGGAGCGGATCCAGCATGCGGCCGCCGCTGCTGAATCTACTCAAAAACTGGAAGGAAAAATGGATGTGTTAATTGCTCAAATGACAAAGCTTACAGACTGCTTATATGCTAGTATTCAGGCGAATTCATTTGCTAGAAATGTATAATGCTAATACTAACTACTCTACCCGCCACCACAGCAATCTAAAGATTGTATTTTGGAACGCCTCGGGACTCCGAGGGAAGACAGCCGAACTTGCGGCATTTGCATGCAGACACGAAGTTGACGTTCTGATGGTCTCTGAGTCTCATTTTAAAAACTCAGAGACCTTCAGCGTCAATGGATACTGTACTTACGGTGCCAATCACCCATCTGGGACTGGTCGTGGGGGATCCCTGCTCTTAATCAGAGCTGGAATCCTTCATATTGCCCTGCCAAACATAACAACGGACCACATTCAGTGTGCATCCGCCACTCTGACCCTGCCTGATGGTGGCCGACTGGTGGTCTCTTCCATCTACTGCCCCCCAATGCAGGAATGGACTGAGGAGGACTTCTTGGCATTGTTTGGTCAGTTGGGGCCGAGATTCATTGCTGCCGGCGATTGGAACGCGAAGAATTCATGGTGGGGTAATGCAAGGGCGTGTAGAAGAGGTGGAAAGCTGCTCAGGGCCGTTCAAGAAAGTAGCTGCAACATTCTGGCTACTGGATCTCCCACTCACTACCCCTACAATACTCGGCATACACCATCGGCAATCGACTTCGCGGTCTACAAGGGCGTGAGGGATGAGTTGCTGCATATCTCCCATCTGAATGACCTCTCTTCCGATCATCTTCCAATGGTGATTCAGTTGAGCATGTCTCCAGCAGAGGCGGTGAACAGGAGACGCCTCTTGCCCCCAGGGGCCAGCATTTCGAGGTTCCAATCGTGGCTGGACTCGCACATCCATCTAAACACTGAGCTCAGGTCAGCAGAGGATGTTGATGACGCAGCTAGCATCCTGGAGAGGAACGTGTTGGAGGCAGCTGAACATGCCACAAGCAGTTTGAGGAGGCCCGTCCGACCTAGAGTCCAAGCTGAGTACCAGGTCAGCAATCGAATTCGGCTGATGATTGCCACCAAGAGGCGCCTGAGGAACATGCTGAAGCGGAATCAGGACCCGGCAGTGCGACAGCTGTTCAATATGCTTGGCAACAGGATCCACAAGGAGCTGGAAGCGGACAAAGCAAGGCGCGCTGACAACATCATTGGCTCAATCGATCCCACCGATCGCTACAGCATGGCAAAGCTGTGGAGGTTGACCAATGGTTTGAAGCGGCAGCCAGCAGCCAACCTGCCTGTGAGGAAGTATTGTGCGGACGGAGAGGACAACGCTGACGACCCCTGGTGCAAGAGCACGGAGGAGAAGGCAGAGTCCTTTGCGAGGCATCTGGAGCAGCGATTCAAGCCTGTACTGACTAGCGCGGCAGCCGACATACGAGCAATCGAGGAGTCTCTTGAAGAGCTTGGATCCCCTGGTCCCAATTTGAGATTCAGGGCGATCACTCTTCCTGAGATTGAGGCACAGGTCAAGGTATTGAAGCTGAAAAAGGCCCCAGGAATGGACAGGATCGACAACCGGACAATAAAGGCTCTACCTAAGTCTGCTCTGCTATACTTCGCGCTAATATGCAACAGCTCCCTCAGGATTGGTTGTTTTCCTAACAGATGGAAGCACGCTGCTGTTAGTATGATCCCCAAACCAGGAAAACCCGCCGATAAGTTGGCATCTTATCGCCCTATCAGTCTGCTTTCGGGTCTGTCGAAACTGTTTGAGCGACTCATTCTGACCAGGATGATGGAAGCTGATGGATTTGTCGAGGCTATTCCAAACCATCAGTTTGGCTTCAGACATGTACACGCGGCTGAACACCAATTGGGGAGAGTTACAAAGTTCATCCTATCCACCTACGAGAACAATTTGTACTGCTCTGCCATATACATGGATATACAGGAGGCCTTTGATCGAGTCTGGCATGCGGGGTTGAAGCATAAAATGAAGCAGTTATTGCCGGCAGCGTTATACAGAGTCCTGTCCCACTATTTGGATGATCGGTCCTTTTATGTTGAATGCACAGGCGGCGTCAAGTCAGGAAACAAAATGATTGCAGCAGGCGTTCCTCAGGGCAGCGTACTTGGGCCAGTTCTATACAACCTGTATACACACGACATGCCGCTTCCTCGCGACAGGGGTATGCTCCTGGCTACCTATGCTGACGACACAGCAATCCTGGCGACTGGTATGAACCAGCTCATGGCTACCAACAAGCTCAACCGCTTCCTGCACAGCATCTCCAACTGGGCAAAGAAATGGGGCATCAGCATCAACGCTTCCAAAACTGTGCATATAGTGCATACGTTGCGCACGATCCAGCAGCCAGATGATGATTTGCAGCCGCACATCGCCGACCAGCGAATCAGTAGCGTCGCCGTGCACTCATATCTGGGGGTCAAGCTGGACGCCAAGCTGCAGTTCCACACACACATCACCAACGTCGTCACCAAGGTCAGGGCAAGGGTCCAAAAACTGCGCTGGCTCCTGAACACCAACAGCAAATTGAACCTCAAAACCAAGGTAATGTTGTACAAGCAGATGATCGCACCGATCTGGCAGTACACATTGGCCGTATGGGGTCCATTAGCTACCAGCGCAGAATTTGGACGAATACAAGTCGAGCAAAACAAGACCCTTCGAATGATGTGTAACGCTCCATGGTACGTGAGGAACGACACCATCCACAGGGACCTGGAAGTGGACACGGTCGAGGCAGTCTACGAGAGGGCTTGCAAAAGATACTCGGAACAAATGAGATCCCACCACAACATCGAGGCAGCCAAAGTGGTCAATGACCCCTATGTACCGCATAGAGTGGCAAGACCCCGGTATTCCGAGTATCTCAGCAGACACCTCCCCAAGGAACTCGCGAAGCACGAGTGGAACAGAATCGAGATAATCCCTAACCAACGCCCGTACACGGAGGAGGACCAAATCAGCCACGACAGGAATCTCGATGAAATGCGAAGGATGCTGAATAGGATGGATCGCCCAGTGTCGCCACCACAGGAGTTCAACTATTACACCGAGGTTATTCTGCCGAGACGGAGGTTACTGGAGCCTGCCCCCATAGCCACGATCGATCTGACGGTCAGCAGCAGAAGGCAGCGATTGGAGCGATTGGGCCTGGCAATGGATGCAGCATTGAACGAGATAGCAGAAACACACTCGCGGCACAGCGATAACGGCCAAGTCAATGTAAACACACTCACGCACACTAACACAAATGCCCAGGGAAATCAACCATCGCCAGCAACAGGAACAAGAAGCAATGAAAACAACAACCAAAATGTTCAGTAGCAGTGATGACTTACCGCCAGCAAAGTCCCGTTCAGCCCCTAAGAATGTAACTACCATGGCTGCCACATTCGTACACAGGACACACAAACGCACGAAAGAAACCACAAATATATGCGAGCGCGACGAATGCCACGGACAAAGAAGACACCGAAATGGCCGTTACGGAATGAACACACTGACTAACATCTCCCTAAACCGAGCAACTAACGACATAGTAATGGACAACTGCGAACTTAAAAAGAGTAGAAGACTCATGCGACCGACTGCCAAAAAACGCGTCCGACCAAGGCGCCGCTGTTTCACAACTATGAGCGTTAGCATTTCTGCTGCGCACTTTCTGTCTCCTCCTTCTCCTACAGATCTCAATTTGCCGCCAGTGAAGTCCCTGAGAGGAAGCGAGAAGACAACAACAACTGGAAGGTGGTGGATTTCTGCCATCTCCACTGCCGAGACAACTGTCTGCTGCGCACAGCCACACACGCACATACACACATCCACACAGACACTCAACCCAATGCTTGCTGCCCCGGACCAGAGGGCGGAACAACAAGGAAAGAAAAACGAAGAAATAAACAAAGAAGCAATAACTCCGGCTGCCCCGGACCAGTGGGCAGAGGAGAACAAAAAGAAGACAAAAAATAAATAGAAGACAATAATTAGAATAAATAACATATATGTATACAAAATCGCCCTCCCTGCCAATGTAAGGCAACGAAAATGTATCCCCTTAATTATAGTCTACATTTAAATCTAAACTAAGTCTAGAGTATTATGCTTTAACTCTACCCACTCCCCCTCCCCACCCTTTGGCAAACGGACTGTTTGCCAAGGCGGAGAGATTTATACAACAAGATGATTGCGCCGGCAGAACTGCTGGCAGAAGAGATTTCTTGCTGGAAAAAAAGCATTGTATTTGCTGCCTACGGCTGCTAACAGCAGCCTGTAGACAGCTGTATACAAACATTTATATATTAACAGCCCCAATAGATTGTACCTTAAATGCTATTTTAAAAGTATCTGTACAATAAAGTCCACATAACGTAACGTAGCCCTGGCTCCCCTAACCTGCTGGACAGGCCAAGGCTCGAGCCGGGTTACGCTACGTTATGTTAGTTACGTATCGCCTCCGCTGCATACGACACATCAAAAGGCCCCGTCCACAGTGAAGCCATTGCCATCCCCCCTCGCTACCATGGTAACCAGAGCCTCTGCTGCAGCTGCTCGTGCTGCCATTCCTGCTGCTGCCAAAGCCGCCGCCCCTACTCGCGTAGCTGCCGCCGCAGCTAAACGCCCTCCAGCTGCAACAGCTCCCACTACCGATAGCGCTGCTCGTGTAGCCGCCCACGCCGCCCAACGACCCCCAGTTTCTGCTGGTGCCCTTGCAGCACCTGTGCAGAGCCAGCCGACTCTGCACGAGATCCTCAAGAAGCAGCGGGAGCAACTGGAAATGGAAAGAAAAGCAACTGCTAAGCTGATGGCAGAGTTTGAGGCCCGAAACAAAAAGCGGACGACCACCTTGGGCTCGTCGATTATAAAGGCGTCGGCCAGGAAGAAGCGAACAACAACCACCAAGGAGAAGCCTGAGTCTTGCCAGAGGAGTATCACGAACTACTTTGAGATACTCTCGGATGCTGACGACGTAGCCAATGACGACATGGACATTGACACTGACCGCAGCGTGGGAGAGATGGAAGCCGAGGAACCTGTTCCCACAAACAGGCCCTCTACTCCTCACACCACCCCCCCGCCTGCCCCTACCACCGCGGACGCACCCAACGCTGCTGCCACTGCTGACGCCAGAACTGTGCGGCCAGCCCCTATATTCATCCCCAACGTCACCGAAATCGTTCCCCTGCTCCAATGCATCGACAATGCCATTGGCGCAGGCACATATGACACCAGGACTGCCAACAACGGATCCCTAAAAGTCATGTGCCACACAATTGATGGCTACAGGGCCCTAATCCGGCTCCTATCCGAGGGGGAAGGTGTGGAATACCACACGTTTCGCCTACGTAGCGAAAGAGGAATGCGTATTGTTATACGTCACCTGCATCGCTCCACACCCACAGACTGGGTGCGTGAACAGCTCGACAGACTTGGCTACAAGGTGAGGCATATTGCCAATATTCCGAAGCGATTCACGAAGGAGCCGTTGGACCTATTCGAGGTCGAGCTCGAGCCCCAGGCGAGCAACAGCAGTATTTATGACCTAAAGGCAATTTGCAGCCAGCGGATCAAGGTCGAGAAGCCCATACGCGCGCCAGGCGTTCCTCAGTGCCACAAATGCCAAATGTTTGGGCACTCCAAGAACTACTGCAGCCGTGCAGTTGTATGTCTCAAGTGTGGGGAGAAGCATGACCCCAAGGACTGCCCCAAGAAGCGGGAGGACGTGCCGAAATGTGCAAACTGCAATGGTCCCCATGTTGCCAGCTACCGTGGATGCATCAAGTACAAGGAGTACTGTAATAAAAGGAGAAACGGGTTAGAACAGACCAACAACATGCTGAGAAAACTCTCGATGCCTACCCTACCCGCCACTCAGGGTTTGCGGGGTCCCCGCCAGCCACCCGTCACGAACCAGCAGGGCTTCCCAGCACTGCAGCAGCCGCGCCGCCGGCGATCGCGCTCAGGCGCAAGAGCTCCTGCTCCTCCAGCTCAGATGAGCACCTATGCCGATGCACTCCGCACAAGGCAGCCAGCGAGTCATCCCCAGCCCCTTCAAGGAAGGCAAGTATGGCAGTCAACTCCACCCTCAGCGACCGCAGCTGGATCCCAGCCCACGGTGAGCAGCGAGAACGCCCGACCAAGCGATGAACTCAGCCAGAAACTGGACTACCTGATCACACTGCTGACACAGGAGCGGATTCAGCATGCGGCCGCCGCTGCTGAAGCCACCCAGAAGCTGGAAGAGAAAATGGATGTTCTAATTACCCAAATGACCAAGCTGACGGATTGCTTATACGCTGGCATTCAGGCGAGTTCCCATGCCGGGAATGTATAGTGCTGGTGCAGCCAAGCCAACGAAAGCGCGCACATACAGAAACAAACAAGCAATAGCTCTGGCTGCCCCGGAACAGCGGGCAGAAGAGAAACAAAACAAGACGAAAAAATGAACAAGAAGACAACAATTAGAATAAATAACATGTACATATATATAATCGCCCTTTCTGCCAATGCAAGGCAACCAAAATGTTTCCCCTTATTTGATAATCTACATTTAAAACTAATCTAAGTCAAGAGTATTATGCTTTAGCTCTGCCCCCTCCCCCTCCCCCCCCTCTGGCTAACGGACTGTTGCCAAGGTGGAGAGATTTCCACACGATGACTGCGCCGGCAGCACTGCCGGCAGATGAGATTTCGTGCTGTTCAAAGCATCGTATTTGCTGCCTACGGCTGCTAACAACAGCCCGTAGACAGCTATTTACATATATTTTAAACTACAGCCCCAACAATTTGTACTAGAAATGCTCTATAGTATAGGTACAATAAAGTCCCCATAGCGCAACGTAACTCTGGCTCCCCTAACCTGCTGGATCAGGCCAAGGCGTGAGCTGGGTTACGTTGCGTTATGTTAATTGCGTATCGCCGCCGTGCATACGACAAAGGAAAAAAAAAAAAAGCAGCAGGCAGCACGGACGCCACTCAATGTCTCCTCTCCTGGGCGACGAAGAGGACGACAACAACATCAGCAGAAGCAGAAGCAGCAGCAGCCGCCAATACTTACAAAAAAACAGACGCCTGCTGCCTCTGGCCCACGCACTGGGCGACGACGTCCAGAGCAGCCATTGAGCCGTTCCCAGGCACAACAACAGCAGCAGCTACAGCAGCCGCAGCGCGAACAACAACAGCGACAGCAGCAGCAGCAGCTTGCCAACAACCGCTCCCGGCAGAAGATGAAGCCGAAACGCCAATCCTGCGAGGGATCCTGCAGCCAGGCACTGTTGGAGAATACGCAGAGGATGACGCGATTGGAAAAGAGGCTGGAAGCGATGATGTCACTACTCACCTCGCTCATCCAATCCCAGGCAGTGACGGCAACTCCAGCAGTTCCAGTGACATCGCAAAATCCACCAACAATCGCAGCAGCAACAGTGGCTGCCCCAGCTCCACAGCCACCACAAAAAACGTTAGGGCCAACGCCAGCCGCCACTCCAGAGACGGATCCTGAAACGGATGAAGAAAATGATGACGATGAGATGTGGACAGATGACGACTCCATGGATGACATTAAGGCCTACGCCCGGAACATGAGATACCATCTTGACAACCAGATATCCTGGAACGCTGTGTACTGATTGGACACATCTCTGCCACTGCAATGGATTAAAAGATAAAAGACAAATGCATATCAATCGCATGCCACAACAAAAATGAACAACGGACGCTGCCGCCATCAAAGCCGTTAAATAAAACATCAACACACACACAAATATCCATTACACTTGGGCGGCCGGACCTGTGCCGTTCGAGTAGGTGTGTCGTTCTCCGCCATTGCCCTCATCTGGTTGCTGGAACCAGGTGCCGTGGCATTCAGAGTGCCATGTGTACCTGGAATGGAAATACACACACACACACATAAACATCCACTACACTTGGGCGGCCGGACCTGTGCCGCTCGAGTTATGCCATCGCCATCGTCCTTAGCTGGTGGCCGGATCCAGTGCCATGGCATTCAGAGTGCCCTATGGTCCTGGAAATGGAAAAATTATTCAGCCACAAATACGATTAAAAAGGGCTCTCAAAATACTCACCGCCAGCCATTCAGATACACACACACACACACACATCCACTACACTTGGGCGGCCGGACCTGTGCCGCTCGAGTTATGTGTGTCATTGTCCACCATTGCCCACAGCTGGTGGCCGGAACAGTGCCACTTGCTCTACATTAGGGCCACAATTGCCGACGCACACACACACTCACATCCATTTCACTTTGGCGGCCGGACCCGTGTCGCCTCAGTGATATGTATGCCGTCTACTCCTGACTCCCAGCTGGTGGCCGGACCTGTGCCACTGGTTCTCCAAGAGGGCAGCCACAGCCACAACGACGACGAGGTGCTAATTGCAGCTACCTCTGACGACTCCGGATGACGCCAATTTCGACGACCAGGGGGGACGACGGGGTCGGCCGGTATGCAACGCAATGTCTTTACAAGCATTGTGTTTTGCTATGCCGGCCGATGCTTCTAGTCTTCCCTGTAGCTATAGAAAAAAAAAAGATATAGACACTATTTTAAATTGTTATGTTTATTGTAATATTGTAAACGTAAATCAATTGTACCTGTTTTGTCTCGTCTTTGTTCCAGTGTAGTATCTCTTTTATTACCTGTTTTTCCGTCGTCTCCACTCCAGTCTGCTACTTACCTGTATTGTTATTTCTGCAAGTGCTTGTCTCTATTTATTTAGTGTACTTCCACTTATTTTCCACGCAAAGCACATGCATTGTTTACCTTTTCTCTTTATCTATTCCTCAATTGACTACGTGTTGCAACACTGCACTTTCTGAATTTTCGATATCATTTCTTTAACCCCTTCTTCCCCCCCCCCCCCCCCCCCCCCATTGTTATTATCGTAATTAGTCGGTTCTCCGACACCCCACTAAAAAATTATTGCAACCTGTGATAAAACTTCGGCGGCAACGGTGCTGAGAATTGACTATCGATTTCGCAATCGATTTTCAAATCAGCATCAGTTGCCGCCACACCCCACCACTACGGCCTAAATTGAGCCAAATATGCTAGTCTTCGCATAATTCCACTACGTTCCCTATAAACTGCCCGCCCACATGTACATGATACATTCCTAGTCGTCTGCCCTCAGCAGGCGGCAAGGGTAGTAGAGGGGACTGAAGACCACATACCGCATAACAGCCAACAAAACATCAAGTTGACAAACTCACAGGGGATTGCAAATCAAATTTTCAAGTTAGGGAGAATTACAGGGAAGAGACAGCATACTTTTGAGCGTGGCCCCACTTATCTTTCTTGACTCACACCGCACACACACACACTTGACACCCTCTTGACGATTCCCTCTTTTGGAGCCTTTTGCCCCGATCGTGGAATGGTCTAGAGTCTGGATCTGTGTCCCAACGTGGAAGGTCGTGTCGTGAGCGTTGTGGAGTCGAGTCGTGTTTCGAGGTTTAGTCCCTCCGTCAAAGTGCCGAATATTTTGTCTCTCTCTTGTTTTCTTTTTCCCTTGCCCCCCCTGCTGACTGCGGGCCTAGTCGAGGTTACAAGTGTTTAACGTTGCTGCAGTTTATATGTTTGTAAATTATTGTGCCATTAAATGTACTAGTGTGTTTGAGTGTGCCGTTTAAAATTGAATTGTAAAACAAACAACAAAAAAAAATGTACATCTACTAAATTAAGACATATACTGCCCACAAAAACTCAACTAATAAAGCAACGCGCTTGGTTGCTGGCGGCTCACACCCCAGCCTCTCAGTTCCTCCCCCCTGTAAGGTGGAGCACTGTTGAGCCCTCAACCCAAAGCGGGTATATAATTTGGAATAAAATTCCAAATAAAGCGAAAAAAAAAAAAAAAAAACTGTGACTTGACAAAATCTCCACTCGCGTCGGTCGAAAAACTTTATTACCAAATCCAACCAAAGCCAATCCAGCGCAGCTATGCCACGCGGTTCCACTGCCAGAAGAGGACGACGACGACGAGGACCACATGGCGTCACAGCCAGGGATCGCCCCAAATCAGCCATTTCCACTGCCAGCCCCGACAGCGCCGCCGACGGCGAAGCCAGCGCCGACAGCGCAGCCACCGGCGCCGTGACAAACGCAGCGATTCTGAGACGCCAATCCACCGACTCCGCCACCTGGTTGGAGGCACTTCCTCCAATTTCTAGACCGGCTCCAGCCACCATTACCGGGTATGTGAGGACCACAAATGCCGACACCACCATCACCGCCACTCCGGCCACAAGCCCCATCCCCGACCTGCCCTGCCCCAACAGCTGGGCGGCCATTCCCAATCTCACCAGCCAGGAGCAGTTCCAGATCGGCGACTGGGTGGAGGCGGTCCATACCCAGGAACGCCAGCAGCAGCAGCAGCAGCAGAACATCAGCAGCAGCAGCAGCGGTAGTCGCCGGCTTGAGGCATTGGCGGCGTCGGCAGCGGCAGCGGCGTCAGCCAAAGCACCGCTATGTCAAGCACCGCTATGCCAAGCCAAGCCAAGCCAAGCGGTACCGAGCGCGCCAATAATTCCGCTTCCCACACTCCAACACACACATACACGTACCGATGTACCGTATGCCGTTGCATCGTGTGGAGAGAGCCGGAAACAGCAAGGAGCGAGAGAGAGTGCAAAGAGAGAGCGAGTAACGACCTCGTACCAGCGACAGTACGAGAGGGCACTCGAGCAGCCTCTACACGAACAGCAGCCAACACAAGATTCGTGTTCGAGTGCCCGTTCGGGAGCGACTTCGAACTCGAACCACAGCCATGGCACAAACCCTGCTCGATCGGCCACAGCAGCGGTTCCAAATGCAATGCACACAGCCAATACCACAACCACAAATACAATGATGACATACATCAGCACACAAACAGCGACATCAAACACAAAAACGACAACTGCAATTACGTCGGCAGACAGACGATGCCTGTTAACAGCAATGTTAACAGGCGGACCCCCCCCACCACCGCCGCCAGAGGAACATCAGCAGCAGCAAACACATCAACAACAACAACAACATCAGCCAACAGCAACAAACACAGCCAATACCGATGATATCCCATCCACCTCTGCTGCAGCGGCCCGTTCGCCACTGAAGCGCGTCCGCGTCGAGGTGGATGATGATGATGACTATGATGACAGTGATGATATGGTTGTTGATCTTGATGACGATGACGACGACGACAATTTGGATGCCAATTATGTATCGGCCAAACGACGACTCCGGGAAAGTAACCAACAGCAACAGCAACAACATCAGCGGACAATTACACAAAATGCCCCTGCCCCCGCCCCTGCCCCTGCCCCTGCCCCTGCTCCAGCCAATGCTCCACTAGCTCTACCTCACTCACCTGCAAATGCAACTAGTAGTTGCGGCACAGGAACCCACAGCAGCAGCAGAGGCGGCGGCGTTGGGCTGCTCCAGCTGCCCTCCCTGAGTATGCCCAATGCCAGACAAATTCGGATGCTGCAGCGACAGCACCAACCAACGACAATTATTCCCCCCCCCATCATTCTGCCAGCTGTCCCTGACATTATGCCCATTCTGGACAAGCTGCAGAAGGACCCGAGGGTGGGCAACAGCAGCTATCACACCAAGCTCATCAGCCGCAATGGTGTCCGTATCCAGGCCCGCGACATGGCTACCAGGGATGCCATCTTGGCAATCCTGGGCGATGGCGACGGCAACGAGGCGATGACTGGCCACTACACACACCAGCACAAGAGTGACCGTGGGCTACGGATCGTCGTGCGAGATCTACACCACTCCACAAGCACCCAACTAATAAAAAATCAGATGGCCGAATTGGGCTATTATGTTATATTTATTAGAGCCATTAAAGGGAGATCCGACGGACAGCCACTCGACCAGTTCGAGTTGGAGATAGCCCCCAAGCCGGATGAAAGCCACCACGATGTTCTCCAATTAACCCAGCTGGGCAACCAGTTGGTGACCGTGGAAAGGCAGGCCAAGCCGGTGGACCCAGCCCAGTGCCATAGATGCCAGGCATTCGGGCACACCCGCACCTACTGCAGGCGTTCATTCGTCTGTATGAAGTGTGCGGGTGCCCACGCGACCACGGCATGTGCCAAGCCAAGGGCAGACGCCCCTAAATGCGCCAATTGCCAGGGCGCCCACATCAGCGCCTACAAGGGATGTCCGGCATTCAAGGCAGCAAGGGGCCGCCTTCTGTCCCACCGAGTGGCCATGCAGGAGTTGCGTCGCAAGCGCAGCTCGCTTCTGCAGCCATTGCCAGAGCAGCAGCCACCACCAGCAAGAACAACACCAGCACATCCAGGGCGCCGACAGCAGCAGCAACAGCCAGCTCAAACGCCAGCCAATCCCCGGCGTGGACAGCAGCAGCAGGCAGCAAGGACGCCACTCAATGTCTCCTCTCCTGGGCGACGAAGAGGACGAGAACAACATCAGCAGAAGCAGAAGCAGCAGCAGCAGCCAATACTTACAAAAAAACAGACGCCTGCTGCCTCTGGCCCACGCACTGGGCGACGACGTCCAGAGCAGCCATTCAGCCGTTCCCAGGCACAACAGCAGCAGCTGCAACAGCAGCCGCAGCGCGAACAATTACAGCGACAGCAGCAGCAGCAGCAGCAGCTTGCCAACAACCGCTCCCGGCAGAAGATGAAGCCGAAACGCCAATCCTGCGAGGGATCCTGCAGCCAGGCACTGTTGGAGAATACGCAGAGGATGACGCGATTGGAAAAGAGACTGGAAGCGATGATGTCACTACTCACCTCGCTCATCCAATCCCAGGCAGTGACGGCAACTCCAGCAGTTCCAGTAACATCCGAAAATCCACCAACAATGGCAGCAGCAACCGTGGCTGCCCCAGCTCCACAGCCACCACAAAAAACGCCAACGCCAGCCGCCACTCCAGAGACGGATCCTGAAACGGATGAAGAAAATGATGACGATGAGATGTGGACAGATGACGACTCCATGGGTGGCATTAAGGCCTACGCCCGCAACATGAGGTACCACCTTGACAACCAGATATCCTGGAACGCTGTGTACTGATTGGACACATCTCTGCCACTGCAACGGATTAAAAGACAAATGCATATCAATCGCATGCCACAACAAAAATGAACAACGGACGCTGCCGTCATCAAAGCAATTAAATACTTACCGCCTGCCATTCAGACACACACACACACAAACATCCATTACACTTGGGCGGCCGGACCTGTGCCGCTCGAGTTATGCCATCGCCATCGTCCTTAGCTGGTGGCCGGATCCAGTGCCATGGCATTCAGAGTGCCCAATGGTCCTGGAAAAGGAAAAATCCATCAGCCACAAATATGATTAAAAAGGGCGCTCAAAATACTTACCGCCAGCCACTCAGACACACACACACACTCATCCACTACACTTGGGCGGCCGGACCTGTGCCGTTCGAGTTATGTGTGTCATTGTCCACCATTGCCCAGCTGGTGGCCGGAACAGTGCCACTTGCTTTACATTGGGGCCACAATTGCCGACGCACACACACACTCACATCCATTCCACTTTGGCGGCCGGACCCGTGTCGCCACAGTAACATGTGTGCCGTCTACTCCTGGCTCCCAGCTGGTGGCCGGACCAGTGCCACTGGTTCTCCAAGAGGGCAGCCACAGCCACAACGACGACGAGGTGCTAATTGCAGCTACCTCTGACGACTCTGGATGACGCCAATTTCGACGACCAGGGGGGATGACGGGGTCGGCCGGTATGCAACGCAATGTCTTTACAAGCATTGTGTCTTGCTATGCCGGCCGATGCTTCTAGTCTTCCCTGTAGCTATAAAGGAAAAGATATAGACATTATTTTTAAATTGTTATGTTTATTGTAATATTGTAAACGTAAATCAATTGTACCTGTATTGTCTCGTCTTTGTTTCAGTGTAGTATCTCTTTTATTACCTGTTTTTCCGTCGTCTCCACTCCAGTCTACTACTTACCTGTATTGTTATTACTGCAAGTGCTTGTCTCTTTGTTATTTAGTGTATTTCCACGCAAAGCACATGCATTGTTTACCTTTTCTCTTTATCTATTCCTCAATTGACTACGTGTTGCAACACTGCACTTTCTGAATTTTCGATATCATTTCTTTAACCCCTTCTTCCCCCCCCCATTATTATTATCGTAATTAGTGCGGTTCTCCGACACCCCACTACAAAATTATCACAATCTGTGATAAAACTTCGGCGGCAACGGTGCTAACAATTGATTATCGGTTTCATAATCGATTTTCAAATCAGCATCTGTTGCCGCCACTCCCCACCACTTCGGCCTAAATTGAGCCAAATTTGCCAGTCTTCGCATAATTCCACTACGTTCCCTATAAACTGCCCGCCCACATGTACATGATACATTCCTAGTCGTCTGCCCTCAGCAGGCGGCAAGGGTAGTAGAGGGGACTGAAGACCACATACCGCATAACAGCCAACAAAACATCAAGTTGACAAACTCACAGGGGATTGCAAATCAAATTTTAAGTTGGGGAGAAATACGGGGAAGGGACAGCATACTTTTGAGCGTGGCCCCACTTATCTTTCTTGACTCACACCGCACACACACACACTTGACACCCTCTTGACGATTCGTACTTTTGGAGCCTTTTGCCCCGATCGTGGAGTCGTCTCGAGTCTGAATCTGTGTCCCAACGAGGAAGGTCGTGTCGTGAACGTTGTGGAGTCGAGTCGTGTTTGAGGTTTAGTCCCTCCGTCAAAGTGCCGAATATTTTGTCTCTCTCTTGTTTTCTTTTTCCCTTGCCCCCCGCCCCCTGCTGACTGCGGGCCTAGTCGAGGTTACAAGTGTTTAACGTTGCTGCAGTTTATATGTTTTGTAAATTATTGTGCCATTAAATGTACTAGTGTGTTTGAGTGCCGCTTAAAATTGAATTGTAAAACAAACAACAACAAAAATGTACATAAATTAATAGTAAGACATATACTGCCCAAAAAAAAAACTCAACTAATAAAGCAACGCGCTTGGTTGCTGGCGGCTCACACCCCAGCCTCTCAGTTCCTCCCCTGTATGGAGCACTGAGAGCCCTCAACCCAAAGCGGGTATATAATTTGGAGAAATCCAAAAAAAAGCGAAAAAAAAAAACTGTGACTTGACAAAATCTCCACTCGCGTCGGTCGAAAAAATCTATTACCAAATCCAACCAAAGCCAATCCAGCGCAGCTATGCCACACGGTTCCACTGCCAGAAGAGGACGACGACGACGAGGACCACACGGCGTCACAGCCAGGGATCGCCCCAAATCAGCCATTTCCACTGCCAGCTCCGACAGCGCCGCCGACGGCGAAGCCAGCGCCGACAGCGCAGCCACCGGCGCCGTGACAAACGCAGCGATACTGAGACGCCAATCCACCGACTCCGCCACCTGGTTGGAGGCACTTCCTCCAATTTCTAGACCGGCTCCAGCCACCATTACCGGGTATGTGAGGACCACAAATGCCGACACCACCATCACCGCCACTCCGGCCACAAGCCCCATTCCCGACCTGCCCTGCCCCAACAGCTGGGCGGCCATT
Organism: Drosophila pseudoobscura; assembly: GCF_009870125.1. NCBI lineage: Eukaryota > Metazoa > Arthropoda > Insecta > Diptera > Drosophilidae > Drosophila > Drosophila pseudoobscura. The sequence goes on along the minus strand of NC_046683.1, from coordinate 68,130,255 downwards.
CCCAATCTCACCAGCCAGGAGCAGTTCCAGATCGGCGATTGGGTGGAGGCGGTCCATACCCAGGAACGCCAGCAGCAGCAGCAGCAGCAGAACATCAGCAGCAGCAGCAGCGGTAGTCGCCGGCTTGAGGCATTGGCGGCGTCGGCAGCGGCAGCGGCGTCAGCCAAAGCACCGCAATGTCAAGCACCGCTACGCCAAGCCAAGCCAAGCCTAGCGGTACCGAGCGCGCCAAAAATTCCGCTTCCCACACTCCAACACACACATACACGTATCGATGCACCGTATGCCGATGCTTCGTGTGGAGAGAGCCGGAAACAGCAAGGAGCGAGAGAGAGCGCAAGGAGAGAGCGGGTAACGACCTCGTACCAGCGACAGTACGAGAGGGCACTCGAGCAGCCTCTACACGAACAGCAGCCAACACAAGATTCGTGTTCGAGTGCCCGTTCGGGAGCGAGTTCGAACTCGAACCACAGCCATGGCACAAACCCCGCTCGATCGGCCACAGCAGCGGTTCCAAATGCAATGCACACAGCCAATACCATAACCACAAATACAATGATGACATACATCAGCACACAAACAGCGACATCAAACACAAAAACGACAACTGCAATTACGTCGGCAGACAGACGATGCCTGTTAACAGCAATGTTAACAGGCGGACCCCCCCCACCACCGCCGCCAGAGGAACATCAGCAGCAGCAAACACATCAACAACAACAACAACATCAGCCAATAGCAACAAACACAGCCAATACCGATGATATCCCATCCACCTCTGCTGCAGCGGCCCGTTCGCCACTGAAGCGCGTCCGCGCCGAGGTGGATGATGATGATGACGATGATGACAGTGATGTTATGGTTGTTGATTTTGATGACGATGACGACGACGACAATTTGGATGCCAATTATGCATCGGCCAAACGACGACTCCGGGAAAGTAACCAACAGGCAAGCAAATCCCATATCCCCCAAATTCAAAGCCATCCCCATCACCAACAATCAACCCAGCAACAACATCAGCGGACAATTACACAAAATGCCCCTGCCCCCGCCCCTGCCCCTGCCCCTGCTCCAGCCAATGCTCCACTAGCTCTACCTCACTCACCTGCAAATGCAACTAGTAGCTGCGGCACAGGAACCCACAGCAGCAGCGGCGGCGGCGGCGATGGGCTGCTCCAGCTGCCCTCCCTGAGTATGCCCAATGCCAGACAAATTCGGATGCTGCAGCGACAGCACCAACCAACGACAATTATTCCCCCCCCCATCATTCTGCCAGCTGTCCCTGACATCATGCCCATTCTGGACAAGCTGCAGAAGGACCCGAGGGTGGGCAACAGCAGCTATCACACCAAGCTCATCAGCCGCAATGGTGTCCGTATCCAGGCCCGCGACATGGCTACCAGGGATGCCATCATGGCAATCCTGGGCGATGGCGACGGCAACGAGGCGATGACTGGCCACTACACACACCAGCACAAGAGTGACCGTGGGCTACGGATCGTCGTGCGAGATCTCCACCACTCCACAAGCACCCAACTAATAAAAAATCAGATGGCCGAATTGGGCTATTATGTTATATTTATTAGAGCCATTAAAGGGAGATCCGATGGACAGCCACTCGACCAGTTCGAGTTGGAGATAGCCCCCAAGCCGGATGAAAGCCACCACGATGTCCTCCAATTAACCCAGCTGGGCAACCAGTTGGTGACCGTCGAGAGGCAGGCCAAGCCGGTGGACCCAGCCCAGTGCCACAGATGTCAGGCATTCGGGCACACCCGCACCTACTGCAGGCGTTCATTCGTCTGTATGAAGTGCGCGGGTGCCCACGCGTCCACGGCATGTGCCAAGCCAAGGGCAGACGCCCCTAAATGCGCCAATTGCCAGGGCGCCCACATCAGCGCCTACAAGGGATGTCCGGCATTCAAGGCAGCAAGGGGCCGCCTTCTGTCCCACCGAGTGGCCATGCAGGAGTTGCGTCGCAAGCGCAGCTCGCTTCTGCAGCCATTGCCAGAGCAGCAGCCACCACCAGCAAGAACAACACCAGCACATCCAGGGCGCCGACAGCAGCAGCAACAGCCAGCTCAAACGCCAGCCAATCCCTGGCGCGGACAGCAGCAGCAGGCAGCAAGGACGCCACTCAATGTCTCTTCTCCTGGGCGACGAAGAGGACAACAACATCAGCAGAAGCAGAAGCAGCAGCAGCAGCCAATACTTACAAATAAACAGACGCCTGCTGCCTCTGGCCCACGCACTGGGCGACGACGTCCAGAGCAGCCATTCAGCCGTTCCCAGGCACAACAGCAGCAGCTGCAACAGCAGCCGCAGCGCGAACAACAACAGCGACAGCAGCAGCAGCAGCTTGCCAACAACCGCTCCCGGCAGAAGATGAAGCCGAAACGCCAATCCTGCGAGGGATCCTGCAGCCAGGCACTGCTGGAGAATACGCAGAGGATGACGCGATTGGAAAAGAGGCTGGAAGCGATGATGTCACTACTCACCTCGCTCATCCAATCCCAGACAGTGACGGCAACTCCAGCAGTTCCAGTGACATCGGAAAATCCACCAACAATGGCAGAAGCAACAGTGGCTGCCCCAGCTCCACAGCCACCACAAGAAACGCCAACGCCAGCCGCCATTCCAGAGACGGATCCTGAAACGGATGAAGAAAATGATGACGATGAGATGTGGACAGATGACGACTCCATGGATGACATTAAGGCCTACGCCCGCAACATGAGGTACCTTCTTGACAACGAGATATCCTGGAACGCTGTGTACTAATTGGACACATCTCTGCCACTGCAATGGATTAAAAGATAAAAGACAAATGCATATCAATCGCATGCCACAACAAAAATGAACAACGGACGCTGCCGCCATCAAAGCAATTAAATAAAACATAAACACACACAAACATCCACTACACTTGGGCGGCCGGACCTGTGCCGTTCGAGTTATGCCATCGCCATCGTCCTTAGCTGGTGGCCGGATCCAGCGCCATGGCATTCAGAGTGCCCTATGGTCCTGGAAATGGAAAAATTATTCAGCCACAAATACGATTAAAAAGGGCTCTCAAAATACTCACCGCCAGCTATTCAGATACACACACACACACACACATCCACTACACTTGGGCGGCCGGACCTGTGCCGTTCGAGTTATGTGTGTCATTGTCCACCTTTGCCCACAGCTGGTGGCCGGACCAGTGCCACTCGCTCTACATCAGGGCCACAATTGCCGACGCATTCACATCCATTTCACTTTGGCGGCCGGACCCGTGTCGCCTCAGTATTATGTGTGCCGCCTACTCCTGGCTCCCAGCTGGTGGCCGGACCAGTGCCACTGGTTCTCCAAGAGGGCAGCCACAGCCACAACGACGACGAGGTGCTAATTGCAGCTACCTCTGACGACTTCGGATGACGCCAATTTCGACGACCAGGGGGGACGACGGGGTCGGCCGGTATGCAACGCAATGTCTTTACAAGCATTGTGCTTTGCTATGCCGGCCGATGCTTCTAGTCCTCCCTGTAGCTATAAAAGAAAAGATATAGACATTATTTTAAATTGTTATGTTTATTGTAATATTGTAAACGTATATCAATTGTACCTGTATTGTCTCGTCTTTGTTCCAGTGTAGTATCTCTTTTATTACCTGTTTTCCGTCGTCTCCACTCCAGTCTACTACTTACCTGTATTGTTATTACTGCAAGTGCTTGTCTCTATTTATTTAGTGTCTTTCCACTTATTTTCCACGCAAAGCACATGCATTGTTTACCTTTTCTCTCAATCTATTCCCCAATTGACTACGTGTTGCAACACTGCACTTTCAGAATTTTCGAACTCATCTCTTTAACCCCTTCTTCCCCCCCCATTACTATTATCGTAATTAGTGCGGTTCTCCGACACCCCACTACAAAATTATTGCAATCTGTGATAAAACTTCGGCGGCAACGGTGCTAACAATTGATTATCGGTTTCGTAATCGATTTTCAAATCAGCATCAGTTGCCGCCACACCCCACCACTACGGCCTAAATTGAGCCAAATTTGCTAGTCTTCGCATAAATCCACTCCGTTCCCTATAAACTGCCCGCCCACATGTACATGATACATTCCTAGTCGTCTGCCCTCAGCAGGCGGCAAGGGTAGTAGAGGGGACTGAAGACCACATACCGCATTACAGCCAACAAAACATCAAGTTGACAAACTCACAGGGGATTGCAAATCAAATTTTAAGTTGGGGAGAAATACAGGGAAGAGACAGCATACTTTTGAGCGTGGCCCCACTTATCTTTCTTGACTTTCACACCGCACACACACACACTTGACACCCTCTTGACAATTCCCTCTTTTGGAGCCTTTTGCCCCGATCGTGGAATCGTCTCGAGTCTGGATTTGTGTCCCAACGAGGAAGGTCGTGTCGTGGGCGTTGTGGAGTCGAGTCGTGTTTGAGGTTTAGTTCCTCCGTCAAAGTGCCGAATGTTTTGTCCCTCTCTTGTTTTCTTTTTCCCTTGCCCCCCCCTGCTGACTGCGGGCCTAGTCGAGGTTACAAGTGTTTCGTTGCTGCAGTTTATATGTTTGTAAATTATTGTGCCATTAAATGTACCAGTGTGTTTGAGTGCCGTTTAAAATTGAATTGTAAAAACAAAAAAAAAAAAATGTACATCTACTAAATTAAGACATATACTGCCCAAAAAACTGATAATATTAATAAAGCAACGCGCTTGGTTGCTGGCGGCTCACACCCCAGCCTCTCAGTTCCTCCCCCCTGTAAGGTGGAGCACTGTCGAGCCCTCAACCCAAAGCGGGTATATAATTTGGAATAATTCCAAAAAAGCGAAAAAAAAAAAAAAACTGTGTGAATCAATCTGACTTGACAAAAACTCCACTCGCGTCGGTCGAAAAAATCTAATACCAAATCCAACCAAAGCCAATCCAGCGCAGCTATGCCACGCGGATCCACTGCCAGAAGAGGACGACGACGACGAGGACCACACGGCGTCACAGCCAGGGATCGCCCCAAATCAGCCATTTCCACTGCCAGCTCCGACAGCGCCGCCGACGGCGAAGCCAGCGCCGACAGCGCAGCCACCGGCGCCGTGGCAAACGCAGCGATACTGAGACGACAATCCACCGACTCCGCCACCTGGTTGGAGGCACTTCCTCCAATTTCTAGACCGGCTCCAGCCACCATTACCGGGTATGTGAGGACCACAAATGCCGACACCACCATCACGGCCACTCCGGCCACAAGCCCCATCCCCGACCTGCCCTGCCCCAACAGCTGGGCGGCCATTCCCAATCTCACCAGCCAGGAGCAGTTCCAGATCGGCGATTGGGTGGAGGCGGTCCATACCCAGGAACGCCAACAGCAGCAGCAGAACATCAGCAGCAGCAGCAGCAGCAGCAGCGGTAGTCGCCGGCTTGAGGCATTGGCGGCGTCGGCAGCGGCAGCGGCGTCAGCCAAAGCACCGCTATGTCAAGCACCGCTATGCCAAGCCAAGCCAAGCCTAGCGGTACCGAGCGCGCCAATAATTCCGCTTCCCACACTCCAACACACACATACACGTATCGATGTACCGTATGCCGATGCTTCGTGTGGAGAGAGCCGGAAACAGCAAGGAGCGAGAGAGAGCGCAAGGAGAGAGCGGGTAACGAACTCGTACCAGCAACAGTACGAGAGGGCACTCGAGCAGCCTCAACACGAACAGCAGCCAACACAAGATTCGTGTTCGAGTGCCCGTTCGGGAGCGAGTTCGAACTCGAACCACAGCCATGGCACAAACCCCGCTCGATCGGCCACAGCAGCGGTTCCAAATGCAATGCACACAGCCAATACCACAACCACAACCACAAATACAATGATGACATACATCAGCACACAAACAGCGACATCAAACACAAAAACGACAAGCGCAATTACGTCGGCAGCCAGACGATGCCTGTTAACAGCAATGTTAACAGGCGGACCCCCCCCACCACCACCGCCAGAGGAACATCAGCAGCAGCAAACACATCAACAACAACAACAACATCAGCCAATAGCAACAAACACAGCCAATACCGATGATATCCCATCCACCTCTGCTGCAGCGGCCCGTTCGCCACTGAAGCGCGTCCGCGCCGAGGTGGATGATGATGATGACGATGATGACAGTGATGATATGGTTGTTGATTTTGATGACGATGACGACGACAATTTGGATGCCAATTATGCATCGGCCAAACGACGACTCCGGGAAAGTAACCAACAGGCAAGCAAATCCCATATCCCCCAAATTCAAAACCATCACCATCACCAACAATCAAACCAGCAACAACAGCAACAACATCAGCGGACAATTACACAAAATGCCCCTGCCCCCGCCCCTGCCCCTGCCCCTGCCCCTGCCACTGCCAATGCTCCAGCCAATGCTCCACTAGCTCTACCTCACTCACCTGCAAATGCAACTAGTAGCTGCGGCACAGGAACCCACAGCAGCAGCGGCGACGGCGGCGATGGGCTGCTCCAGCTGCCCTCCCTGAGTATGCCCAATGCCAGACAAATTCGGATGCTGCAGCGACAGCACCAACCAACGACAATCATTCCCCCCCCCATCATTCTGCCAGCTGTCCCCGACATTATGCCCATTCTGGACAAGCTGCAGAAGGACCCGAGGGTGGGCAACAGCAGCTATCACACCAAGCTCATCAGCCGCAATGGTGTCCGTATCCAGGCCCGCGACGTGGCTACCAGGGATGCCATCATGGCAATCCTGGGCGATGGCGACGGCAACGAGGCGATGACTGGCCACTACACACACCAGCACAAGAGTGACCGTGGGCTACGGATCGTCGTGCGAGATCTACACCACTCCACAAGCACCCAACTAATAAAAAATCAGATGGCCGAATTGGGCTATTATGTAATATTTATTAGAGCCATTAAAGGGAGATCCGATGGACAGCCACTCGACCAGTTCGAGTTGGAGATAGCCCCCAAGCCGGATGAAAGCCACCACGATGTCCTCCAATTAACCCAGCTGGGCAACCAGTTGGTGACCGTGGAAAGGCAGGCCAAGCCGGTGGACCCAGCCCAGTGCCACAGATGTCAGGCATTCGGGCACACCCGCACCTACTGCAGGCGTTCATTCGTCTGTATGAAGTGTGCGGGTGCCCACGCGTCCACGGCATGTGCCAAGCCAAGGGCAGACGCTCCTAAATGCGCCAATTGCCAGGGCGCCCACATCAGCGCCTACAAGGGATGTCCGGCATTCAAGGCAGCAAGGGGCCGCCTTCTGTCCCACCGAGTGGCCATGCAGGAGTTGCGTCGCAAGCGCAGCTCGCTTCTGCAGCCATTGCCAGAGCAGCAGCCACCACCAGCAAGAACAACACCAGCACATCCAGGGCGCCGACAGCAGCAGCAACAGCCAGCTCAAACGCCAGCCAATCCCCGGCGTGGACAGCAGCAGCAGGCAGCACGGACGCCACTCAATGTCTCCTCTCCTGGGCGACGAAGAGGACGAGAACAACATCAGCAGAAGCAGAAGCAGCAGCAGCAGCCAATACATACAAATAAACAGACGCCTGCTGCCTCTGGCCCACGCACTGGGCGACGACGTCCAGAGCAGCCATTGAGCCGTTCCCAGGCACAACAGCAGCAGCAGCTACAGCAGCCGCAGCGCGAACAACAACAGCGACAGCAGCAGCAGCAGCTTGCCAACAACCGCTCCCGGCAGAAGACGAAGCCGAAACGCCAATCCTGCGAGGGATCCTGCAGCCAGGCACTGTTGGAGAATACGCAGAGGATGACGCGATTGGAAAAGAGGCTTGAAGCGATGATGTCACTACTCACCTCGCTCATCCAATCCCAGGCAGTGACGGCAACTCCAGCAGTTCCAGTAACATCGGAAAATCCACCAACAATGACAGCAGCAACTGTGGCTGCCCCAGCTCCACAGCCACCACAAAAAACGCCAACGCCAGCCGCCACTCCAGAGACGGATCCTGAAACGGACGAAGAAAACGATGACGATGAGATGTGGACAGATGACGACTCCATGGATGGCATTAAGGCCTACGCCCGCAACATGAGGTACCTTCTTGACAACCAGATATCCTGGAACGCTGTGTACTAATTGGACACATCTCTGCCACTGCAATGGATTAAAAGACAAATGCATATCAATCGCATGCCACAACAAAAATTAACAACGGACGCTGCCGCCATCAAATCAATTAAATAAAACATAAACACACACAAACATCCATTACACTTGGGCGGCCGGACCTGTGCCGTTCGAGTTATGCCATCGCCATCGTCCTTAGTTGGTGGCCGGATCCAGTGCTATGGCATTCAGAGTGCCCTATGGACCTGGAAAAGGAAATATACACACACACACACACATCCATTACACTTGGGCGGCCGGACCTGTGCCGTTCGAGTAGGTGTGTCGTTCTCCGCCATTGCCCTCATCTGGTTTGCTGGAATCAGGTGCCGTGGCATTCAGAGTGCCATGTGTACCTGGAATGGAAATACACACACACACACACACACACATCCACTACACTTGGGCGGCCGGACCTGTGCCGCTCGAGTTATGCCATCGCCATCGTCCTTAGCTGGTGGCCGGATCCAGTGCCATGGCATTCAGAGTGCCCTATGGTCCTGGAAATGGAAAAATTATTCAGCCACAAATACGATTAAAAAGGGCTCTCAAAATACTCACCGCCAGCCATTCAGATACACACACACACACACACATCCACTACACTTGGGCGGCCGGACCTGTGCCGCTCGAGTTATGTGTGTCATTGTCCATCATTGCCCACAGCTGGTGGCCGGACCAGTGCCACTCGCTCTACATCAGGGCCACAATTACCGACGCACACACACACACTCACATCCACTTCACTTTGGCGGCCGGACCCGTGTCGCCACAGTACTATGTGTGCCGTCTACTCCTGGCTCCCAGCTGGTGGCCGGACCAGTGCCACTGGTTCTCCAAGAGGGCAGCCACAGCCACAACGACGACGAGGTGCTAATTGCAGCTACCTCTGACGACTCTGGATGACGCCAATTTCGACGACCAGGGGGGATGACGGGGTCGGCCGGTATGCAACGCAATGTCTTTACAAGCATTGTGTTTTGCTATGCCGGCCGATGCTTCTTGTCTTCCCTGTAGCTATAGAAAAAAAAAAGATATAGACATTATTTTAAATTGTTATGTTTATTGTAATATTGTAAACGTAAATCAATTGTACCTGTATTGTCTCGTCTTTGTTCCAGTGTAGTATCTCTTTTATTACATGTTTTTCCGTCGTCTCCACTCCAGTCTATTACTTACCTGTATTGTTATTACTGCAAGTGCTTGTCTCTATTTATTTAGTGTCTTTCCACTTATTTTCCACGCAAAGCACATGCATTGTTTACCTTTTCTCTTTATCTATTCCTCAATTGACTACGTGTTGCAACACTGCACTTTCTGAATTTTCGATATCATTTCTTTAACCCCTTCTTCCCCCCCCCCCCCCCCCATTGTTATTATCGTAATTAGTCGGTTCTCCGACACCCCACTAAAAAATTATTACAATCTGTGATAAAACTTCGGCGGCAACGGTGCTGAGAATTGATTATCGGTTTCGTAATCGATTTTCAAATCAGCATCAGTTGCCCCCACACCCCACCACTACGGCCTAAATTGAGCCAAATATGCCAGTCTTCGCATAATTCCACTACGTTCCCTATAAACTGCCCGCCCACATGTACATGATACATTCCTAGTCGTCTGCCCTCAGCAGGCGGCAAGGGTAGTAGAGGGGACTGAAGACCACATACCGCATAACAGCCAACAAAACATCAAGTTGACAAACTCACAGGGGACTGCAAATAAAATTTTAAGTTGGGGAGAAATACAGGGAAGGGACAGCATACTTTTGAGCGTGGCCCCACTTATCTTTCTTGACTTTCACACCGCACACACACACACTTGACACCCTCTTGACAATTCCCTCTTTTGGAGCCTTTTGCCCCGATCGTGGAATCGTCTCGAGTCTGGATCTGTGTCCCAACGAGGAAGGTCGTGTCGTGAGCGTTGTGGAGTCGAGTCGTGTTTGAGGTTTAGTCCCTCCGTCAAAGTGCCGAATATTTTGTCTCTCTCTTGTTTTCTTTTTCCCTTGCCCCCCGCCCCCTGCTGACTGCGGGCCTAGTCGAGGTTACAAGTGTTTAACGTTGCTGCAGTTTATATGTTTGTAAATTATTGTGCCATTAAATGTACTAGTGTGTTTGAGTGCCGTTTAAAGTTGAACTGTAAAAACAAACAACAAAAATGTACATAAATTAATAGTAAGACATATACTGCCCAAAAACTGAAACTAATAAAGCAACGCGCTTGGTTGTTGGCGGCTCACACCCCAGCCTCTCAGTTCCTCCCCTGTATGGAGCACTGTTGAGCCCTCAACCCAAAGCGGGTATATAATTTGGAAAAAAATCCAAATAAGCGAAAAAGAAAAAAACTGTGTGAATCAATCTGACTTGACAAAATCTCCACTCGCGTCGGTCGAAAAAATCTAATACCAAATCCAACCAAAGCCAATCCAGCGCAGCTATGCCACGCGGTTCCACTGCCAGAAGAGGACGACGACGACGAGGACCACACGGCGTCACAGCCAGGGATCGCCCCAAATCAGCCATTTCCACTGCCAGCTCCGACAGCGCCGCCGACGGCGAAGCCAGCGCCGACAGCGCAGCCACCGGCGCCGTGGCAAACGCAGCGATACTGAGACGCCAATCCACCGACTCCGTCACCTGGTTGGAGGCACTTCCTCCAATTTCTGGACCGGCTCCAGCCACCATTACCGGGTATGTGAGGACCACAAATACCGACACCACCATCACGGCCACTCCGGCCACAAGCCCCATCCCCGACCTGCCCTGCCCCAACAGCTGGGCGGCCATTCCCAATCTCACCAGCCAGGAGCAGTTCCAGATCGGCGACTGGGTGGAGGCGGTCCATACCCAGGAACGCCAGCAGCAGCAGCAGAACATCAGCAGCAGCAGCAGCGGTAGTCGCCGGCTTGAGGCATTGGCGGCGTCGGCAGCGGCAGCGGCGTCAGCCAAAGCACCGCTATGTCAAGCACCGCTATGTCAAGCCAAGCCAAGCCTAGCGGTTCCGAGCGCGCCAAAAATTCCGCTTCCCACACTCCAACACACACATACACGTATCGATGCACCGTATGCCGTTGCATCGTGTGGAGAGAGCCGGAAACAGCAAGGAGCGAGAGAGAGTGCAAAGAGAGAGCGAGTAACGACCTCGTACCAGCGACAGTACGAGAGGGCACTCGAGCAGCCTCAACACGAACAGCAGCCAACACAAGATTCGTGTTCGAGTGCCCGTTCGGGAACGAGTTCGAACTCGAACCACAGCCATGGCACAAACCCCGCTCGATCGGCCACAGCAGCGGTTCCAAATGCAATGCACACAGCCAATACCACAACCACAACCACAAATACAATGATGACATACATCAGCACACAAACAGCGACATCAAACACAAAAACGACAACTGCAATTACGTCGGCAGCCAGACGATGCCTGTTAACAGCAATGTTAACAGGCGGACCCCCCCCACCACCGCCGCCAGAGGAACATCAGCAGCAGCAAACACATCAACAACAACAACAACATCAGCCAATAGCAACAAACACAGCCAATACCGATGATATCCCATCCACCTCTGCTGCAGCGGCCCGTTCGCCACTGAAGCGCGTCCGCGCCGAGGTGGATGATGATGATGACTATGTTGACAGTGATGATATGGTTGTTGAGTTTGATGACGATGACGACGACGACAATTTGGATGCCAATTATGCATCGGCCAAACGACGACTCCGGGAAACTAACCAACAGGCAAGCAAATCCCATATCCCCCAAATTCAAAACCATCCCCATCACCAACAATCAAACCAGCAACAGCAACAACATCAGCGGACAATTACACAAAATGCCCCCGCCCCTGCCCCTGCCCCTGCCCCTGCTCCAGCCAATGCTCCACTAGCTCTACCTCACTCACCTGCAAATGCAACTAGTAGCTGCGGCACAGGAACCCACAGCAGCAGCAGAGGCGGCGGCGATGGGCTGCTCCAGCTGCCCTCCCTGAGTATGCCCAATGCCAGACAAATTCGGATGCTGCAGCGACAGCACCAACCAACGACAATTATTCCCCCCCCCATCATTCTGCCAGCTGTCCCCGACATTATGCCCATTCTGGACAAGCTGCAGAAGGACCCGAGGGTGGGCAACAGCAGCTATCACACCAAGCTCATCAGCCGCAATGGTGTCCGTATCCAGGCCCGCGACATGGCTACCAGGGATGCCATCATGGCAATCCTGGGCGATGGCGACGGCAACGAGGCGATGACTGGCCACTACACACACCAGCACAAGAGTGACCGTGGGCTACGGATCGTCGTGCGAGATCTTCACCACTCCACAAGCACCCAACTAATAAAAAATCAGATGGCCGAATTGGGCTATTATGTAATATTTATTAGAGCCATTAAAGGGAGATCCGATGGACAGCCACTCGACCAGTTCGAGTTGGAGATAGCCCCCAAGCCGGATGAAAGCCACCACGATGTCCTCCAATTAACCCAGCTGGGCAACCAGTTGGTGACCGTTGAGAGGCAGGCCAAGCCGGTGGACCCAGCCCAGTGCCACAGATGTCAGGCATTCGGGCACACCCGCACCTACTGCAGGCGTTCATTCGTCTGTATGAAGTGTGCGGGTGCCCACGCGTCCACGGCATGTGCCAAGCCAAGGGCAGACGCCCCTAAATGCGCCAATTGCCACGGCGCCCACATCAGCGCCTACAAGGGATGTCCGGCATTCAAGGCAGCAAGGGGCCGCCTTCTGTCCCACCGAGTGGCCATGCAGGAGTTGCGTCGCAAGCGCAGCTCGCTTCTGCAGCCATTGCCAGAGCAACAGCCACCACCAGCAAGAACAACACCAGCACATCCAGGGCGCCGACAGCAGCAGCAACAGCCAGCTCAAACGCCAGCCAATCCCTGGCGTGGACAGCAGCAGCAGGCAGCAAGGACGCCACTCAATGTCTCCTCTCCTGGGCGACGAAGAGGAAAACAACAACATCAGCAGAAGCAGAAGCAGCAGCAGCCGCCAATACTTACAAAAAAACAGACGCCTGCTGCCTCTGGCCCACGCACTGGGCGACGACGTCCAGAGCAGCCATTCAGCCGTTCCCAGGCACAACAACAGCATCTGCAACAGCAGCCGCAGCGCGAACAACAACAGCGACAGCAGCAGCAGCAGCTTGCCAACAACCGCTCCCGGCAGAAAATGAAGCCGAAACGCCAATCTTGCGAGGGATCCTGCAGCCAGGCACTGTTGGAGAATACGCAGAGGATGACGCGATTGGAAAAGAGGCTGGAAGCGATGATGTCACTACTCACCTCGCTCATCCAATCCCAGGCAGTGACGGCAACTCCAGCAGTTCCAGTGACATCGGAAAATCCACCAACAATGACAGCAGCAACTGTGGCTGCCCCAGCTCCACAGCCACCACAAAAAACGCCAACGCCAGCCGCCACTCCAGAGACGGATCCTGAAACGGACGAAGAAAACGATGACGATGAGATGTGGACAGATGACGACTCCATGGATGGCATTAAGGCCTACGCCCGCAACATGAGGTACCTTCTTGACAACCAGATATCCTGGAACGCTGTGTACTGATTGGACACATCTCTGCCACTGCAACGGATTAAAAGACAAATGCATATCAACCGCATGCCACAACAAAAATGAACAACGGACGCTGCCGCCATCAAAGCAATAAAACAAAACATCAACACACACGCGGGTACCCATTACACTTGGGCGGCCGGACCTGTGCCGTTCCAGTAGATGTGTGTCGTTCTCCGCCATTGCCCTCATCTGGTTTGCTGGAATCAGGTGCCGTGGCATTCAGAGTGCCATGTGTACCTGGAATGGAAATACACACACACACACATAAACATCCACTACACTTGGGCGGCCGGACCTGTGCCGTTCGAGTTATGCCATCGCCATCGTCCTTAGCTGGTGGCCGGATCCAGTGCCATGGCATTCAGAGTGCCCTATGGTCCTGGAAAAGGAAAAATCCATCAGCCACACATACGATTAAAAAGGGCGCTCAAAATACTTACCGCCAGCCACTCAGACACACACACACACAAGCACCCATTACACTTGGGCGGCCGGACCTGTGCCGTTCGAGTTATGTGTGTCATTGTCCACCATTGCCCACTGCTGGTGGCCGGAACAGTGCCACTTGCTCTACATTAGGGCCACAATTGCCGACGCACACACACACTCACATCCATTTCACTTTGGCGGCCGGACCCGTGTCGCCACAGTAATATGCGTGCCGTCTTTTCCTGGCTCCCAGCTGGTGGCCGGACCAGTGCCACTGGTTCTCCAAGAGGGCAGCCACAGCCACAGCCACAACGACGACGAGGTGCTAATTGCAGCTACCTCTGACGACTCTGGATGACGCCAATTTCGACGACCAGGGGGGACGACGGGGTCGGCCGGTATGCAACGCAATGTCTTTACAAGCATTGTGTTTTGCTATGCCGGCCGATGCTTCTAGTCTTCCCTGTAATTATAGAAAAAGATATAGACATTATTTTAAATTGTTATGTTTATTGTAATATTGTAAACGTAAATCAATTGTACCTGTTTTGTCTCGTCTTTGTTCCAGTGTAGTATCTCTTTTATTACCTGTTTTTCCGTCGTCTCCACTCCAGTCTGCTACTTACCTGTATTGTTATTTCTGCAAGTGCTTGTCTCTTTTTTATTTAGTGTCTTTCCACGCAAAGCACATGCATTGTTTACCTTTTCTCTCTATCTATTCCTCAATTGACTACGTGTTGCAACACTGCACTTTCTGAATTTTCGATATCATTTCTTTAACCCCTTCTTCCCCCCTTCCATTGTTATTATCGTAATTAGTGCGGTTCTCCGACACCCCACTACAAAATTATCACAATCTGTGATAAAACCTCGGCGGCAACGGTGCTGAGAATTGATTATCGGTTTCATAATCGACTTTCAAACCAGCAACTGTTGCCGCCACACCCCACCACTACGGCCTAAATTGAGCCAAATTTGCTAGTCTTCGCATAATTCCACTACGTTCCCTATAAACTGCCCGCCCACATGTACATGATACATTCCTAGTCGACTGCCCTCAGCAGGCGGCAAGGGTAGTAGAGGGGACTGAAGACCACATACCGCATAACAGCCAACAAAACATCAAGTTGACAAACTCACAGGGGATTGCAAATAAAATTTTAAGTTGGGGAGAAATACAGGGAAGGGACAGCATACTTTTGAGCGTGGCCCCACTTATCTTTCTTGACTCACACCGCACACACACACTTGACACCCTCTTGACGATTCCCTCTTTTGGAGCCTTTTGCCCCGATCGTGGAAGGGTTAGGAGTCTGGATCTGTGTCCCAACGTGGAAGGTCGTGTCGTGAGCGTTGTGGAGTCGAGTCGTGTTTGAGGTTTAGTTCCTCCGTCAAAGTGCCGAATATTTTGTCTCTCTCTTGTTTTCTTTTTCCCTTGCCCCCCGCCCCCTGCTGACTGCGGGCCTAGTCGAGGTTACAAGTGTTTCGTTGCTGCAGTTTATATGTTTGTAAATTATTATTGTGCCATTAAATGTACTAGTGTGTTTGAGTGCCGTTTAAAATTGAATTGTAAAACAAACGACAAAAATGTACATAAATTAATAGTAAGACATATACTGCCCACAAATCGAAAATATTAATAAAGCAACGCGCTTGGTTGCTGGCGGCTCACACCCCAGCCTCTCAGTTCCTCCCCCCTGTAAGGTGGAGCACTGTTGAGCCCTCAACCCAAAGCGGGTATATAATTTGGAAAATATCCAAATAAGCGAAAAAAAAAAAACTGTGTTAACAATCCGAATTGACAAAATCTCCACTCGCGTCGGTCGAAAAAACCTAATACCAAATCCAACCAAAGCCAATCCAGCGCAGCTATGCCACGCGGTTCCACTGCCAGAAGAGGACGACGACGACGAGGACCACACGGCGTCACAGCCAGGGATCGCCCCAAATCAGCCATTTCCACTGCCAGCTCCGACAGCGCCGCCGACGGCGAAGCCAGCGCCGACAGCGCAGCCACCGGCGCCGTGGCAAACGCAGCGATACTGAGACGCCAATCCACCGACTCCGCCACCTGGTTGGAGGCACTTCCTCCAATTCCTGGACCGGCTCCAGCCACCATTACCGGGTATGTGAGGACCACAAATGCCGACACCACCATCACGGCCACTCCGGCCACAAGCCCCATCCCCGACCTGCCCTGCCCCAACAGCTGGGCGGCCATTCCCAATCTCACCAGCCAGGAGCAGTTCCAGATCGGCGATTGGGTGGAGGCGGTCCATACCCAGGAACGCCAACAGCAGCAGCAGAACATCAGCAGCAGCAGCAGCAGCAGCAGCGGTAGTCGCCGGCTTGAGGCATTGGCGGCGTCGGCAGCGGCAGCGGCGTCAGCCAAAGCACCGCTATGTCAAGCACCGCTATGCCAAGCCAAGCCAAGCCTAGCGGTACCGAGCGCGCCAATAATTCCGCTTCCCACACTCCAACACACACATACACGTATCGATGTACCGTATGCCGATGCTTCGTGTGGAGAGAGCCGGAAACAGCAAGGAGCGAGAGAGAGCGCAAGGAGAGAGCGGGTAACGAACTCGTACCAGCAACAGTACGAGAGGGCACTCGAGCAGCCTCAACACGAACAGCAGCCAACACAAGATTCGTGTTCGAGTGCCCGTTCGGGAGCGAGTTCGAACTCGAACCACAGCCATGGCACAAACCCCGCTCGATCGGCCACAGCAGCGGTTCCAAATGCAATGCACACAGCCAATACCACAACCACAAATACAATGATGACATACATCAGCACACAAACAGCGACATCAAACACAAAAACGACAACTACAATTACGTCGGCAGCCAGACGATGCC
Organism: Drosophila pseudoobscura; assembly: GCF_009870125.1. Taxonomy (NCBI): domain Eukaryota; kingdom Metazoa; phylum Arthropoda; class Insecta; order Diptera; family Drosophilidae; genus Drosophila; species Drosophila pseudoobscura. The sequence goes on along the minus strand of NC_046683.1, from coordinate 68,113,220 downwards.
TGTTAACAGCAATGTTAACAGGCGGACCCCCCCCACCACCGCCGCCAGAGGAACATCAGCAGCAGCAAACACATCAACAACAACAACAACATCAGCCAATAGCAACAAACACAGCCAATACCGATGATATCCCATCCACCTCTGCTGCAGCGGCCCGTTCGCCACTGAAGCGCGCCCGCGCCGAGGTGGATGATGATGATGACAGTGATGTTATGGTTGTTGATTTTGATGACGATGACGACGACGACAATTTGGATGCCAATTATGCATCGGCCAAACGACGACTCCGGGAAAGTAACCAACAGCAACAACAGCAACAACATCAGCGGACAATTACACAAAATGCCCCTGCCCCCGCCCCTGCCCCTGCCCCTGCCCCTGCCACTGCCAATGCTCCAGCCAATGCTCCACTAGCTCTACCTCACTCACCTGCAAATGCAACTAGTAGCTGCGGCACAGGAACCCACAGCAGCAGCGGCGACGGCGGCGATGGGCTGCTCCAGCTGCCCTCCCTGAGTATGCCCAATGCCAGACAAATTCGGATGCTGCAGCGACAGCACCAACCAACGACAATCATTCCCCCCCCCATCATTCTGCCAGCTGTCCCCGACATTATGCCCATTCTGGACAAGCTGCAGAAGGACCCGAGGGTGGGCAACAGCAGCTATCACACCAAGCTCATCAGCCGCAATGGTGTCCGTATCCAGGCCCGCGACGTGGCTACCAGGGATGCCATCATGGCAATCCTGGGCGATGGCGACGGCAACGAGGCGATGACTGGCCACTACACACACCAGCACAAGAGTGACCGTGGGCTACGGATCGTCGTGCGAGATCTACACCACTCCACAAGCACCCAACTAATAAAAAATCAGATGGCCGAATTGGGCTATTATGTAATATTTATTAGAGCCATTAAAGGGAGATCCGATGGACAGCCACTCGACCAGTTCGAGTTGGAGATAGCCCCCAAGCCGGATGAAAGCCACCACGATGTCCTCCAATTAACCCAGCTGGGCAACCAGTTGGTGACCGTGGAAAGGCAGGCCAAGCCGGTGGACCCAGCCCAGTGCCACAGATGTCAGGCATTCGGGCACACCCGCACCTACTGCAGGCGTTCATTCGTCTGTATGAAGTGTGCGGGTGCCCACGCGTCCACGGCATGTGCCAAGCCAAGGGCAGACGCTCCTAAATGCGCCAATTGCCAGGGCGCCCACATCAGCGCCTACAAGGGATGTCCGGCATTCAAGGCAGCAAGGGGCCGCCTTCTGTCCCACCGAGTGGCCATGCAGGAGTTGCGTCGCAAGCGCAGCTCGCTTCTGCAGCCATTGCCAGAGCAGCAGCCACCACCAGCAAGAACAACACCAGCACATCCAGGGCGCCGACAGCAGCAGCAACAGCCAGCTCAAACGCCAGCCAATCCCCGGCGTGGACAGCAGCAGCAGGCAGCACGGACGCCACTCAATGTCTCCTCTCCTGGGCGACGAAGAGGACGAGAACAACATCAGCAGAAGCAGAAGCAGCAGCAGCAGCCAATACATACAAATAAACAGACGCCTGCTGCCTCTGGCCCACGCACTGGGCGACGACGTCCAGAGCAGCCATTGAGCCGTTCCCAGGCACAACAGCAGCAGCAGCTACAGCAGCCGCAGCGCGAACAACAACAGCGACAGCAGCAGCAGCAGCTTGCCAACAACCGCTCCCGGCAGAAGACGAAGCCGAAACGCCAATCCTGCGAGGGATCCTGCAGCCAGGCACTGTTGGAGAATACGCAGAGGATGACGCGATTGGAAAAGAGGCTTGAAGCGATGATGTCACTACTCACCTCGCTCATCCAATCCCAGGCAGTGACGGCAACTCCAGCAGTTCCAGTAACATCGGAAAATCCACCAACAATGACAGCAGCAACTGTGGCTGCCCCAGCTCCACAGCCACCACAAAAAACGCCAACGCCAGCCGCCACTCCAGAGACGGATCCTGAAACGGATGAAGAAAATGATGACGATGAGATGTGGACAGATGACGACTCCATGGATGGCATTAAGGCCTACGCCCGCAACATGAGGTACCTTCTTGACAACCAGATATCCTGGAACGCTGTGTACTGATTGGTCACATCTCTGCCACTGCAACGGATTAAAAGACAAATGCATATCAATCGCATGCCACAACAAAAATGAACAACGGACGCTGCCGTCAACAAAGCAATTAAATAAAACATAAACACACACAAACACCCATTACACTTGGGCGGCCGGACCTGTGCCGTTGGAGTTATGCCATCGCCATCGTCCTTAGTTGGTGGCCGGATCCAGTGCCATGGCATTCAGAGTGCCCTATGGACCTGGAAAAGGAAAAATTCATCAGCCACAAATATGATTAAAAAGGGCGCTCAAATTACTTACCGCCAGCCACTCAGACACACACACACACACACATCCACTACACTTGGGCGGCCGGACCTGTGCCGATCGAGTAGGTGTGTCATTCTCCGCCATTGCCCTCAACTGGTTGCTGAAACCAGGTGCCGTGGCATTCAGAGTGCCATGTGTACCCGAAATGGAAATATACACACACACATCCACTACACTTGGGCGGCCGGACCTGTGCCGTTCGAGTTATGTGTGTCATTGTCCACCATTGCCCACAGCTGGTGGCCGGAACAGTGCCACTTGCTCTACATTAGGGCCACAATTGCCGACGCACACACACACTCACATCCATTTCACTTTGGCGGCCGGACCCGTGTCGCCACAGTGATATGTGTGCCGTCTACTCCTGGCTCCCAGCTGGTGGCCGGACCAGTGCCACTGGTTCTCCAAAAGGGCAGCCACAGCCACAACGACGACGAGGTGCCAATTGCAGCTACCTCTGACGACCTCGGATGACGCCAATTTCGACGACCAGGGGGGACGACGGGGTCGGCCGGTATGCAACGCAATGTCTTTACAAGCATTGTGTTTTGCTATGCCGGCCGATGCTTCTAGTCTTCCCTGTAGCTATAGAAAAAAAAAGATATAGACATTATTTTAAATTGTTATGTTTATTGTAATATTGTAAACGTAAATCAATTGTACCTGTTTTGTCTCGTCTTTGTTCCAGTGTAGTATCTCTTTTATTACCTGTTTTTCCGTCGTCTCCACTCCAGTCTACTACTTACCTGTATTGTTATTACTGCAAGTGCTTGTCTCTTTTTTATTTAGTGTCTTTCCACTTATTTTCCACGCAAAGCACATGCATTCTTTACCTTTTCTCTTTATCTATTCCTCAATTGACTACGTGTTGCAACACTGCACTTTCAGAATTTTCGATCTCATCTTTAACCCCTTCTTCCCCCCCCCATTGTTATTATCGTAATTAGTCGGTTCTCCGACACCCCACTATAAAATTATTACAATCTGTGATAAAACTTCGGCGGCAACGGTGCTGAGAATTGATTATCGGTTTCGTAATCGATCTTCAAATCAGCATCAGTTGCCGCCACTCCCCACCACTACGGCCTAAATTGAGCCAAATTTGCTAGTCTTCGCATAATTCCACTACGTTCCCTATAAACTGCCCGCCCACATGTACATGATACATTCCTAGTCGTCTGCCCTCAGCAGGCGGCAAGGGTAGTAGAGGGGACTGAAGACCACATACCGCATAACAGCCAACAAAACATCAAGTTGACAAAATCACAGGGGATTTCAAATCAAATTTCAAGTTGGGGAGAATTGCAGGGGAGGGACAGCATACTTTTGAGCGTGGCCCCACTTATCTTTCTTGACTCACACCGCACACACACACACTTGACACCCTCTTGACGATTCCCTCTTTTGGAGCCTTTTGCCCCGATCGTGGAATCGTCTCGAGTCTGGATCTGGGTCCCAACGAGGAAGGTCGTGTCGTGAGCGTTGTGGAGTCGAGTCGTGTTTGAGGTTTAGTCCCTCCGTCAAAGTGCCGAATATTTTGTCTCTCTCTTGTTTTCTTTTTCCCTTGCCCCCCGCCCCCTGCTGACTGCGGGCCTAGTCGAGGTTACAAGTGTTTCGTTGCTGCAGTTTATATGTTTGTAAATTATTGTGCCATTAAATGTACTAGTGTGTTTGAGTGCCGTTGAAAGTTAAATTGTAAAAACAAACAAAAATGTACATCTACTAAATTAAGACATATACTGCCCACAAAGAGAAATTAATAAAGCAACGCGCTTGGTTGCTGGCGGCTCACACCCCAGCCTCTCAGTTCCTCCCCTGTATGGAGCACTGTTGAGCCCTCAACCCAAAGCGGGTATATAATTTGGAATAATTCCAAAAAAGCGAAAAAAAAAGTGTGAATCAATCTGACTTGACAAAATCTCCACTCGCGTCGGTCGAATAAACTTTATTACCAAATCCAACCAAAGCCAATCCAGCGCAGCTATGCCACGCGGTTCCACTGCCAGAAGAGGACGACGACGACGAGGACCACACGGCGTCACAGCCAGGGATCGCCCCAAATCAGCCATTTCCACTGCCAGCTCCGACAGCGCCGCCGACGGCGAAGCCAGCGCCGACAGCGCAGCCACCGGCGCCGTGGCAAACGCAGCGATACTGAGAAGCCAATCCACCGACTCCGCCACCTGGTTGGAGGCACTTCCTCCAATTTCTAGACCGGCTCCAGCCACCATTACCGGGTATGTGAGGCCCACAAATGCCGACACCACCATCACGGCCACTCCGGCCTCAAGCCCCATCCCCGACCTGCCCTGCCCCAACAGCTGGGCGGCCATTCCCAATCTCACCAGCCAGGAGCAGTTCCAGATCGGCGATTGGGTGGAGGCGGTCCATACCCAGGAACGCCAGCAGCAGCAGCAGCAGCAGAACATCAGCAGCAGCAGCAGCGGTAGTCGCCGGCTTGAGGCATTGGCGGCGTCGGCAGCGGCAGCGGCGTCAGCCAAAGCACCGCAATGTCAAGCACCGCTATGCCAAGCCAAGCCAAGCCTAGCGGTTCCGAGCGCGCCAAAAATTCCGCTTCCCACACTCCAACACACACATACACGTATCGATGTACCGTATGCCGATGCTTCGTGTGGAGAGAGCCGGAAACAGCAAGGAGCGAGAGAGAGTGCAAAGAGAGAGCGGGTAACGAACTCGTACCAGCGACAGTACGAGAGGGCACTCGAGCAGCCTCTACACGAACAGCAGCCAACACAAGATTCGTGTTCGAGTGCCCGTTCGGGAGCGACTTCGAACTCGAACCACAGCCATGGCACAAACCCCGCTCGATCGGCCACAGCAGCGGTTCCAAATGCAATGCACACAGCCAATACCACAACCACAACCACAAATACAATGATGACATACATCAGCACACAAACAGCGACATCAAACACAAAAACGACAACTGCAATTACGTCGGCAGACAGACGATGCCTGTTAACAGCAATGTTAACAGGCGGACCCCCCCCACCACCGCCGCCAGAGGAACATCAGCAGCAGCAAACACATCAACAACAACAACAACATCAGCCAATAGCAACAAACACAGCCAATACCGATGATATCCCATCCACCTCTGCTGCAGCGGCCCGTTCGCCACTGAAGCGCGTCCGCGCCGAGGTGGATGATGATGATGACTATGTTGACAGTGATGATATGGTTGTTGATTTTGATGACGATGACGACGACGACAATTTGGATGCCAATTATGCATCGGCCAAACGACGACTCCGGGAAAGTAACCAACAGGCAAGCAAATCCCATATCCCCCAAATTCAAAACCATCACCATCACCAACAATCAAACCAGCAACAGCAACAACATCAGCGGACAATTACACAAAATGCCCCTGCCCCTGCCCCTACCCCTGCTCCAGCCAATGCTCCACTAGCTCTACCTCACTCACCTGCAAATGCAACCAGTAGCTGCGGCACAGGAACCCACAGCAGCAGCGGCGGCGGCGGCGATGGGCTGCTCCAGCTGCCCTCCCTGAGTATGCCCAATGCCAGACAAATTCGGATGCTGCAGCGACAGCACCAACCAACGACAATCATTCCCCCCCCCATCATTCTGCCAGCTGTCCCCGACATTATGCCCATTCTGGACAAGCTGCAGAAGGACCCGAGGGTGGGCAACAGCAGCTATCACACCAAGCTCATCAGCCGCAATGGTGTCCGTATCCAGGCCCGCGACATGGCTACCAGGGATGCCATCATGGCAATCCTGGGCGATGGCGACGGCAACGAGGCGATGACTGGCCACTACACACACCAGCACAAGAGTGACCGTGGGCTACGGATCGTCGTGCGAGATCTCCACCACTCCACAAGCACCCAACTAATAAAAAATCAGATGGCCGAATTGGGCTATTATGTAATATTTATTAGAGCCATTAAAGGGAGATCCGATGGACAGCCACTCGACCAGTTCGAGTTGGAGATAGCCCCCAAGCCGGATGAAAGCCACCACGATGTCCTCCAATTAACCCAGCTGGGCAACCAGTTGGTGACCGTTGAGAGGCAGGCCAAGCCGGTGGACCCAGCCCAGTGCCACAGATGTCAGGCATTCGGGCACACCCGCACCTACTGCAGGCGTTCATTCGTCTGTATGAAGTGTGCGGGTGCCCACGCGTCCACGGCATGTGCCAAGCCAAGGGCAGACGCTCCTAAATGCGCCAATTGCCAGGGCGCCAACATCAGCGCCTACAAGGGATGTCCGGCATTCAAGGCAGCAAGGGGCCGCCTTCTGTCCCACCGAGTGGCCATGCAGGAGTTGCGTCGCAAGCGCAGCTCGCTTCTGCAGCCATTGCCAGAGCAGCAGCCACCACCAGCAAGAACAACACCAGCACATCCAGGGCGCCGACAGCAGCAGCAACAGCCAGCTCAAACGCCAGCCAATCCCCGGCGTGGACAGCAGCAGCAGGCAGCACGGACGCCACTCAATGTCTCCTCTCCTGGGCGACGAAGAGGACGAGAACAACATCAGCAGAAGCAGAAGCAGCAGCAGCAGCCAATACATACAAATAAACAGACGCCTGCTGCCTCTGGCCCAAGCACTGGGCGACGACGTCCAGAGCAGCCATTCAGCCGTTCCCAAGCACAACAGCAGCAGCTGCAACAGCAGCCGCAGCGCGAACAACAACAGCGACAGCAGCAGCAGCAGCAGCTTGTCAATTCACGCTCCTGGCAGCAGCCGCAGCAGCAACGCCAATTCGATCCAGACCACCAACAGCCATCCTCACGATGCGACGGCTCCTGCAGACAAGTCATACTGGAAAATATAAAAAGAATGACGCAGTTAGAGAAAAAAATTGAAGAGATGACGCTATTACTTTCCTCCTTTATTCCGGGGCAAGTGAACACAAATGCAAATGACCCTTCCAATGCCTAGACATAACTATATGAGAATCCTATCCTCCAATACTTCTGCCGAATCTGCCCCTACCATCCGCTGTATAACCCAAAACGATGGCACCATTAAAATCGCATTCTGGAATGCAGGCGGGGTAAAAAACAAGATAAAAGAGCTAGAGATGTTCATGGACCGGGAGGGCCTCCATGTCATGATGGTCATTGAGACACGATGCAAAGACATCAACATAGATGGATACGTCACATACTACGCCAAAAACCCAACCAATAGGCGTCGAGGGGGAATAGCCACACTGATCCGCACTGACGTAAAGCATACAGCTCTCCAGCCAATCAACAGCGAAAAAATCCAATGTGCCCCCGTTTCCCTATTACCAGATGACGGTAGTGATAGGGGAACGACGGTTCTCGCACCGCTCTACTGCCCGCCATCCTACAGATGGACAAAGAAGGAATTCCATCAGCTTTTTACAGTCTTTGACATAACGACGAGTGGCTCGCCAAATAACAAGTACATATTATGCGGTGACTGGAATGCCAAACACCCATGGTGGGGTAACTTTAGGTCCTGCCAACGAGGAAGGGAATTGTTTGAAGCGACCCAGCTCCGAAAAAAACACAATGTCCTGGCCACTGGTGCGGCCACCCACTACCCCTACGATCGGAGAAAAACTCCCTCTGCCATCGACTTTGCCATTACAAGTGGAGTACAAAAGAACCAAGTCATGATCCACGCCTCCATGGACCTGGATTCAGACCACCTGCCAATGGTAATCCACCTCTACAAGCCTGGCCAACATAACTCCTCCAACAAGCCCACTCATATCTCCCGACTACTGCCCAAGGGAGCCAACAAACTAAAATTCCAGGAATATCTCGAACAAAATATTCACCTGAACACGGAGGTAAATTCTGGCCAAGACATTGACGACGCGGTGGACATTTTCACTAAGAATATTACAGACGCGGCTGCCATCGCCTCCAAAAAATGCCCGCAACCAAACACCAAAGCCTACTACAGACAACACGCCATCCTCGACGGTCCCACTAGACAACTACTGGAAGAAAAGCAAGAGAAAAAGAGAGTATTTCTGGCACTTAGAACGACTGAGTCCAGGAAGCTCTACAGGAAAGCCCAAAACAAGCTGAGCAAGGCCTTGGCTGCCACTAAAACGGAAAAAATCAATGGCAAGTTGAGAGCTATAAGCTCCACGGACGGACACAACTTGGCCAAGTTGTGGCAAATTACCAAATTAATCAAGAAACAGCCGATACCAAACTGGTCAGTTATGACGAATGACGATGAACAAATAAGATGGACTCGGAGCACCCTCGAGAAGGCAGAAGCTTTCGCCAATCATATGGAGGAAAGACTCACCCCACTACACACAAGCACAGCCACGGAAAGGACAAAAATAATTGAAGAACTGACAAGGCAAAAGCGGACCATGCAAGATGACAACGCCGCCAATGAGCTGCAGCATAAAAAACACTTTACGAAACCAATTACTCTGGAGGAACTGCAAAAAGAAATCAGACTACTAAAAACAAAGAAGGCCCCAGGGGAGGACAACATTGACAATAGGCTAATAAAACTATTACCAAAAAAAGCCAACCTCTATCTCCTGCTAATATTTAATTCAATCTTACGAATAGGCCACTACCCTAGGATATGGAAACACGCAGAGATAGTTATGATCCCAAAGCCAAAGAAAAATCCCTCACATATGAAGTCATACCGCCCAATCAGCCTCCTATCGGGCCTCTCAAAAGTATTTGAGAGACTCCTGCTCAAACGGCTGCTGAGCGAAGAGGCTTTTCACAAAGCCATCCCGGACCACCAGTTCGGCTTCAGGAAGGAGCATGGCGCAGAGCAGCAACTGACCAGAGTCACCCAATTTATCCTCAGGGCCTACGAGGAAAAACAGTACTGCTCAGCAGTATTCATTGACGTAGCTGAGGCCTTCGACCGTGTCTGGCATGAAGGATTACTGTCAAAACTAATAAAAATACTTCCCCTCAGACTCTATACAATCCTAGAAAACTACCTGTCTGGGAGAACTTTTGCCATTAAATGCAACGATGGCATCAAGTCTAGGACAGGGCGAATCACAGCTGGAGTTCCTCAAGGGAGTGTGCTAGGCCCCATCCTTTACACGATCTTCTCCTCCGACATGCCACTACCTGCGCTCACGCACAGAAGTTTACATACGAATCCGGGCCCCAAAAAAATGCTCCTATCAACATATGCGGACGACACGGCCATACTGAGCATGGGAGACTATCCCGCAATGGCGGTCCAACGAAACAACAACTACTTAACGCAACTGGTAATATGGGCTAAAAAATGGTCCATAACCATCAACCCAGTAAAAACGGCACACGTCATTTTCTCCAAAAGAAGAGTACAGATTAACAACATCCCAATAAAAATAGATGGCATACAGGTCCCAGTCAAAAAAAGCACTATTTATCTGGGCGTCAAGATTGACAGCGGACTTACAATGAGTGCACACGTGACGCAACTCCGAATAAAAATGTGGGCCAGAGCCAAAAAATTGAACTGGCTGATCGGTGCAGGAAGCAAGCTGGCAAAGAAATGTAAAATGCTGATGATAAGACAGCTCATAGCCCCACTCTGGCAATACACCCTACCAGTGTGGGGTGCCCTATGCTCCAACACGCAAATCAAAAGAATACAGGGGCCGTACAACAAACTAATAAGATGCTCTCTTAAAGCGGGAAGATATGCCAGAAACGAAGCACTTAGGGCGAGATACGACCTACTCACTGTGGAAGAGCTTTTCCAAAAAGCCAGCGGCCGATACGCCATTGCCCTAGCCACCCACACAAATCCAGAAGCCCGCAATCTGGTTGCCAATCCATTTGTTCCAACAAGACTACTAAGGCCGCGGTACCTAAACCAAATAACCAACCACTTTATACCTCTGCAGGCTCAGGCTAACATCACACAACAGCAAAAGCAGAGCCCCACCACTAGCACCCAACACGCGCCTCGCGAAACCACCAACCAGCTACCCACTCTTCTGCGGATCCAAGAGGAGGCTAAGGAAAAGCAGGAGACTGCAAGAAAGGAACTGCAACGAGCTAAACAAATGGAAGAGAGAACACGCCGACCAGCAAGCCGATACTGTGAATCAGTTATAAACGAAATCAAGCGACGTTACGCTAATGGCCAGTACACAAGGGAGGAGGCCATTAGGCAGGTGGAGGGACAAAATCTGGCAGTGCAGAGGCTGGTGATCCCTGACTACACGCCAGCCACCATAGTCATATCGGACGAAATTCCAAATGGCCCACCCTCCACAGCAATTGACACTGCAGCACTAGTAATAACAATCTCAGACGAAGACTCAACAAACCACCCACAAGCTCAACTACAGCCCCAAGAGTAACTACAATAGACACAGCTGCTGACCCATTAACCGCGTTAGATCGAACTGAAGGGGCTATCCAAATACTCACAGCACTCCGAAGAACTGCCCATCCTTCCATCAATCTATTGGAGAGTGTACTCCCGTATCCGATTGGCCGAATGGGGGCCCTCTGTATATTTCCTCCGTCACTATTGAGGATACAGGGTCCCTCAGACGACTGAATGAGATCGACGCCATTCCAGCTGGCGACACACACACGCACACTCACTCTCTTCAGGTCAAAGGAGAGGGGTGATGGCGGGAACGTGAGCGCCTAACACATGGGGGCGGTAGCCAGCACACCTGAAACAAAAAAAAGAAAACAAGCCATTAGACCAAACACCAATGAAAATCTGCCTCACACAACAACAAAAACTGACGGCCGGATCAGAGCCGCCAGTATGCAGAGCGCTGATGCTTGCTTACAAACCCAAATGCAGATACACACGCAACTACATCCAATCCAAATCGGGGGCTGGCTTCGAGCCGCTCGAATCTTGTGGGAGGTGTCTGCTTTTGCCCTGAGCTGGTGGCCAGTTCCAGTGCCATGGCATTCAGAGTGCCCTATGGTCCTGGAAATGGAAAAATTTATCAGCCACAAATACGATTAATAAGGGCTCTCAAAAATACTTAATGCCAGCCACTCAGACACACACACACACACACATCCACTACACTTGGGCGGCCGGACCTGTGCCGTTCGAGTTATGCCATCGCCATCGTCCTTAGTTGGTGGCCGGATCCAGTGCCATGGCATTCAGAGTGCCCTATGGACCTGGAAAAGGAAAAATCCATCAGCCACAAATACGATTAAAAAGGGCGCTCATAATACTTACCGCCAGCCACTCAGACACACACACACACACACACACACACACATCCATTACACTTGGGCGGCCGGACCTGTGCCGATCGAGTATGTGTGTCGTTCTCCGCCATTGCCCTCAACTGGTTGCTGAAACCAGGTGCCGTGGCATTCAGAGTGCCACGTGTACCCTAAATGGAAATATACACACACTCATCCACTACACTTGGGCGGCCGGACCTGTGCCGTTCGAGTTATGTGTGTCATCGACCGCCATCGCCCACAGCTGGTGGCCGGACCAGTGCCACTCGCTCTACATCAGGGCCACAATTACCGACGCACACACACACATTCACATCCATTTCACTTTGGCGGCCGGATCCGTGTCGCCACAGTAATATGTGTGCCGTCTACTCCTGGCTCCCAGCTGGTGGCCGGACCAGTGCCACTGGTTCTCCAAGAGGGCAGCCACAGCCACAACGACGACGAGGTGCTAATTGCAGCTACCTCTGACGACTCTGGATGACGCCAATTTCGACGACCAGGGGGGACGACGGGGTCGGCCGGTATGCAACGCAATGTCTTTACAAGCATTGTGTTTTGCTATGCCGGCCGATGCTTCTAGTCTTCCCTGTAGCTATAAAAAAAAAGATATAGACATTATTTTAAATTGTTATGTTTATTGTAATATTGTAAACGTAAATCAATTGTACCTGTATTGTCTCGTCTTTGTTCCAGTGTAGTATCTCTTTTATTACCTGTTTTTCCGTCGTCTCCACTCCAGTCTACTACTTACCTGTATTGTTATTACTGCAAGTGCTTGTCTCTTTTTCATTTAGTGTATTTCCACGCAAAGCACATGCATTGTTTACCTTTTCTCTCAATCTATTCCTCAATTGACTACGTGTTGCAACACTGCACCTTCTGAATTTTCGATCTCATTTCTTTAACCCCTTCTTCCCCCCCCCCATTGTTATTATCGTAATTAGTGCGGTTCTCCGACACCTCACTACAAAATTATCACAATCTGTGATAAAACTTCGGCGGCAACGGTGCTAACAATTGATTATCGGTTTCGTAATCGACTTTCAAATCAGCATCAGTTGCCGCCACACCCCACCACTACGGCCTAAATTGAGCCAAATTTGCTAGTCTTCGCATAATTCCACTACGTTCCCTATAAACTGCCCGCCCACATGTACATGATACATTCCTAGTCGTCTGCCCTCAGCAGGCGGCAAGGGTAGTAGAGGGGACTGAAGACCACATACCGCATAACAGCCAACAAAACATCAAGTTGACAAACTCACAGGGGATTGCAAATAAAATTTTAAGTTAGGGAGAATTACAAGGGAGAGACAGCATACTTTTGAGCGTGGCCCCACTTATCATTCTTGACTCACACCGCACACACACACACTTGACACCCTCTTGACGATTCGTACTTTTGGAGCCTTTTGCCCCGATCGTGGAAGGGTTAGGAGTTCTGGATCTGTGTCCCAACGAGGAAGGTCGTGTCGTGAGCGTTGTGGAGTCGAGTAGTGTTTGAGGTTTAGTTCCTCCGTCAAAGTGCCGAATATTTTGTCTCTCTCTTGTTTTCTTTTCCCCTTGCCCCCCGCCCCCTGCTGACTGCGGGCCTAGTCGAGGTTACAAGTGTTTCGTTGCTGCAGTTTATATGTTTGTAAATTATTATTGTGCCATTAAATGTACTAGTGTGTTTGAGTGCCGCTTAAAATTGAATTGTAAAACAAACAACAAAAAAAAATTTACATAAATTAATAGTAAGACATATACTGCCCAAAAAAAAAAACTCAACTAATAAAGCAACGCGCTTGGTTGCTGGCGGCTCACACCCCAGCCTCTCAGTTCCTCCCCCCCTGTAAGGTGGAGCACTGTTGAGCCCTCAACCCAAAGCGGGTATATAATTTGGAAGAAATTCCAAAAAAGCGAAAAAAAAAAAGAAAACTGTGTGAACAATCTGACTTGACAAAATCTCCACTCGCGTCGGTCGAAAAAATCTAATACCAAATCCAACCAAAGCCAATCCAGCGCAGCTATGCCACGCGGTTCCACTGCCAGAAGAGGACGACGACGACGAGGACCACACGGCGTCACAGCCAGGGATCGCCCCAAATCAGCCATTTCCACTGCCAGCTCCGACAGCGCCGCCGACGGCGAAGCCAGCGCCGACAGCGCAGCCACCGGCGCCGTGGCAAACGCAGCGATACTGAGAAGCCAATCCACCGACTCCGCCACCTGGTTGGAGGCACTTCCTCCAATTTCTAGACCGGCTCCAGCCACCATTACCGGGTATGTGAGGACCACAAATACCGACACCACCATCACGGCCACTCCGGCCACAAGCCCCATCCCCGACCTGCCCTGCCCCAACAGCTGGGCGGCCATTCCCAATCTCACCAGCCAGGAGCAGTTCCAGATCGGCGATTGGGTGGAGGCGGTCCATACCCAGGAACGCCAGCAGCAGCAGCAGAACATCAGCAGCAGCAGCAGCGGTAGTCGCCGGCTTGAGGCATTGGCGGCGTCGGCAGCGGCAGCGGCGTCAGCCAAAGCACCGCAATGTCAAGCACCGCTATGCCAAGCCAAGCCAAGCCTAGCGGTACCGAGCGCGCCAATAATTCCGCTTCCCACACTCCAACACACACATACACGTATCGATGCACCGTATGCCGATGCTTCGTGTGGAGAGAGCCGGAAACAGCAAGGAGCGAGAGAGAGTGCAAAGAGAGAGCGAGTAACGACATCGTACCAGCGACAGTACGAGAGGGCACTCGAGCAGTTTCTACACGAACAGCAGCCAACACAAGATTCGTGTTCGAGTGCCCGTTCGGGAGCGAGTTCGAACTCGAACCACAGCCATGGCACAAACCCCGCTCGATCGGCCACAGCAGCGGTTCCAAATGCAATGCACACAGCCAATACCACAACCACAAATACAATGATGACATACATCAGCACACAAACAGCGACATCAAACACAAAAACGACAACTGCAATTACGTCGGCAGACAGACGATGCCTGTTAACAGCAATGTTAACAGGCGGACCCCCCCCACCACCGCCGCCAGAGGAACATCAGCAGCAGCAAACACATCAACAACAACAACAACATCAGCCAACAGCAACAAACACAGCCAATACCGATGATATCCCATCCACTTCTGCTGCTGCGGCCCGTTCGCCACTGAAGCGCGTCCGCGCCGAGGTGGATGATGATGATGACTATGTTGACAGTGATGATATGGTTGTTGAGTTTGATGACGATGACGACGACGACAATTTGGATGCCAATTATGCATCGGCCAAACGACGACTCCGGGAAAGTAACCAACAGGCAAGCAAATCCCATATCCCCCAAATTCAAAACCATCCCCATCACCAACAATCAAACCAGCAACGACATCAGCGAACAATTACACAAAATGCCCCCGCCCCCGCCCCTGCCCCTGCTCCAGCCAATGCTCCACTGGCTCTACCTCACTCACCTGCAAATGCAACTAGTAGCTGCGGCACAGGAACCCACAGCAGCAGCAGAGGCGGCGGCGATGGGCTGCTCCAGCTGCCCTCCCTGAGTATGCCCAATGCCAGACAAATTCGGATGCTGCAGCGACAGCACCAACCAACGACAATTATTCCCCCCCCCATCATTCTGCCAGCTGTCCCCGACATTATGCCCATTCTGGACAAGCTGCAGAAGGACCCGAGGGTGGGCAACAGCAGCTACCACACCAAGCTCATCAGCCGCAATGGTGTCCGTATCCAGGCCCGCGACGTGGCTACCAGGGATGCCATCATGGCAATCCTGGGCGATGGCGACGGCAACGAGGCGATGACTGGCCACTACACACACCAGCACAAGAGTGACCGTGGGCTACGGATCGTCGTGCGAGATCTACACCACTCCACAAGCACCCAACTAATAAAAAACCAGATGGCCGAATTGGGCTATTATGTAATATTTATTAGAGCCATTAAAGGGAGATCCGATGGACAGCCACTCGACCAGTTCGAGTTGGAGATAGCCCCCAAGCCGGATGAAAGCCACCACGATGTCCTCCAACTAACCCAGCTGGGCAACCAGTTGGTGACCGTTGAGAGGCAGGCCAAGCCGGTGGACCCAGCCCAGTGCCACAGATGTCAGGCATTCGGGCACACCCGCACCTACTGCAGGCGTTCATTCGTCTGTATGAAGTGTGCGGGTGCCCACGCGTCCACGGCATGTGCCAAGCCAAGGGCAGACGCCCCTAAATGCGCCAATTGCCAGGGCGCCCACATCAGCGCCTACAAGGGATGTCCGGCATTCAAGGCAGCAAGGGGCCGCCTTCTGTCCCACCGAGTGGCCATGCAGGAGTTGCGTCGCAAGCGCAGTTCGCTTCTGCAGCCATTGCCAGAGCAGCAGCCACCACCAGCAAGAACAACACCAGCACATCCAGGGCGCCGACAGCAGCAGCAACAGCCAGCTCAAACGCCAGCCAATCCCTGGCGCGGACAGCAGCAGCAGGCAGCAAGGACGCCACTCAATGTCTCCTCTCCTGGGCGACGAAGAGGAGACCAGCAGAAGCAGAAGCAGCAGCAGCCAATACATTCAAAAAAACAGACGCCTGCTGCCTCTGGCCCACGCACTGGGCGACGACGTCCAGAGCAGCCATTGAGCCGTTCCCAGGCACAACAGCAGCAGCAGCTACAGCAGCTGCAACAGCAGCCGCAGCGCGAACAACAACAGCGACAGCAGCAGCAGCAGCTTGCCAACAACCGCTCCCGGCAGAAGATGAAGCCGAAACGCCAATCTTGCGAGGGATCCTGCAGCCAGGCACTGTTGGAGAATACGCAGAGGATGACGCGATTGGAAAAGAGGCTGGAAGCGATGATGTCACTACTCACCTCGCTCATCCAATCCCAGGCAGTGACGGCAACTCCAGCAGTTCCAGTGACATCGGGTAATCCACCAACAATCGCAGCAGCAACAGTGGCTGCCCCAGCTCCACAGCCACCACAAGAAACGTTAGGGCCAACGCCAGCCGCCACTCCAGAGACGGATCCTGAAACGGACGAAGAAAACGATGACGATGAGATGTGGACAGATGACGACTCCATGGATGACATTAAGGCCTACGCCCGCAACATGAGGTACCTTCTTGACAACCAGATATCCTGGAACGCTGTGTACTAATTGGACACATCTCTGCCACTGCAACGGATTAAAAGACAAATGCATATCAATCGCATGCCACAACAAAACTGAACAACGGACGCTGCCGCCATCAAAGCAATTAAATAAAACATCAACACACACACACACATCCATTACTCTTGGGCGGCCGGACCTGTGCCGATCGAGTAGGTGTGTCGTTCTCCGCCATTGCCCTCATCTGGTTGCTGGAACCAGGTGCCGTGGCATACACATACACACATAAACATCCACTACACTTGGGCGGCCGGACCTGTGCCGTTCGAGTTATGCCATCGCCATCGTCCTTAGTTGGTGGCCGGATCCAGTGCCATGGCATTCAGAGTGCCCTATGGTCCTGGAAAAGGAAAAATCCATCAGCCACAAATACGATTAAAAAGGGCGCTCAAAATACTTACCGCCAGCCATTCAGACACACACACACACACACACAACCATTACACTTGGGCGGCCGGACCTGTGCCGTTCGAGTTATGTGTGTCATTGTCCACCATTGCCCACAGCTGGTGGCCGGAACAGTGCCACTCGCTCTACATCAGGGCCACAATTGCCGACGCACACACACACTCACATCCATTTCACTTTGGCGGCCGGACCCGTGTCGCCACAGTACTATGTGTGCCGTCTACTCCTGGCTCCCAGCTGGTGGCCGGACCAGTGCCACTGGTTCTCCAAGAGGGCAGCCAAAGCCACAACGACGACGAGGTGCTAATTGCAGCTACCTCTGACGACTCCGGATGACGCCAATTTCGACGACCAGGGGGGACGACGGGGTCGGCCGGTATGCAACGCAATGTCTTTACAAGCATTGTGTTTTGCTATGCCGGCCGATGCTTCTAGTCTTCCCTGTAGCTATAGAAAAAAAAAAAGATATAGACATTATTTTAAATTGTTATGTTTATTGTAATATTGTAAACGTAAATCAATTGTACCTGTTTTGTCTCGTCTTTGTTCCAGTGTAGTATCTCTTTTATTACCTGTTTTTCCGTCGTCTCCACTCCAGTCTACTACTTACCTGTATTGTTATTACTGCAAGTGCTTGTCTCTTTTTTATTTAGTGTCTTTCCACTTATTTTCCACGCAAAGCACATGCATTCTTTACCTTTTCTCTTTATCTATTCCTCAATTGACTACGTGTTGCAACACTGCACTTTCAGAATTTTCGATCTCATCTTTAACCCCTTCTTCCCCCCCCCATTGTTATTATCGTAATTAGTCGGTTCTCCGACACCCCACTATAAAATTATTACAATCTGTGATAAAACTTCGGCGGCAACGGTGCTGAGAATTGATTATCGGTTTCGTAATCGATTTTCAAATCAGCATCAGTTGCCGCCACACCCCACCACTACGGCCTAAATTGAGCCAAATTTGCTAGTCTTCGCATAAATCCACTCCGTTCCCTATAAACTGCCCGCCCACATGTACATGATACATTCCTAGTCGTCTGCCCTCAGCAGGCGGCAAGGGTAGTAGAGGGGACTGAAGACCACATACCGCATTACAGCCAACAAAACATCAAGTTGACAAACTCACAGGGGATTGCAAATCAAATTTTAAGTTGGGGAGAAATACAGGGAAGAGACAGCATACTTTTGAGCGTGGCCCCACTTATCTTTCTTGACTTTCACACCGCACACACACACACTTGACACCCTCTTGACGATTCGTACTTTTGGAGCCTTTTGCCCCGATCGTGGAATCGTCTCGAGTCTGGATCTGTGTCCCAACGTGGAAGGTCGTGTCGTGAGCGTTGTGGAGTCGAGTCGTGTTTGAGGTTTAGTCCCTCCGTCAAAGTGCCGAATATTTTGTCTCTCTCTTGTTTTCTTTTTCCCTTGCCCCCCGCCCCCTGCTGACTGCGGGCCTAGTCGAGGTTACAAGTGTTTAACGTTGCTGCAGTTTATATGTTTGTAAATTATTGTGCCATTAAATGTACTAGTTTGTTTGAGTGCCGTTTAAAATTGAATTGTAAAACAAACAACAAAAATGTACATAAATTAATAGTAAGACATATACTGCCCACAAATCGAAAATATTAATAAAGCAACGCGCTTGGTTGCTGGCGGCTCACACCCCAGCCTCTCAGTTCCTCCCCCCTGTAAGGTGGAGCACTGTTGAGCCCTCAACCCAAAGCGGGTATATAATTTGGAAAATATCCAAATAAGCGAAAAAAAAAAAACTGTGTTAACAATCCGAATTGACAAAATCTCCACTCGCGTCGGTCGAAAAAACCTAATACCAAATCCAACCAAAGCCAATCCAGCGCAGCTATGCCACGCGGTTCCACTGCCAGAAGAGGACGACGACGACGAGGACCACACGGCGTCACAGCCAGGGATCGCCCCAAATCAGCCATTTCCACTGCCAGCTCCGACAGCGCCGCCGACGGCGAAGCCAGCGCCGACAGCGCAGCCACCGGCGCCGTGGCAAACGCAGCGATACTGAGACGCCAATCCACCGACTCCGCCACCTGGTTGGAGGCACTTCCTCCAATTCCTGGACCGGCTCCAGCCACCATTACCGGGTATGTGAGGACCACAAATGCCGACACCACCATCACGGCCACTCCGGCCACAAGCCCCATCCCCGACCTGCCCTGCCCCAACAGCTGGGCGGCCATTCCCAATCTCACCAGCCAGGAGCAGTTCCAGATCGGCGATTGGGTGGAGGCGGTCCATACCCAGGAACGCCAACAGCAGCAGCAGAACATCAGCAGCAGCAGCAGCAGCAGCAGCGGTAGTCGCCGGCTTGAGGCATTGGCGGCGTCGGCGTCAGCCAAAGCACCGCTATGTCAAGCACCGCTATGCCAAGCCAAGCCAAGCCTAGCGGTACCGAGCGCGCCAATAATTCCGCTTCCCACACTCCAACACACACATACACGTATCGATGTACCGTATGCCGATGCTTCGTGTGGAGAGAGCCGGAAACAGCAAGGAGCGAGAGAGAGCGCAAGGAGAGAGCGGGTAACGAACTCGTACCAGCAACAGTACGAGAGGGCACTCGAGCAGCCTCAACACGAACAGCAGCCAACACAAGATTCGTGTTCGAGTGCCCGTTCGGGAGCGAGTTCGAACTCGAACCACAGCCATGGCACAAACCCCGCTCGATCGGCCACAGCAGCGGTTCCAAATGCAATGCACACAGCCAATACCACAACCACAAATACAATGATGACATACATCAGCACACAAACAGCGACATCAAACACAAAAACGACAACTACAATTACGTCGGCAGCCAGACGATGCCTGTTAACAGCAATGTTAACAGGCGGACCCCCCCCACCACCGCCGCCAGAGGAACATCAGCAGCAGCAAACACATCAACAACAACAACAACATCAGCCAATAGCAACAAACACAGCCAATACCGATGATATCCCATCCACCTCTGCTGCAGCGGCCCGTTCGCCACTGAAGCGCGCCCGCGCCGAGGTGGATGATGATGATGACAGTGATGTTATGGTTGTTGATTTTGATGACGATGACGACGACGACAATTTGGATGCCAATTATGCATCGGCCAAACGACGACTCCGGGAAAGTAACCAACAGCAACAACAGCAACAACATCAGCGGACAATTACACAAAATGCCCCTGCCCCCGCCCCTGCCCCTGCCCCTGCCCCTGCCACTGCCAATGCTCCAGCCAATGCTCCACTAGCTCTACCTCACTCACCTGCAAATGCAACTAGTAGCTGCGGCACAGGAACCCACAGCAGCAGCGGCGACGGCGGCGATGGGCTGCTCCAGCTGCCCTCCCTGAGTATGCCCAATGCCAGACAAATTCGGATGCTGCAGCGACAGCACCAACCAACGACAATTATTCCCCCCCCCATCATTCTGCCAGCTGTCCCCGACATTATGCCCATTCTGGACAAGCTGCAGAAGGACCCGAGGGTGGGCAACAGCAGCTATCACACCAAGCTCATCAGCCGCAATGGTGTCCGTATCCAGGCCCGCGACATGGCTACCAGGGATGCCATCATGGCAATCCTGGGCGATGGCGACGGCAACGAGGCGATGACTGGCCACTACACACACCAGCACAAGAGTGACCGTGGGCTACGGATCGTCGTGCGAGATCTACACCACTCCACAAGCACCCAACTAATAAAAAATCAGATGGCCGAATTGGGCTATTATGTAATATTTATTAGAGCCATTAAAGGGAGATCCGATGGACAGCCACTCGACCAGTTCGAGTTGGAGATAGCCCCCAAGCCGGATGAAAGCCACCACGATGTCCTCCAATTAACCCAGCTGGGCAACCAGTTGGTGACCGTGGAAAGGCAGGCCAAGCCGGTGGACCCAGCCCAGTGCCACAGATGTCAGGCATTCGGGCACACCCGCACCTACTGCAGGCGTTCATTCGTCTGTATGAAGTGTGCGGGTGCCCACGCGTCCACGGCATGTGCCAAGCCAAGGGCAGACGCTCCTAAATGCGCCAATTGCCAGGGCGCCCACATCAGCGCCTACAAGGGATGTCCGGCATTCAAGGCAGCAAGGGGCCGCCTTCTGTCCCACCGAGTGGCCATGCAGGAGTTGCGTCGCAAGCGCAGCTCGCTTCTGCAGCCATTGCCAGAGCAGCAGCCACCACCAGCAAGAACAACACCAGCACATCCAGGGCGCCGACAGCAGCAGCAACAGCCAGCTCAAACGCCAGCCAATCCCCGGCGTGGACAGCAGCAGCAGGCAGCACGGACGCCACTCAATGTCTCCTCTCCTGGGCGACGAAGAGGACGAGAACAACATCAGCAGAAGCAGAAGCAGCAGCAGCAGCCAATACATACAAATAAACAGACGCCTGCTGCCTCTGGCCCACGCACTGGGCGACGACGTCCAGAGCAGCCATTGAGCCGTTCCCAGGCACAACAGCAGCAGCAGCTACAGCAGCCGCAGCGCGAACAACAACAGCGACAGCAGCAGCAGCAGCTTGCCAACAACCGCTCCCGGCAGAAGACGAAGCCGAAACGCCAATCCTGCGAGGGATCCTGCAGCCAGGCACTGTTGGAGAATACGCAGAGGATGACGCGATTGGAAAAGAGGCTTGAAGCGATGATGTCACTACTCACCTCGCTCATCCAATCCCAGGCAGTGACGGCAACTCCAGCAGTTCCAGTAACATCGGAAAATCCACCAACAATGACAGCAGCAACTGTGGCTGCCCCAGCTCCACAGCCACCACAAAAAACGCCAACGCCAGCCGCCACTCCAGAGACGGATCCTGAAACGGACGAAGAAAACGATGACGATGAGATGTGGACAGATGACGACTCCATGGATGGCATTAAGGCCTACGCCCGCAACATGAGGTACCTTCTTGACAACCAGATATCCTGGAACGCTGTGTACTGATTGGTCACATCTCTGCCACTGCAATGGATTAAAAGACAAATGCATATCAATCGCATGCCACAACAAAAATTAACAACGGACGCTGCCGCCATCAAAGCAATTAAATAAAACATCAACACACACACAAATATCCATTACACTTGGGCGGCCGGACCTGTGCCGTTCGAGTAGGTGTGTCGTTCTCCGCCATTGCCCTCATCTGGTTTGCTGGAATCAGGTGCCGTGGCATTCAGAGTGCCATGTGTACCTGGAATGGATATACACACACACACACATAAACATCCACTACACTTGGGCGGCCGGACCTGTGCCGTTCGAGTTATGCCATCGCCATCGTCCTTAGTTGGTGGCCGGATCCAGTGCCATGGCATTCAGAGTGCCCTATGGACCTGGAAAAGGAAAAATCCATCAGCCACAAATACGATTAAAAAGGGCGCTCAAAAATACATAACGCCAGCCATTCACACACACACACACACACACATCCACTACACTTGGGCGGCCGGACCTGTGCCGTTCGAGTTATGTGTGTCATTGTCCACCATTGCCCACAGCTGGTGGCCGGACCAGTGCCACTCGCTCTACATCAGGGCCACAACTACCGACGCACACACACACACTCACATCCATTTCACTTTGGCGGCCGGACCCGTGTCGCCACAGTGATATGTATGCCGTCTACTCCTGACTCCCAGCTGGTGGCCGGACCAGTGCCACTGGTTCTCCAAGAGGGCAGCCACAGCCACAACGACGACGAGGTGCCAATTGCAGCTACCTCTGACGACTCTGGATGACGCCAATCTCGACGACCAGGGGGGACGACGGGGTCGGCCGGTATGCAACGCAATGTCTTTACAAGCATTGTGTTTTGCTATGCCGGCCGATGCTTCTAGTCTTCCCTGTAGCTATAGAAAAAAAAAAAGATATAGACATTATTTTAAATTGTTATGTTTATTGTAATATTGTAAACGTAAATCAATTGTACCTGTTTTGTCTCGTCTTTGTTCCAGTGTAGTATCTCTTTTATTACCTGTTTTTCCGTCGTCTCCACTCCAGTCTACTACTTACCTGTATTGTTATTACTGCAAGTGCTTGTCTCTTTGTTATTTAGTGTCTTTCCACGCAAAGCACATGCATTGTTTACCTTTTCTCTCAATCTATTCCTCAATTGACTACGTGTTGCAACACTGCACTTTCTGAATTTTCGATCTCATTTCTTTAACCCCTTCTTCCCCCCCCATTACTATTATCGTAATTAGTGCGGTTCTCCGACACCCCACTACAAAATTATTGCAATCTGTGATAAAACTTCGGCGGCAACGGTGCTAACAATTGATTATCGGTTTCGTAATCGATTTTCAAATCAGCATCAGTTGCCGCCACACCCCACCACTACGGCCTAAATTGAGCCAAATTTGCTAGTCTTCGCATAAATCCACTCCGTTCCCTATAAACTGCCCGCCCACATGTACATGATACATTCCTAGTCGTCTGCCCTCAGCAGGCGGCAAGGGTAGTAGAGGGGACTGAAGACCACATACCGCATTACAGCCAACAAAACATCAAGTTGACAAACTCACAGGGGATTGCAAATCAAATTTTAAGTTGGGGAGAAATACAGGGAAGAGACAGCATACTTTTGAGCGTGGCCCCACTTATCTTTCTTGACTTTCACACCGCACACACACACACTTGACACCCTCTTGACAATTCCCTCTTTTGGAGCCTTTTGCCCCGATCGTGGAATCGTCTCGAGTCTGGATCTGTGTCCCAACGAGGAAGGTCGTGTCGTGGGCGTTGTGGAGTCGAGTCGTGTTTGAGGTTTAGTCCCTCCGTCAAAGTGCCGAATATTTTGTCTCTCTCTTGTTTTCTTTTTCCCTTGCCCCCCGCCCCCTGCTGACTGCGGGCCTAGTCGAGGTTACAAGTGTTTAACGTTGCTGCAGTTTATATGTTTGTAAATTATTGTGCCATTAAATGTACTAGTGTGTTTGAGTGCCGTTTAAAATTGAATTGTAAAACAAACAACAAAAAAAAAAAATGTACATAAATTAATATTAAGACATATACTGCCCAAAAAAAAACTCAACTAATAAAGCAACGCGCTTGGTTGCTGGCGGCTCACACCCCAGCCTCTCAGTTCCTCCCCCCCTGTAAGGTGGAGCACTGTTGAGCCCTCAACCCAAAGCGGGTATATAATTTGGAATAATTCCAAACAAGCGCAAAAAAAAAAAAACTGTGTGAATCAATCTGACTTGACAAAATCTCCACTCGCGTCGGTCGAAAAAATCTAATACCAAATCCAACCAAAGCCAATCCAGCGCAGCTATGCCACGCGGTTCCACTGCCAGAAGAGGACGACGACGACGAGGACCACACGGCGTCACAGCCAGGGATCGCCCCAAATCAGCCATTTCCACTGCCAGCTCCGACAGCGCCGCCGACGGCGAAGCCAGCGCCGACAGCGCAGCCACCGGCGCCGTGGCAAACGCAGCGATACTGAGACGCCAATCCACCGACTCCGTCACCTGGTTGGAGGCACTTCCTCCAATTTCTAGACCGGCTCCAGCCACCATTACCGGGTATGTGAGGCCCACAAATGCCGACACCACCATCACCGCCACTCCGGCCACAAGCCCCATCCCCGACCTGCCCTGCCCCAACAGCTGGGCGGCCATTCCCAATCTCACCAGCCAGGAGCAGTTCCAGATCGGCGATTGGGTGGAGGCGGTCCATACCCAGGAACGCCAGCAGCAGCAGCAGAACATCAGCAGCAGCAGCAGCGGTAGTCGCCGGCTTGAGGCATTGGCGGCGTCGGCAGCGGCAGCGGCGTCAGCCAAAGCACCGCTATGTCAAGCACCGCTATGTCAAGCCAAGCCAAGCCTAGCGGTTCCGAGCGCGCCAAAAATTCCGCTTCCCACACTCCAACACACACATACACGTATCGATGCACCGTATGCCGTTGCATCGTGTGGAGAGAGCCGGAAACAGCAAGGAGCGAGAGAGAGTGCAAAGAGAGAGCGAGTAACGACCTCGTACCAGCGACAGTACGAGAGGGCACTCGAGCAGCCTCAACACGAACAGCAGCCAACACAAGATTCGTGTTCGAGTGCCCGTTCGGGAACGAGTTCGAACTCGAACCACAGCCATGGCACAAACCCCGCTCGATCGGCCACAGCAGCGGTTCCAAATGCAATGCACACAGCCAATACCACAACCACAACCACAAATACAATGATGACATACATCAGCACACAAACAGCGACATCAAACACAAAAACGACAACTGCAATTACGTCGGCAGCCAGACGATGCCTGTTAACAGCAATGTTAACAGGCGGACCCCCCCCACCACCGCCGCCAGAGGAACATCAGCAGCAGCAAACACATCAACAACAACAACAACATCAGCCAATAGCAACAAACACAGCCAATACCGATGATATCCCATCCACCTCTGCTGCAGCGGCCCGTTCGCCACTGAAGCGCGTCCGCGCCGAGGTGGATGATGATGATGACTATGTTGACAGTGATGATATGGTTGTTGAGTTTGATGACGATGACGACGACGACAATTTGGATGCCAATTATGCATCGGCCAAACGACGACTCCGGGAAACTAACCAACAGGCAAGCAAATCCCATATCCCCCAAATTCAAAACCATCCCCATCACCAACAATCAAACCAGCAACAGCAACAACATCAGCGGACAATTACACAAAATGCCCCCGCCCCTGCCCCTGCCCCTGCCCCTGCTCCAGCCAATGCTCCACTAGCTCTACCTCACTCACCTGCAAATGCAACTAGTAGCTGCGGCACAGGAACCCACAGCAGCAGCAGAGGCGGCGGCGATGGGCTGCTCCAGCTGCCCTCCCTGAGTATGCCCAATGCCAGACAAATTCGGATGCTGCAGCGACAGCACCAACCAACGACAATTATTCCCCCCCCCATCATTCTGCCAGCTGTCCCCGACATTATGCCCATTCTGGACAAGCTGCAGAAGGACCCGAGGGTGGGCAACAGCAGCTATCACACCAAGCTCATCAGCCGCAATGGTGTCCGTATCCAGGCCCGCGACATGGCTACCAGGGATGCCATCATGGCAATCCTGGGCGATGGCGACGGCAACGAGGCGATGACTGGCCACTACACACACCAGCACAAGAGTGACCGTGGGCTACGGATCGTCGTGCGAGATCTTCACCACTCCACAAGCACCCAACTAATAAAAAATCAGATGGCCGAATTGGGCTATTATGTAATATTTATTAGAGCCATTAAAGGGAGATCCGATGGACAGCCACTCGACCAGTTCGAGTTGGAGATAGCCCCCAAGCCGGATGAAAGCCACCACGATGTCCTCCAATTAACCCAGCTGGGCAACCAGTTGGTGACCGTGGAAAGGCAGGCCAAGCCGGTGGACCCAGCCCAGTGCCACAGATGTCAGGCATTCGGGCACACCCGCACCTACTGCAGGCGTTCATTCGTCTGTATGAAGTGTGCGGGTGCCCACGCGTCCACGGCATGTGCCAAGCCAAGGGCAGACGCCCCTAAATGCGCCAATTGCCAGGGCGCCCACATCAGCGCCTACAAGGGTTGTCCGGCATTCAAGGCAGCAAGGGGCCGCCTTCTGTCCCACCGAGTGGCCATGCAGGAGTTGCGTCGCAAGCGCAGCTCGCTTCTGCAGCCATTGCCAGAGCAACAGCCACCACCAGCAAGAACAACACCAGCACATCCAGGGCGCCGACAGCAGCAGCAACAGCCAGCTCAAACGCCAGCCAATCCCTGGCGCGGACAGCAGCAGCAGGCAGCAAGGACGCCACTCAATGTCTCCTCTCCTGGGCGACGAAGAGGACAACAACAACATCAGCAGAAGCAGAAGCAGCAGCAGCAGCCAATACTTACAAAAAAACAGACGCCTGCTGCCTCTGGCCCACGCACTGGGCGACGACGTCCAGAGCAGCCATTGAGCCGTTCCCAGGCACAACAACAGCAGCTGCAACAGCAGCCGCAGCGCGAACAACAACAGCGACAGCAGCAGCAGCAGCTTGCCAACAACCGCTCCCGGCAGAAGATGAAGCCGAAACGCCAATCCTGCGAGGGATCCTGCAGCCAGGCACTGTTGGAGAATACGCAGAGGATGACGCGATTCGAAAAGAGACTGGAAGCGATGATGTCACTACTCACCTCGCTCATCCAATCCCAGGCAGTGACGGCAACTCCAGCAGTTCCAGTGACATCGGGTAATCCACCAACAATCGCAGCAGCAACAGTGGCTGCCCCAGCTCCACAGCCACCACAAGAAACGTTAGGGCCAACGCCAACCGCCACTCCAGAGACGGATCCTGAAACGGATGAAGAAAACGATGACGATGAGATGTGGACAGATGACGACTCCATGGATGACATTAAGGCCTACGCCCGCAACATGAGGTACCTTCTTGACAACCAGATATCCTGGAACGCTGTGTACTGATTGGACACATCTCTGCCACTGCAATGGATTAAATGACAAATGCATATCAATCGCATGCCACAACAAAAATTAACAACGGACGCTGCCGCCATCATATCAATCAAATAAAACATCAACACACACACAAACATCCATTACACTTGGGCGGCCGGACCTGTGCCGCTCGAGTTATGCCATCGCCATCGTCCTTAGCTGGTGGCCGGATCCAGCGCCATGGCATTCAGAGTGCCCTATGGTCCTGGAAAAGGAAAAATCCATCAGCCACAAATACGATTAAAAAAGGGCTCTGAAAATACTTACCGCCAGCCATTCAGACACACACACACACACACATCCACTACACTTGGGCGGCCGGACCTGTGCCGATCGAGTAGGTGTGTCGTTCTCCGCCATTGCCCTCAACTGGTTACTGGAACCAGGTGCCGTGGCATTCAGAGTGCCACGTGTACCCTAAATGGAAATATACACACACTCATCCACTACACTTGGGCGGCCGGACCTGTGCCGCTCGAGTAACGTGTGTCACCGACCGCCATTGCCCACAGCTGGTGGCCGGAACAGTGCCACTCGCTCTACATCAGGGCCACAATTACCGACGCACACACACACTCACATCCATTCCACTTTGGCGGCCGGACCCGTGTCGCCACAGTAACATGTGTGCCGTCTACTCCTGGCTCCCAGCTGGTGGCCGGACCAGTGCCACTGGTTCTCCAAGAGGGCAGCCACAGCCACAACGACGACGAGGTGCTAATTGCAGCTACCTCTGACGACTCCGGATGACGCCAATTTCGACGACCAGGGGGGACGACGGGGTCGGCCGGTATGCAACGCAATGTCTTTACAAGCATTGTGTTTTGCTATGCCGGCCGATGCTTCTAGTCTTCCCTGTAGCTATAGAAAAAAAAAAAGATATAGACATTATTTTAAATTGTTATGTTTATTGTAATATTGTAAACGTAAATCAATTGTACCTGTATTGTCTCGTCTTTGTTCCAGTGTAGTATCTCTTTTATTACCTGTTTTTCCGTCGTCTCCACTCCAGTCTACTACTTACCTGTATTGTTATTTCTGCAAGTGCTTGTCTCTTTTTATTTAGTGTATTTCCACGCAAAGCACATGCATTGTTTACCTTTTCTCTCAATCTATTCCTCAAT
Organism: Drosophila pseudoobscura; assembly: GCF_009870125.1. Taxonomy (NCBI): domain Eukaryota; kingdom Metazoa; phylum Arthropoda; class Insecta; order Diptera; family Drosophilidae; genus Drosophila; species Drosophila pseudoobscura. The sequence continues at coordinate 68,084,456 of NC_046683.1, read as the reverse complement.
TGATTACGTGTTGCAACACTGCACTTTCTGAATTTTCGATATCATTTCTTTAACCCCTTCTTCCCCCCCCCATTGTTATTATCGTAACTAGTGCGGTTCTCCGACACCCCACTACAAAATTATCACAATCTGTGATAAAACTTCGGCGGCAACGGTGCTAACAATTGATTATCGGTTTCGTAATCGACTTTCAAATCAGCATCAGTTGCCGCCACACCCCACCACTACGGCCTAAATTGAGCCAAATATGCCAGTCTTCGCATAATTCCACTACGTTCCCTATAAACTGCCCGCCCACATGTACATGATACATTCCTAGTCGTCTGCCCTCAGCAGGCGGCAAGGGTAGTAGAGGGGACTGAAGACCACATACCGCATAACAGCCAACAAAACATCAAGTTGACAAAATCACAGGGGATTGCAAATCAAATTTTAAGTTAGGGAGAATTGCAAAGAGGAGACAGCATACTTTTGAGCGTGGCCCCACTTATCTTTCTTGACTTTCACACCGCACACACACACACTTGACACCCTCTTGACGATTCCCTCTTTTGGAGCCTTTTGCCCCGATCGTGGAGTCGGCTCGAGTCTGGATCTGTGTCCCAACGAGGAAGGTCGTGTCGTGAACGTTGTGGAGTCGAGTCGTGTTTGAGGTTTAGTTCCTCCGTCAAAGTGCCGAATATTTTGTCTCTCTTTTGTTCTCTTTTTCCCTTGCCCCCCGCCCCCTGCTGTCTGCGGGCCTAGTCGAGGTTACAAGTGTTTAACGTTGCTGCAGTTTATATGTTTGTAAATTATTGTGCCACTAAATGTACTAGTGTGTTTGAGTGCCGTTTAAAGTTAAATTGTAAAACAAACAACAAAAAAATGTACATAAATTAATAGTAAGACATATACTGCCCAAAAAAAAAACTCAACTAATAAAGCAACGCAAAAAAAAAAAAAAAAAAAAAAAAAGATCCCTGCTCTTAATCAGAGCTGGAATCCTTCATATTGCCCTGCCAAACATAACAACGGACCACATTCAGTGTGCATCCGCTACCCTGACCCTGCCTGATGGTGGCCGACTGGTGGTCTCCTCCATTTACTGCCCCCCAATGCAGGAATGGACTGAGGATGATTTCTTGGCGCTGTTTGGTCAGTTGGGGCCGAGATTCATTGCTGCCGGCGATTGGAACGCGAAGAATTCATGGTGGGGAAACGCAAGGGCGTGCAGAAGAGGCGGAAAGCTGCTCAGAGCCGTTCAGGGAAGTAGCTGCAACATCCTGGCTACTGGATCTCCAACTCACTACCCATATAACACTCGGCACACACCATCTGCGATCGACTTCGCGGTTTACAAGGGCGTGAGGGACGAGTTGCTGCGTATATCCCATCTGAATGACCTCTCATCTGATCATCTCCCAATGGTGGTTCAGTTGAGCATGTCTCCAGCGGAGGCGGTGAACAGGAGACGCCTCTTGCCCCCAGGGGCCAGCATTGCGAGGTTCCAATCTTGGCTTGACTCGCACATCCATCTCAATACCGAGCTCAGGTCAGCAGAGGATGTTGATGATGCAGCCAATATCCTCGAGAGGAACGTACTAGAGGCAGCTGAACATGCCACAAGCAGTTTGAGGAGGCCCGTCCGACCTAGAGTCCAAGCTGAGTACCAGGTCAGCAATCGAATTCGGCTGATGATTGCCACCAAGAGGCGCCTGAGGAACATGCTGAAGCGGAATCAGGACCCGGCAGTGCGACAGCTATACAACATGCTTGCTAACAGGATACACAAGGAGCTGGAAGCGGACAAAGCCAGACGCGCGGATGCAATCATTGGCTCAATCGACCCCACAGATCGATACAGCATGCAAAAGCTGTGGAGATTGACCAACGGATTGAAGCGGCAGCCAGCAGCCAACTTGCCTGTGAGGAAGTTCTGTGCGGATGGAGATGACAATGCAGATGATCCCTGGTGTAAGAGCACGGAGGAGAAGGCAGAGTCCTTTGCGAGGCATCTGGAGCAGCGTTTCAAGCCTGTTCTGACCAGCGCGGCAGCCGACATACGAGCAATCGAGGAGTCCCTTGAAGAGCTTGGATCCCCTGGTCCCAACTTGAGATTCAGGGCGATCACTCTTCCTGAGATTGAGGCACAAGTGAAGGTATTGAAGCTAAAAAAGGCCCCCGGAATGGACAGGATAGACAACCGTACAATAAAAGCTCTACCCAAGTCTGCTCTTCTGTATTTTGCACACATATGCAACAGCTCCCTCAGGATTGGTTGCTTTCCTAATAGGTGGAAACGCGCAGCTGTTAGCATGATCCCCAAGCCAGGAAAACCCGCCGATAAGTTGGCATCTTATCGCCCTATCAGTCTGCTTTCGGGTCTGTCGAAACTGTTTGAGCGACTCATTCTGACCAGGATGATGGAAGCTGATGGATTTGTTGAGGCTATTCCAAACCATCAGTTTGGCTTCAGACATGTACACGCGGCTGAACACCAATTGGGGAGAGTTACAAAGTTCATCCTATCCACCTACGAGAACAATTTGTACTGCTCAGCCATCTACATGGACATTCAGGAGGCATTCGATCGAGTCTGGCATGCGGGCCTGAAACACAAGATGAAGCAGCTGTTGCCGGCAGCAATATACAGAGTGTTGGCTAACTATTTGGACGATCGCACTTTCTATGTGGAATGCACAGGCGGCGTCAAATCAGGAAGCAAAATGATTGCAGCAGGCGTTCCACAGGGCAGCGTACTTGGGCCAGTGCTATACAACTTGTATACACACGATATGCCGCTTCCTCGCGACAGGGGTATGCTCTTGGCTACCTATGCTGACGACACAGCAATCCTGGCGACTGGCATGAATCAGCTCATGGCTACCCAAAAGCTCAACCGCTTCCTGCTCAGCATCTCCAACTGGGCAAAGAAATGGGGCATCAGCATCAACGCTTCCAAAACTGTGCACATAGTGCATACGTTGCGCACGATCCAGCAGCCAGATGATGATTTGCAGCCGCACATCGCCGACCAGCGAATCAGTAGCGTCGCCGTGCACTCATATCTGGGGGTCAAGCTGGACGCCAAGCTGCAGTTCCACACACACATCACCAACGTCGTCACTAAGGTCAGGGCAAGGGTCCAAAGACTGCGCTGGCTCCTGAACACAAACAGCAAATTGAACCTCAACACAAAGGTAATGTTGTACAAGCAGATGATCGCACCGATCTGGCAGTACACATTGGCCGTATGGGGTCCATTGGCTACCAGCGCAGAATTTGGACGGATCCAGGTAGAGCAGAACAAGACCCTTCGATTGATGTGTAACGCTCCATGGTACGTGAGGAACGACACCATCCACAGGGACCTGGAAGTGGACACGGTAGAGGCAGTCTACGAGAGGACGTGCAAGAGGTACACGGAGCAAATGAGATCCCACCACAACATAGAGGCAGCCAAAGTGGTCAATGACCCCTACGTACCGCACCGAATCACTAGACCCCGGTATTCCGAGTTCCTTGCCAAACACCTTCCCAAGGAACTCGCGAAACACGAATGGAATCGCATTGAGATTATCCCCAACCAGCGCCCGTACACTGAAGAGGACCAAATCAGCCACGACAGGCACCTCGATGAAATGCGGAGGATGCTGATTAGGATGGATCGCCCAGTGTCGCCACCACAAGAATACAACTACTATACCGAGGTCATACTGCCAAGACGAAGGATGCTGGAGCCTGCCCCCATAGCCACGATAGATCTGACGGTCAGCAGCAGAAGGCAGCGACTAGAGCGATTGGGCCTGGCATTGGATGCAGCTCTGAACGAGTTAGCTGACACACATTCGCGGCACAGCGAGAACGGCCAAGGCATTGGAGGCACACACACACACACTAGCACAAATGCCCATGAGAGCCCACCACCGTCGGCAACAGGATCAAGAAACGCAGGAAATAACACCCAAAATGCTCAGCTACAGTGAAGACTTACCGCCAGCAAAGTCCCGTTCAGCCCCCAAGGAGACAACAGCAACCATGGCTGCCGCATCTGGACACAGAAGACACACACGCACGAAAGAAAACACACAGAGTAGAAGACTCATGCGACCGACCGCCAAAAACGCGTCCGACCAAGGCGCTGCTGTTTGAAACTGTGAGCGTTAGCATTTCTGCTGCGCAATTTCTGTCTCCTCCTTCTCCTATAGATACCGAATTGCCGCCAGTGAACTGCCTGAGAGGAAGAGAGAAGCCAACAACAACTGGAAGGTGGTGGATTTCTGCCATTTCCACTGCGGAGACAACGGACTGTTGCGCATATACAAGCGCACATACAAACACACATCCACACAGACACTCAACCCAATGCTGGCCGCCCCGGACCAGAGGGCGGAACAGTAACTAAAGAAGAAACGAAGGATGAAACAAAACAAACAATAGCTCTGGCTGCCCCGGACCAGTGGGCAGAGGAGATACAAAAACAAGACAAAATGAATTAGACAATAATTAGAATAAATAACATATATACATAATCGCCCTCCCTGCCAATTGTAAGGCAACCAAAATGTTTCCCCTTAATTATAGTCTATATATAAACCTAAACCTAGTCTAAGTCAAAGAGTTTTATGCTTTAACTCTACCCACTCCCCCTCCCCCCTTTGGCTAACGGACTGTTTACCAAGGCGGAGAGATTTCTACAAAAAGATGATTGCGCCGGCAGAACTGCTGGCAGAAGAGATTTCTTGCTGGAAAAAAAAAGCATTGTATTTGCTGCCTACGGCTGCTAACAGCAGCCTGTAGACAGCTGTATACAAACATCTATATATTAACAGCCCCAATAGATTGTACCTTAAATGCTATTTAAAAGTATCTGTACAATAAAGTCCACATAACGTAACGTAGCCCTGGCTCCCCTAACCTGCTGGTCAGGCCAAGGCTCGAGCCGGGTTACGTTACGTTATGATAGTTACGTATCGCCTCCGCTGCATACGACACATCAAAAAAAACAAGCCATCGCTATCCCCCCTCGCTACCATGGTAACCAGAGCCTCTGCTGCAGCTGCCCGTGCTGCTATTCCTGCTGCTGCCAAAGCCACCGCCCCTACTCGCGTAGCTGCCGCCGCAGCCAATCGCCCTCCAGCTGCAACAGCTCCCACTACCGAAAGCGCTGCTCGTGTAGCCGCCCACGCCGCTCAACGACCCCCAGTTTCTGCTGGTGCCCTTGCAGCACCTGTGCAGAGCCAGCCGACTCTGCACGAGATCCTCAAGAAGCAGCGGGAGCAACTGGAAAGGGAAAAGAAAGCAACTGCCAAGCTGATGGCAGAGTATGAGGCCCGGAATAAGAAGCGGACGACCACCTTGGGCTCGCCGATCATAAAGGCGTCGGCCAAGAAGAACAAGCGGACAGCAGTCCCCAAGGAGAAGCCCGACTCAAGCCAGAGGAGTATAACGAATTACTTCGAAATACTATCGGATGCTGACGATGTAGCCAACGACGACATGGATGTGGACGCCGACTGCAGCGAGGGAGAGACGGTAGCCGAGGAACCTGTTCCCACAAGCAGGCCCTCCACTCCTCACTCCACCCCCCCGCCTGCCCCTACCATTGCACACGCACCCGATGCTGCTGCTACTGCTGACGCCAGAACTGTGCGGCCAGCCCCCATATTCATCCCCAACGTCCCTGAGATCGTTCCCCTGCTCCAATGCATTGACAATGCCATTGGCGCAGGCACATACGACACTAAGACTGCCAACAACGGGTCACTCAAAGTCATGTGCCACACAATAGATGGCTATAGGACCCTAATACGGCTCCTATCTGAGGGGGAAGGTGTGGAGTACCACACATATCGATTGCGAAGCGAGAGGGGCATGCGTGTCGTCATACGTCACCTGCATCGCTCCACACCCACAGACTGGGTGCGCGAACAGCTCGACAAACTTGGCTACAAGGTGAGGCATATTGCCAATATACCGAAGCGATTCACGAAGGAGCCATTGGACCTGTTCGAAGTCGAGCTTGAGCCTCATGAGACAAACAATCGCATATATGAGCTAACGGCAATTTGCAGCCAACGTATCAAGGTTGAAAAGCCCATACGCGCGCCAGGCGTTCCCCAGTGCCACAAGTGCCAAATGTTTGGGCACTCGAAGAACTACTGCAGCCGTGCAGTTGTGTGTTTGAAGTGTGGGGAGAAGCATGACCCCAAGGACTGCCCCAAGAAGCGGGAGGATGTGCCAAAATGCGCCAACTGCAATGGTCCCCATGTTGCCAGCTACCGTGGGTGCATCAAATTCAAAGAATACTGCAACAGAAGGAACAACGGTTTAGAAAAGACCAACAGGATGTTGAGTAAACTTAGGATGCCTACCTTACCCGCCGCTCAGGGTTTGCGGCGTCCCCGCCAGCCACCCGTCATGAACCAGCAGGGCTTTCCAGCACTGCAGCAGCCGCGCCGCCGGCGATCGCGCTCAGGCGCAAGAGCTCCTGCTCCTCCAGCTCAGATGAACACCTATGCCGATGCACTCCGCACAAGGCAGCCAGCGAGTCATCCCCAGCCTCTTCCAGGGAGGCAGGTATGGCAGACAACTCCACCCACAGCGACCACAGCTGGATTCCAGCCCACAGCGAGTAATCAGAGCGTCCGTCCCAGCGACGAACTCAGCCAAAAGCTGGACTTCCTCATAACGCTGATGACACAGGAGCGGATCCAGCATGCGGCCGCCGCTGCTGAAGCCACCCAGAAACTGGAAGGAAAGTTAGACGTCCTAATCTCACAGATGACCAAGCTGACGGATTGCCTATATGCTGGCATCCAGGCGAACTCTCATGCCAGCAATGTGTAATACTAACACTATCTACTCCAATCGACAAGCAACAGCTCTGGCTGCCCCGGACCAGTGGGCAGAAGAGAACTGAATACAAGACAAAAACAAATAGAATAAAAGACATAGAATAGATAACATACATATATAATCTCCCTTCCCGCCAATGTAAGGCAACCATAATGTTCCCCTTAGCCGATAATTTAAACTTAAACTTAATTTATAGTCAAGAGTATTTCATGCTTTAGCTCTACCCACTCCCTCTCCCCCCCCTGGCCAACGGACTGTTGCCAAAGAGGAGAGACTTTCCCAGATGGAAGATTGCGCCGGCAGCACTGCCGGCAATGGTGACTTCGTGCTGTTCAAAGCATAGTAATTGCTGCCTACGGCTGCTAACGGCAGCTCGTAGACGGCTATTTACATATAGTATTATAAGCTACAGCCCCAACACTTTGTACAAAAAATGCTGTTATAGTATAGGTGCAATAAAGTCCCCATAGCGCAACGTAACTCTGGCTCCCCTAACCTGCTGGATCAGGCCAAGGCGCGAGCTGGGTTGCGTTGCGTTATGTTAATTGCGTATTGCCGCCGTGCATACGACAAACAAAACCAGCAGCCAATTTGCCTGTGAGGAAGTTTTGTGCGGATGGAGAGAATAATGCAGATGATCCCTGGTGCAAGAGCACTGAGGAGAAGGCAGAGTCCTTTGCGAGGCATCTGGAGCAGAGATTCAAGCCTGTACTGACCAGCGCGGCAGCCGATATACGAGTCATCGAGGAGTCCCTTGAAGAGTTTGGATCCCCTGGTCCCAATTTGAGATTCAGGGCGATCACTCTTCCTGAGATTGAGGCACAGGTCAAGGTACTGAAGGTGAAAAAGGCCCCAGGAATGGACAGGATCGACAATCGGACTATAAAAGCTCTACCCAAGTCTGCTCTCCTGTATTTTGCACTCATATGCAACAGCTCCCTTAGGATTGGTTGTTTTCCTAACAGATGGAAGCACGCGGCTGTTAGCATGATCCCCAAGCCAGGAAAACCCGCCGATAAGTTGGCATCTTATCGCCCTATCAGTCTGCTTTCGGGTCTGTCGAAACTGTTTGAGCGTCTCATTCTGACCAGGATGATGGAAGCTGATGGATTTGTCGAGGCTATTCCAAACCATCAGTTCGGCTTCAGACAGGTGCACGCGGCTGAACACCAATTGGGGAGAGTCTCGAAGTTCATTCTGTCCACATATGAGAACAACCTGTACTGCTCAGCCATCTACATGGACATACAGGAGGCATTCGACCGAGTCTGGCATTCGGGCCTGAAGTACAAGATGAAGCAGCTGTTGCCGGCAGCAATATACAGAGTCTTGTCCCACTACTTGGACGATCGAACTTTCTATGTGGAATGCACAGGCGGAGTCAAGTCAGGGTACAAAAAGATTGCAGCAGGCGTTCCTCAGGGCAGCGTACTTGGGCCAGTTCTATACAATCTGTATACATACGACATGCCGCTTCCTCGCGACAGGGGTATGCTCTTGGCTACCTATGCTGACGACACAGCAATCCTGGCGACTGGCATGAATCAGCTCATGGCTACCCAAAAGCTCAACCGCTTCCTGCTCAGCATCTCCAACTGGGCAAAGCAATGGGGCATCACCATCAATGCCTCCAAAACTGTGCATATAGTGCACACATTGCGCTCGATCCAGCAGCCAGATGATGATTTGCAGCCGCACATCGCCGACCAGCGAATCAGTAGCGTCGCCGTGCATTCATATCTGGGGGTCAAGCTGGATGCTAAGCTTCAGTTTCACATGCACATTACAAACGTCATCACAAAGGTCAGGGCAAGGGTCCAAAAACTGCGCTGGCTCCTGAACACAAACAGCAAATTGAACCTCAACACAAAGGTAATGTTGTACAAGCAGATGATCGCACCGATCTGGCAGTACACATTGGCCGTATGGGGTCCATTAGCTACCAGCGCAGAATTTGGACGGATCCAGGTTGAGCAGAACAAGACCCTTCGATTGATGTGTAACGCTCCATGGTACGTGAGGAACGACACCATCCACAGGGACCTGGAAGTGGACACGGTTGAGGCAGTCTATGAGAGGACATGCAAGAGGTACACGGATCAAATGAGGTCACACCACAACATTGAGGCAGCCAAAGTGGTCAATGACCCCTACGTACCGCACCGAATCTCTAGACCCCGGTATTCCGAGTATCTTGCCAAACACCTTCCAAAAGAACTCGCGAAGCACGAATGGAACCGCATCGAGATGATCCCCAACCAGCGCCCGTTCACCGAAGAAGACCAAATCAGCCACGACCGGAACCTTGATGACATGCGGAGGATGCTGATCAGGATGGATCGCCCAGTGTCGCCGCCAACAGAGTATAATTACTACACTGAGGTCATACTCCCCAGAAGAAGGTTGCTGGAGCCTGCTCCCATAGCCACGATTGATCTGACGGTCAGCAGCAGAAGGCAGCGACTAGAGCGATTGGGCCTGGCACTGGATGCAGCTCTGAACGAGTTAGCTGACACACATTCGCGGCACAGCGAGAACGGCCAAGGCAATGGAGGCACACACACACACGCTAGCACAAATGCCCATGAGAGTCCACCACCGTCGGCAACAGGATCAAGAAACACAGGAAATAACACCCAAAATGCTCAGCAACAGTGAAGACTTACCGCCAGCAAAGTCCCGTTCAGCCCCCAAGGAGGTACCAGCAACCACGGCTGCCGCATCTGGACACAGAAGACACACACGCACGAAAGAAAACACACAGAGTAGAAGACTCATGCGACCGACTGCCAAAAACGCGTCCGACCAAGGCGCTGCTGATTGAAACTGTGAGCGTTAGCATTTCTGCTGCGCAATTTCTGTCTCCTCCTTCTCCTATAGATACCGAATTGCCGCCAGTGAACTGCCTGAGAGGAAGAGAGAAGCCAACAACAACTGGAAGGTGGTGGATTTCTGCCATTTCCACTGCGGAGACAACGGACCGTTGCGCACATACAAGCGCACATACAAACACACATCCACACAGACACTCAACTCAATGCTGGCTGCCCCGGACCAGAGGGCGGAACAACAACGAAAGAAGAGACGAAGAAATAAACAAAGGAAGCAATAGCTCTGGCTGCCCCGGACCAGTGGGCAGAGGAGAAACAAAACAAGACAAAAAGGAAAAAGGAACAATACAATAATTAGAATAAATAGCATATATGTATACATAATCGCCCTCCCTGCCAATTGTAAGGCAACCAAAATGTTTCCCCTTAATTATATTCTATACATAAACCTAAACCTAGTCTAAGTCAAGAGTGTTATGCTTTAACTCTACCCACTCCCCCTCCCCCCTTTGGCAAACGGACTGTTTACCAAGGTGGAGAGGTTAATACAAAAAGATGATTGCGCCGGCAGAACTGCTGGCAGAAGAGAATTCTTGCTGCAAAAAAAAAAAGCATTGTATCTGCTGCCTACGGCTGCTAACAGCAGCCTGTAGACAGCCATATACATACATTTATATATTAGCAGCCCCAATAGTTTGTACCTTAAATGCTAGATTAAAAGTATCTGTACAATAAAGTCCACATAACGTAACGTAGCCCTGGCTCCCCTAACCTGCTGGTCAGGCCAAGGCTCGAGCCGGGCTACGCTACGTTATGTTAGTTACGTATCGCCTCCGCTGCATACGACACATCAAAACTTGAAAGAATCAGGGGCCAACCATTGGGTATACAAAGAATTATAGTGCCAGACCACAGAGGGGATGAAGAGGAAGGCGTCCTCCAGCCGAATGGTTAAGACTTGATCCAATGGTACAGCAAAAATCCAGAAAGTATAAACCTACAAATAAAACTAATTAAAAGCAGCCAAAACATAACTTAAACCACTTACCAAATCACCTCCAAGCAAACCAATCAAAACCTGCAAATAAAATACAATCAAAATCAGCCAAAACAGAAATAAACTCGCTTACCAAATTCAACGCACACCTCCAAATAAACCAATTGAACCTGCAAATAAAATACAATTAAAATCAGTCAAAACACAAATAAATTTACTTACCACGCTAGCATTCAAGCAAACCAATCAATATCTGCAAATAAAATACAATCAAAATCAGCCAAAACAGAAATAAACTCGCTTACCAAACTCAACGCACACCTCCAAATAAACCAATTGAACCTGCAAATAAAATACAATTAAAATCAGTCAAAACACAAATTAATTTACTTACCACGCTAGCTTCCAAACAAACCAATTAATATCTGCAAATAAAATACAATCAAAATCAGCCAAAACAGAAATAAACTCGCTTACCAAATTCAACGCACACCTCCAAATAAACCAATTGAACCTGCAAATAAAATACAATTAAAATCAGTCAAAACACAAATTAATTTACTTACCACGCTAGCTTCCAAACAAACCAATCACAATCTGCAAATAAAATACAATTAAAATCAGCCAAAACAGAAATAAACTCGCTTACCAAATTCAACGCACACCTCCAAATAAACCAATTGAACCTGCAAATAAAATACAATTAAAATCAGTCAAAACACAAATTAATTTACTTACCACGCTAGCTTCCAAACGAACCAATCAATATCTGCAAATAAAATACAATCAAAATCAGCCAAAACATAAATAGACTCGCTTACCAAATACAACGCAAACCTCCAAATAAATCAATTGAACCTGCAAATAGAATACATTTAATAATCAGCCAAAACACAAATTAATTCACTTACTACGATAGCTTCCAAACAAACCAATCAAAACCTGCAAATAAAATACAAACAAAACATAAACCTGAAAATAAAATAATATTAAAATCAGCCAGGAGTTTCATATTCATCCACAGAAAGAAGCATATGCGTCCGTTCTTCTTAGAGTTGCATCGATTGGATTCGGCCAGGAAAAGAGGGACGAGGCGATGTCGCGCTTGCGTTGCCGATGCTTGGAGGTCTCCCTGTCGTCCATGCCTCCGTTTCGCACCGGATGAGGGGTCCAGGAGCGGCGTTACAAAATTTTTATGCCTAAGTCAAAAAAAAAAGAAAACACAAGCCAATCTTAACTTTGTTTACAAAAGCCAGTAATCGATAATTGTATAGTATTTTTCTGTATATTTTTATCAATGTTACCGTAATGTTAAGGAAAATACCTAAATGTTAAAACAATTGTAAGTTTCCATAAATAATGTTATATGTTGCTAATAGTAATAAGAACATTAATAAAGATTGCGTCAGGGTCACACTAAGTGCTCTGAGCAAGTTTAAACATCAAAAAGACGCGCGGACGCAATCATTGGTTCAATCGACCCCACCGATCGATACAGCATGGCAAAGCTGTGGAGATTGACCAATGGATTGAAGCGGCAGCCACCAGCCAACCTGCCTGTGAGGAAGTATTGTGCGGACGGAGAGGATAATGCAGACGATCCCTGGTGTAAGAGCACGGAGGAGAAGGCAGAGTCCTTTGCGAGGCATCTTGAGCAGAGATTCAAGCCTATTCTGACCAACGCGGCAGCCGATATACGAGTCATCGAGGAGTCCCTTGAAGAGTCTGGATCCCCTGGTCCCAATTTGAGATTCAGGGCGATCACTCTTCCTGAGATTGAGGCACAGGTCAAGGTATTGAAGCTGAAAAAGGCCCCAGGAATGGACAGGATCGACAACCGGACAATAAAGGCTCTACCTAAGTCTGCTCTGCTATACTTCGCGCTAATATGCAACAGCTCCCTTAGGATTGGTTGTTTTCCTAACAGATGGAAGCACGCTGCTGTTAGCATGATCCCCAAACCAGGAAAACCCGCCGATAAGTTGGCATCTTATCGCCCTATCAGTCTGCTTTCGGGTCTGTCGAAGCTGTTTGAGCGACTCATTCTGACCAGGATGATGGAAGCTGATGGATTTGTCGAGGCTATTCCAAACCATCAGTTTGGCTTCAGACATGTGCACGCGGCTGAACACCAATTGGGGAGAGTTACGAAGTTTATCCTGTCTACCTACGAGAAGAACCTGTACTGCTCTGCCATATATATGGACATCCAGGAGGCCTTCGATCGAGTCTGGCATGCGGGCCTGAAGCACAAGTTGAAGCAGCTGTTGCCGGCAGCAATATACAGAGTCTTGGCTAACTATTTGGACGATCGCACTTTCTATGTGGAATGCACAGGCGGCGTCAAATCAGGAAGCAAAAAGATTGCAGCAGGCGTTCCACAGGGCAGTGTACTCGGACCCGTACTGTACAACCTGTACACCCACGACATGCCGCTTCCTCGCGACAGTGGTATGCTCTTGGCCACTTATGCTGACGACACAGCAATCCTGGCGACTGGCATGAATCAGCTCATGGCTACCAACAAGCTCAACCGCTTCCTGCACTGCATCTCCAACTGGGCAAAGAAATGGGGCATCACCATCAACGCTACCAAAACTGTGCATATAGTGCATACGTTGCGCTCGATCCAGCAGCCAGATGATGATTTGCAGCCGCACATCGCCGACCAGCGAATCAGTAGCGTCGCCGTGCACTCATATCTGGGGGTCAAGCTGGACGCCAAGCTGCAGTTCCACACACACATCACCAACGTCGTCACCAAGGTCAGGGCAAGGGTCCAAAAACTGCGCTGGCTCCTAAACACAAACAGCAGGCTGAATCTCAACACCAAGGTAATGCTGTACAAGCAAATGATCGCACCGATCTGGCAGTACACATTGGCCGTATGGGGCCCATTAGCGAGCAGCGCAGAATTTGGACGAATACAAGTGGAACAGAACAAGACCCTTCGACTTATTTGCAATGCGCCATGGTACGTGAGGAACGACACCATCCACAGGGACCTGGAAGTGGACACGGTCGAGGCAATCTACGAGAGGACGTGCAAGAGGTACACGGAGCAGATGAGATCCCACCACAACATTGAGGCAGCCAAAGTGGTCAATGACCCGTATGTACCGCACCGTATCACTAGACCCCGGTATTCCGAGTATCTTGCCAAACACCTTCCCAAAGAACTCGCGAAGCACGAGTGGAGCCGTATCGAAATGATCCCCAACCAGCGCCCGTTCACCGAAGAAGACCAAATCAGCCACGACAGGAACCTCGATGAAACGCGGAGGATGCTCATCAGAATGGATCGCCCAGTGTCGCCGCCACAGGAGTACAACTACTACACAGAGGTTATACTCCCAAGACGAAGGCTACTGGAGCCTGCCCCCATAGCCACAATAGACCTAACGGTTAGCAGCAGAAGACAGCGACTGGAGCAATTGGGCCTGGCAATTGAAGCAGCTCTGAACGAGATATCCACCGAACAGTTGCCTGACACACATTTGCGGCACAGCGATAACGGCCAAGGCAATGGAAGCACACACACGCACACTAACACAAATGCCCAGGGAAATCAACCACCGCCAGCAACAGGAACAAGAAGCACTGAAAACAACAACCAAAATGTTCAGTAGCAGCGATGACTTACCGCCAGCAAAGTCCCGTTCAGCCCCTAAGAGTGCAACAACCATGGCTGCCACATTCTTACACAGAATACACACACACACGGGAAAAAAAAAAAAAACACAGAGGCATATGCGAGCGCGACAAATAGCCGTTTCGGTATGAGAACACTGACAAATATCACTCCTAACCGACCAACTGGCGACATGGAAATGGACAGCTGCAAATTGTTTAAAAGAGTAGAAGACTCATGCGACCGACTGCCAAAAACGCGTCCGACCAAGGCGCCGCTGTTCACAACTATGAACGTTAGCATTTCTGCTGCGAAACTTCTGTTTCTCCTTCTCCTATAGATCCCGAACTGGCGCCAGTGATCTCCCTGAGAGGAAGAGAGAAGACAACAACAACTTCTGGAAGGTGGTGGATTTCTGCCATTTCCACTGCCGAGACAACTGACTGCTGCGCAAAACCACATACACACACATCCACACAGACACTCAACCCAATGCTGGCCGCCCCGGACCAGAGGGCGGAACAGAAACGAAAGAAGAAACGAAGATGTAAACAAAAGAAGCAATAGCTCTGGCTGCCCCGGACCAGTGGGCAGAGGAGATACAAAAACAAGACAAAAAGGAATTAGACAATAATTAGACTAAATAAAATATATACATAATCGCCCTCTCTGCCAATGTAAGGCAACCAAGATGTTCCCCTTAATTATAGTCTACATATAAATTTAGTCTAAGTCAAGAGTATTATGCTTTAACTCTACCCCCTCCCCCTCCCCCCTTTGGCAAACGGACTGTTTACCAAAGCGGAGAGATATTTACAAAAGATGACTGCGCCGGCAGAACTGCTGGCAATGAGATTTCTTGCTGTAAAAAGCACTGTATTTGCTGCCTACGGCTGCTAAATAGCAGCCTGTAGACAGCTGTATACGTACATTTATTATTAACAGCCCCAATACATTGTACCTAAAATGCTAAGAAGTATCTGTACAATAAAGTCCACATAGCGTAACGTAGCCCTGGCTCCCCTAACCTGCTGGAGCAGGCCAAGGCTCGAGCCGGGTTACGTTACGTTATGATAGTTACGTATCGCCTCCGCTGCATACGACACATCAAAAAATTAAACCGCTTACCAAATCACCTTCAAGCAAACCAATCAAAACCTGCAAATAAAATACAATTAAAATCAGCCAAAACAGAAATAAACTCGCTTACCAAATTCAACGCACACCTCCAAATAAACCAATTGAACCTGCAAATAAAATACAATTAAAATCAGTCAAAACACAAATTAATTTACTTACCACGCTAGCTTCCAAACGAACCAATCAATATCTGCAAATAAAATACAATCAAAATCAGCCAAAACATAAATAGACTCGCTTACCAAATACAACGCAAACCTCCAAATAAATCAATTGAACCTGCAAATAGAATACATTTAATAATCAGCCAAAACACAAATCAATTCACTTACTACGATAGCCATCAAACAAACCAATCAAAACCTGCAAATAAAATACAATCAAAATCAGCCAAAACAGAAATAGACTCGCTTACCAAATACAACGCAAAACTCCAAATAAACCAATTGAACCTGCAAATAGAATACATTTTATAATCAGCCAAAACACAAATTAATTCACTTACTACGATAGCTTCCAAACAAACCAATCAAAACCTGCAAATAAAATACAAACAAAACATAAACCTGAAAATAAAATAATATTAAAATCAGCCAGGAGTTTCATATTCATCCACAGAAAGAAGCATATGCGTCCGTTCTTCTTAGAGTTGCATCGATTGGACTCGGCCAGGAAAAGAGGAACGAGGCGATGCCGCGCTTGCGTTGCTGATGCTTGGAGGTCTCCCTGTCGTCCATGCCTCCGTTTCGCACCGGATGAGGGGTCCAGGAGCGGCGTTACAAAAATGTTATGCCTAAGTCAAAAAAAAAAGAAGAAAACAAAAGCCAATCTTAACTTTGTTTACAAAAGCCAATAATCGATAACTGTATAGTATTTTTCTGTATATTTTTATCAATGTTACCGTAATGTTAAAAAAATACCTAAATGTTAAAAAATTTGTAAGTTTCCATAAATAATGTTATATGTTGCTAATAGTAATAAGAACATTAATAAAGATTGCGTCAGGGTCACACTAAGTGCTCTGAGCAAGTTTACACATTAAAATTAAAAAAAAGCAAGTTTAAACATCAAAATTACACATTAAAAAAGCAAGTTTACACATTAAAACACATTAAAAATCAAAAAAATGGAAAAAAAATCAAATTAAATTATACACAAGTAAAGGCCATTGAAAGTATTAAAGAAAAGCAAATAAAAGCAAAGAAAGTAGTGGTACCGAGGAATTGGAAAACTGACTACATGGAAGAAAAAATGGGGGACCAAAGACCAAAGTGCATGAAGGAAGAGAAGGAAGAGAAGAAAATGGAGACCAGCCACCAAATAGACAAGACAACCATTGCTCAACTGGATCTGACAGGTGCGTGGACAACACTTTCTTCCAGCTCTAGCTCGGAGCTCGATGGGTGCTCCCCCCAGAGAACTGGGCTGAGACAGGCACGGGGAGATCCATCTCCTCTCCACGAAATGTCCGTTGATCCATCTTGTTCCTGGGAGTCACTCAATGAGGACGGCACTTTCCCTGAAATGGTGCCTGATCGGCGAGCCTACCACCTTCCTGCGGTAGATGTCCAGGGAATCGGCTCCAAAACCAAGCTCCAGAAAACTCTCCAAAATGGAGCACGATATCATCTCTCTCTCTCCACCCGACAGCGACACGGCCAGCAACATGTTGCGGCGAGAGAGCTTACTGACCCGCTTCTCATTAATGTTGCTGATACAGATAATAGACATGTTGCTGTCAATGTTGCTGACGATGTTGCTGACGATGTTGCTGCTGATGATCAAATACATGCAGCCACTAATAAAACCATTGACAATTCATATCTATATATTGACAAAAATAAAAACAATTCTAAACCTAAAACAAACAATTCCAAAAATAAAAATAAGTCTCCTAAAACGAATATCAAAGCAAAAAAGAGTCTATTAGGATCCCTGACCCCGGCATCCCGTACGAGTATGACTATCACCCAATCCCCTCCTCTGACTGAGCTAGAAAATAGTAACGAAATTATAAATAATTGGCTTAGAGATATGCCAGCAACCACGCTCCCTAACATGGCTGTCTTCTCAGCCCCCAACTATACCCCGGGAAAAAGGCAAAACAGAGAAATGGACACAACAGACGAGGACCAATCCTTTCATGAATTTCCAAAACAAGATCTTGATTTCAACACCCCTAAATTCAAGAGTGACACTGCCAAAAGATTTGCCTCAGAATTCAATAAAATTAAAATTCGTAACCCTACAAAGACAAATCAGCCATTAACACAACCTTCCAATATGAAAAATCTTGACACAGGGGAATTCCAAGACAGTTCTGGGCCAAACAATCTTCAACGACAGCCACTTCCCCCAATTAGCATGCACAGCGAAATGCTCACTGCCAACAATACTGATCAGATTGACCAGCCTGACCTATTCCCATGGCAGGAAGTGCCAAGGAGTAAGAGGGTACCTTCCATTTACATCTCAGGAGTAAAAACAATAGTACCTCTTTTGGAAAAACTAAACTACACAGCAGGAATAGGTAGATTTACAACCAAAAGTACCCCTGGGAATGGGATCAGAATACAATGTGCTGACATGGATGCCCATAAAAAGATCACCACACTCCTCAACGACCAAAAAGTACCAATGCACACGCATCAGCAGATTGGGCAGCGAGGTGTTCGATATATACTTCGACACTTGCATTACTCAACAACAAGGGAGTGGATTTCCTCTGAGCTTAAAAAAAGGCACTACATCGTGAGATACACCAGCAATATGAAACATAGGTCTACAGGTCAGCCTATAAATATGTTCGAAATTGAAATTGAGCATAAACAGGACGGTTCTCATGATGAAATCTTAAAAATCTCCGAGCTAGGTGGACAGGCAGTGGCTTTTGAGAGGAAATGGGTGACTAGGGACCCGCTTCAGTGTCATAGATGTCAGGCCTACGGACACACTAGGAACTACTGTAAAAACGCACCCAAGTGCATGAAGTGCGCCAGTGACCATCTCTCAACTACATGCACCAAACCCAGATACACTCCAGCTAAATGTGTTAACTGCGGCGGAGAGCATGTCAGTTGTTTTAAGGGTTGCCCGGCCTTCAAAGCTGCCAGAAGCAAGCTCAAAATCGACAAAATTGTCAATATGGACAGGCGCATAGGGAAGGCATTAGGAAAGCCGAGTGTATGGGAGGAGATCTCCAGGCACCCCAAACCAAACAGATGGGGCCCCACTACTGCAGGTGACCAATCAAAGGATGAAGGCGACTATGTTGAAGGGCGGAAAATTCCAGGGAGGGGCTTCACTAACCCTTTCTCAGGCAGAACTGTCCAACCCAAGCCTAGCTTTCACAGCACTGAAATAAAAAAAAGGCTCTCTAAGATGAGAAACCGAGAAAGGAGCAAACAAACATCCAGCCACATGAAGGACAGAATAGGGAAGGGACGGGCTCCAAAAACCGGTGTCACGAATGTCAACCCAGCCGCCAGCCACCTAGAGAAATTCCAGAGTAGACTGAGGGAGGAGCAGATGGCGCTCTCGCAGTCTGCAAAATTAATGACAGAGGGCCCCGCTGAACAGGAGAACAAGCGGTTTGAAGACAGGCTCAATGTAATTGAGCTCAGTATTAAGGACATCATGGCGTCAATTAGCCAAATTCACACTCTACTGCAAAACCTTCCCCCCAAAAATACTGACAATATAAATAACACTACAAACAATTCTGAACATCACAAAACAACAAATATCCTCAATCAAATAGAAAACAAACAATAAAACAACTCATTGCTATACATTACATCTAACTAAACTACCGAATAATTTACAGACATGAACACAAACAATAATAACGCAAGCCATTTCCCACATTCCAATCGCTTTCCGCCACAAACTCTTGACACGACCGGGGCTAACCTGCCCAACTCCAATAGGCTTAAAACAACTTTCTTGAACGCCTGCGGGATCAAAAATAAAATGATTTAACTTTGGATTGGAGAATGAAGAAAAGGCTAAAATGGACAATAAGAGCCCGTAGAAAGAAAAAAAAAAAACAAAACAAACACCCGGACAGATTCTGCGAACTGCAAATGAACATGTACAGAGGAATGTATGCTCAAGGGAAATTCACTAGGGAGACAATACTTGAAGGAATCAGGGGCCAGCCATTGGGTATACAAGGAATTATGGTGCCAGACCACAGAGGGGATGAAGAGGAAGGCGTCCTCCAGCCGAGTGGTTAAGACTTGGTCCAATGGTTACGGCGAGGATTGACGCATTATCACCAAGTCCAGAAAGTATAAACCTACAAATAAAACTTATTAAAAGCAGCCAAAACATAAATTAAACCGCTTACCAAATCACCTTCAAGCAAACCAATCAAAACCTGCAAATATAATACAATCAAAATCAGCCAAAACAGAAATAAACTCGCTTACCAAATTCAACGCACACCTCCAAATAAACCAATTGAACCTGCAAATAAAATACAATTAAAATCAGTCAAAACACAAATTAATTTACTTACCACGCTAGCTTCCAAACAAACCAATCACAATCTGCAAATAAAATAAAATTAAAATCAGCCAAAACAGAAATAAACTCGCTTACCAAATTCAACGCACACCTCCAAATAAACCAATTGAACCTGCAAATAAAATACAATTAAAATCAGTCAAAACACAAATTAATTTACTTACCACGCTAGCTTCCAAACGAACCAATCAATATCTGCAAATAAAATACAATCAAAATCAGCCAAAACATAAATAGACTCGCTTACCAAATACAACGCAAACCTCCAAATAAATCAATTGAACCTGCAAATAGAATACATTTAATAATCAGCCAAAACACAAATCAATTCACTTACTACGATAGCCATCAAACAAACCAATCAAAACCTGCAAATAAAATACAATCAAAATCAGCCAAAACAGAAATAGACTCGCTTACCAAAAACAACGCAAAACTCCAAATAAACCAATTGAACCTGCAAATAGAATACATTTTATAATCAGCCAAAACACAAATTAATTCACTTACTACGATAGCTTCCAAACAAACCAATCAAAACCTGCAAATAAAATACAAACAAAACATAAACCTGAAAATAAAATAATATTAAAATCAGCCAGGAGTTTCATATTCATCCACAGAAAGAAGCATACATATGCGTCCGTTCTTCTTAGAGTTGCATCGATTGGACTCGGCCAGGAAAAGAGGGACGAGGCGATGCCGCACTTGCGTTGCTGATGCTTGGATGTCTCCCTGTCGTCCATGCCTCCGTTTCGCACCGGATGAGGGGTCCAGGAGCGGCGTTACAAAATTTTTATGCCTAAGTCAAAAAAAAGAAGAAAACAAAAGCCAATCTTAACTTTGTTTACAAAAGCCAATAATCGATAACTGTATAGTATTTTTCTGTATATTTTTATCAATGTTACCGTAATGTTAAAAAAATACCTAAATGTTAAAAAATTTGTAAGTTTCCATAAATAATGTTATATGTTGCTAATAGTAATAAGAACATTAATAAAGATTGCGTCAGGGTCACACTAAGTGCTCTGAGCAAGTTTACACATTAAAAAAAAAAGTGCTCTGAGCAAGTTTAAACATCAAAAAGCAAGTTTACACATTAAAAAAATGGAAAAAAAATCAAATTAAATTATACACAAGTAAAGGCCATTGAAAGTATTAAAGAAAAGCAAATAAAAGCAAAGAAAGTAGTGGTACCGAGGAATTGGAAAACTGACTACATGGAAGAAAAAATGGGGGACCAAAGACCAAAGTGCATGAAGGAAGAGAAGGAAGAGAAGAAAATGGAGACCAGCCACCAAATAGACAAGACAACCATTGCTCAACTGGATCTGACAGGTGCGTGGACAACACTTTCTTCCAGCTCTAGCTCGGAGCTCGATGGGTGCTCCCCCCAGAGAACTGGGCTGAGACAGGCACGGGGAGATCCATCTCCTCTCCACGAAATGTCCGTTGATCCATCTTGTTCCTGGGAGTCACTCAATGAGGACGGCACTTTCCCTGAAATGGTGCCTGATCGGCGAGCCTGCCACCTTCCTGCGGTAGATGTCCAGGGAATCGGCTCCAAAACCAAGCTCCAGAAAACTCTCCAAAATGGAGCACGATATCATCTCTCTCTCTCCACCCGACAGCGACACGGCCAGCAACATGTTGCGGCGAGAGAGCTTACTGACCCGCTTCTCATTAATGTTGCTGATACAGATAATAGACATGTTGCTGTCAATGTTGCTGACGATGTTGCTGACGATGTTGCTGCTGATGATCAAATACATGCAGCCACTAATAAAACCATTGACAATTCATATCTATATATTGACAAAAATAAAAACAATTCTAAACCTAAAACAAACAATTCCAAAAATAAAAATAAGTCTCCTAAAACGAATATCAAAGCAAAAAAGAGTCTATTAGGATCCCTGACCCCGGCATCCCGTACGAGTATGACTATCACCCAATCCCCTCCTCTGACTGAGCTAGAAAATAGTAACGAAATTATAAATAATTGGCTTAGAGATATGCCAGCAACCACGCTCCCTAACATGGCTGTCTTCTCAGCCCCCAACTATACCCCGGGAAAAAGGCAAAACAGAGAAATGGACACAACAGACGAGGACCAATCCTTTCATGAATTTCCAAAACAAGATCTTGATTTCAACACCCCTAAATTCAAGAGTGACACTGCCAAAAGATTTGCCTCAGAATTCAATAAAATTAAAATTCGTAACCCTACAAAGACAAATCAGCCATTAACACAACCTTCCAATATGAAAAATCTTGACACAGGGGAATTCCAAGACAGTTCTGGGCCAAACAATCTTCAACGACAGCCACTTCCCCCAATTAGCATGCACAGCGAAATGCTCACTGCCAACAATACTGATCAGATTGACCAGCCTGACCTATTCCCATGGCAGGAAGTGCCAAGGAGTAAGAGGGTACCTTCCATTTACATCTCAGGAGTAAAAACAATAGTACCTCTTTTGGAAAAACTAAACTACACAGCAGGAATAGGTAGATTTACAACCAAAAGTACCCCTGGGAATGGGATCAGAATACAATGTGCTGACATGGATGCCCATAAAAAGATCACCACACTCCTCAACGACCAAAAAGTACCAATGCACACGCATCAGCAGATTGGGCAGCGAGGTGTTCGATATATACTTCGACACTTGCATTACTCAACAACAAGGGAGTGGATTTCCTCTGAGCTTAAAAAAAGGCACTACATCGTGAGATACACCAGCAATATGAAACATAGGTCTACAGGTCAGCCTATAAATATGTTCGAAATTGAAATTGAGCATAAACAGGACGGTTCTCATGATGAAATCTTAAAAATCTCCGAGCTAGGTGGACAGGCAGTGGCTTTTGAGAGGAAATGGGTGACTAGGGACCCGCTTCAGTGTCATAGATGTCAGGCCTACGGACACACAAGGAATTACTGTAAAAACGCACCCAAGTGCATGAAGTGCGCCAGTGACCATCTCTCAACTACATGCACCAAACCCAGATACACCCCTGCCAAATGTGTTAACTGCGGCGGAGAGCATGTCAGTTGTTTTAAGGGTTGCCCGGCCTTCAAAGCTGCCAGAAGCAAGCTCAAAATCGACAAAATTGTCAATATGGACAGGCGCATAGGGAAGGCATTAGGAAAGCCGAGTGTATGGGAGGAGATCTCCAGGCACCCCAAACCAAACAGATGGGGCCCCACTACTGCAGGTGACCAATCAAAGGATGAAGGCGACTATGTTGAAGGGCGGAAAATTCCAGGGAGGGGCTTCACTAACCCTTTCTCAGGCAGAACTGTCCAACCCAAGCCTAGCTTTCACAGCACTGAAATAAAAAAAAGGCTCTCTAAGATGAGAAACCGAGAAAGGAGCAAACAAACATCCAGCCACATGAAGGACAGAATAGGGAAGGGACGGGCTCCAAAAACCGGTGTCACGAATGTCAACCCAGTCGCCAGCCACCTAGAGAAATTCCAGAGTAGACTGAGGGAGGAGCAGATGGCGCTCTCGCAGTCTGCAAAAGTAATGACAGAGGGCCCCGCTGAACAGGAGAACAAGCGGTTTGAAGACAGGCTCAATGTAATTGAGCTCAGTATTAAGGACATCATGGCGTCAATTAGCCAAATTCACACTCTACTGCAAAACCTTCCCCCCAAAAATACTGACAATATAAATAACACTACAAACAATTCTGAACATCACAAAACAACAAATATCCTCAATCAAATAGAAAACAAACAATAAAACAACTCATTGCTATACATTACATCTAACTAAACTACCGAATAATTTACAGACATGAACACAAACAATAATAACGCAAGCCATTTCCCACATTCCAATCGCTTTCCGCCACAAACTCTTGACACGACCGGGGCTAACCTGCCCAACTCCAATAGGCTTAAAACAACTTTCTTGAACGCCTGCGGGATCAAAAATAAAATGGCTGAACTTTGGATTGGAGATTGAAGAAAAGGCTAAAATGGACAATAAGAGCCCGTAGAAAGAAAAAAAAAAACAAAACAAACACACGGACAGATTCTGCGAACTGCAAATGAACATGTACAGAGGAATGTATGCTCAAGGGAAATGCACTAGGGAGACAATACTTGAAGGAATCAGGGGCCAGCCATTGGGTATACAAGAAATTATGGTGCCAGACCACAGAGGGGATGAAAAGGAAGGCGTCCTCCAGCCGAGTGGTTAAGACTTGGTCCAATGGTTACGGCGAGGATTGACGCATTATCACCAAGTCCAGAAAGTATAAACCTACAAATAAAACTTATTAAAAGCAGCCAAAACATAAATTAAACCGCTTACCAAATCACCTTCAAGCAAACCAATCAAAACCTGCAAATATAATACAATCAAAATCAGCCAAAACAGAAATAAACTCGCTTACCAAATTCAACGCACACCTCCAAATAAACCAATTGAACCTGCAAATAAAATACAATTAAAATCAGTCAAAACACAAATTAATTTACTTACCACGCTAGCTTCCAAACAAACCAATCACAATCTGCAAATAAAATACAATTAAAATCAGCCAAAACAGAAATAAACTCGCTTACCAAATTCAACGCACACCTCCAAATAAACCAATTGAACCTGCAAATAAAATACAATTAAAATCAGTCAAAACACAAATTAATTTACTTACCACGCTAGCTTCCAAACGAACCAATCAATATCTGCAAATAAAATACAATCAAAATCAGCCAAAACATAAATAGACTCGCTTACCAAATACAACGCAAACCTCCAAATAAATCAATTGAACCTGCAAATAGAATACATTTAATAATCAGCCAAAACACAAATCAATTCACTTACTACGATAGCCATCAAACAAACCAATCAAAACCTGCAAATAAAATACAATCAAAATCAGCCAAAACAGAAATAGACTCGCTTACCAAATACAACGCAAAACTCCAAATAAACCAATTGAACCTGCAAATAGAATACATTTTATAATCAGCCAAAACACAAATTAATTCACTTACTACGATAGCTTCCAAACAAACCAATCAAAACCTGCAAATAAAATACAAACAAAACATAAACCTGAAAATAAAATAATATTAAAATCAGCCAGGAGTTTCATATTCATCCACAGAAAGAAGCATATGCGTCCGTTCTTCTTAGAGTTGCATCGATTGGACTCGGCCAGGAAAAGAGGGACGAGGCGATGCCGCGCTTGCGTTGCTGATGCTTGGAGGTCTCCCTGTCGTCCATGCCTCCGTTTCGCACCGGATGAGGGGTCCAGGAGCGGCGTTACAAAAATTTTATGCCTAAGTCAAAAAAAAAAGAAGAAAACAAAAGCCAATCTTAACTTTGTTTACAAAAGCCAATAATCGATAACTGTATAGTATTTTTCTGTATATTTTTATCAATGTTACCGTAATGTTAAAAAAAAATACCTAAATGTTAAAAAATTTGTAAGTTTCCATAAATAATGTTATATGTTGCTAATAGTAATAAGAACATTAATAAAGATTGCGTCAGGGTCACACTAAGTGCTCTGAGCAAGTTTACACATTAAAAACATAGGGAAGGCATTAGGAAAGCCGAGTGTATGGGAGGAGATCTCCAGGCACCCCAAACCAAACAGATGGGGCCCCACTACTGCAGGTGACCAATCAAAGGATGAAGGCGACTATGTTGAAGGGCGGAAAATTCCAGGGAGGGGCTTCACTAACCCTTTCTCAGGCAGAACTGTCCAACCCAAGCCTAGCTTTCACAGCACTGAAATAAAAAAAAGGCTCTCTAAGATGAGAAACCGAGAAAGGAGCAAACAAACATCCAGCCACATGAAGGACAGAATAGGGAAGGGACGGGCTCCAAAAACCGGTGTCACGAATGTCAACCCAGTCGCCAGCCACCTAGAGAAATTCCAGAGTAGACTGAGGGAGGAGCAGATGGCGCTCTCGCAGTCTGCAAAAGTAATGACAGAGGGCC
This sequence comes from Drosophila pseudoobscura, assembly GCF_009870125.1. NCBI lineage: Eukaryota > Metazoa > Arthropoda > Insecta > Diptera > Drosophilidae > Drosophila > Drosophila pseudoobscura. The sequence continues at coordinate 68,058,515 of NC_046683.1, read as the reverse complement.
CCGCTGAACAGGAGAACAAGCGGTTTGAAGACAGGCTCAATGTAATTGAGCTCAGTATTAAGGACATCATGGCGTCAATTAGCCAAATTCACACTCTACTGCAAAACCTTCCCCCCAAAAATACTGACAATATAAATAACACTACAAACAATTCTGAACATCACAAAACAACAAATATCCTCAATCAAATAGAAAACAAACAATAAAACAACTCATTGCTATACATTACATCTAACTAAACTACCGAATAATTTACAGACATGAACACAAACAATAATAACGCAAGCCATTTCCCACATTCCAATCGCTTTCCGCCACAAACTCTTGACACGACCGGGGCTAACCTGCCCAACTCCAATAGGCTTAAAACAACTTTCTTGAACGCCTGCGGGATCAAAAATAAAATGGCTGAACTTTGGATTGGAGATTGAAGAAAAGGCTAAAATGGACAATAAGAGCCCGTAGAAAGAAAAAAAAAAACAAAACAAACACACGGACAGATTCTGCGAACTGCAAATGAACATGTACAGAGGAATGTATGCTCAAGGGAAATGCACTAGGGAGACAATACTTGAAGGAATCAGGGGCCAGCCATTGGGTATACAAGAAATTATGGTGCCAGACCACAGAGGGGATGAAAAGGAAGGCGTCCTCCAGCCGAGTGGTTAAGACTTGGTCCAATGGTTACGGCGAGGATTGACGCATTATCACCAAGTCCAGAAAGTATAAACCTACAAATAAAACTTATTAAAAGCAGCCAAAACATAAATTAAACCGCTTACCAAATCACCTTCAAGCAAACCAATCAAAACCTGCAAATATAATACAATCAAAATCAGCCAAAACAGAAATAAACTCGCTTACCAAATTCAACGCACACCTCCAAATAAACCAATTGAACCTGCAAATAAAATACAATTAAAATCAGTCAAAACACAAATTAATTTACTTACCACGCTAGCTTCCAAACAAACCAATCACAATCTGCAAATAAAATACAATTAAAATCAGCCAAAACAGAAATAAACTCGCTTACCAAATTCAACGCACACCTCCAAATAAACCAATTGAACCTGCAAATAAAATACAATTAAAATCAGTCAAAACACAAATTAATTTACTTACCACGCTAGCTTCCAAACGAACCAATCAATATCTGCAAATAAAATACAATCAAAATCAGCCAAAACATAAATAGACTCGCTTACCAAATACAACGCAAACCTCCAAATAAATCAATTGAACCTGCAAATAGAATACATTTAATAATCAGCCAAAACACAAATCAATTCACTTACTACGATAGCCATCAAACAAACCAATCAAAACCTGCAAATAAAATACAATCAAAATCAGCCAAAACAGAAATAGACTCGCTTACCAAATACAACGCAAAACTCCAAATAAACCAATTGAACCTGCAAATAGAATACATTTTATAATCAGCCAAAACACAAATTAATTCACTTACTACGATAGCTTCCAAACAAACCAATCAAAACCTGCAAATAAAATACAAACAAAACATAAACCTGAAAATAAAATAATATTAAAATCAGCCAGGAGTTTCATATTCATCCACAGAAAGAAGCATATGCGTCCGTTCTTCTTAGAGTTGCATCGATTGGACTCGGCCAGGAAAAGAGGGACGAGGCGATGCCGCGCTTGCGTTGCTGATGCTTGGAGGTCTCCCTGTCGTCCATGCCTCCGTTTCGCACCGGATGAGGGGTCCAGGAGCGGCGTTACAAAAATTTTATGCCTAAGTCAAAAAAAAAAGAAGAAAACAAAAGCCAATCTTAACTTTGTTTACAAAAGCCAATAATCGATAACTGTATAGTATTTTTCTGTATATTTTTATCAATGTTACCGTAATGTTAAAAAAAAATACCTAAATGTTAAAAAATTTGTAAGTTTCCATAAATAATGTTATATGTTGCTAATAGTAATAAGAACATTAATAAAGATTGCGTCAGGGTCACACTAAGTGCTCTGAGCAAGTTTACACATTAAAAAGCAAGTTTACACATTAAAAAAGTGCTCTGAGCAAGTTTAAACATCAAAAAGCAAGTTTACACATTAAAAAAATGGAAAAAAAATCAAATTAAATTATACACAAGTAAAGGCCATTGAAAGTATTAAAGAAAAGCAAATAAAAGCAAAGAAAGTAGTGGTACCGAGGAATTGGAAAACTGACTACATGGAAGAAAAAATGGGGGACCAAAGACCAAAGTGCATGAAGGAAGAGAAGGAAGAGAAGAAAATGGAGACCAGCCACCAAATAGACAAGACAACCATTGCTCAACTGGATCTGACAGGTGCGTGGACAACACTTTCTTCCAGCTCTAGCTCGGAGCTCGATGGGTGCTCCCCCCAGAGAACTGGGCTGAGACAGGCACGGGGAGATCCATCTCCTCTCCACGAAATGTCCGTTGATCCATCTTGTTCCTGGGAGTCACTCAATGAGGACGGCACTTTCCCTGAAATGGTGCCTGATCGGCGAGCCTGCCACCTTCCTGCGGTAGATGTCCAGGGAATCGGCTCCAAAACCAAGCTCCAGAAAACTCTCCAAAATGGAGCACGATATCATCTCTCTCTCTCCACCCGACAGCGACACGGCCAGCAACATGTTGCGGCGAGAGAGCTTACTGACCCGCTTCTCATTAATGTTGCTGATACAGATAATAGACATGTTGCTGTCAATGTTGCTGACGATGTTGCTGACGATGTTGCTGCTGATGATCAAATACATGCAGCCACTAATAAAACCATTGACAATTCATATCTATATATTGACAAAAATAAAAACAATTCTAAACCTAAAACAAACAATTCCAAAAATAAAAATAAGTCTCCTAAAACGAATATCAAAGCAAAAAAGAGTCTATTAGGATCCCTGACCCCGGCATCCCGTACGAGTATGACTATCACCCAATCCCCTCCTCTGACTGAGCTAGAAAATAGTAACGAAATTATAAATAATTGGCTTAGAGATATGCCAGCAACCACGCTCCCTAACATGGCTGTCTTCTCAGCCCCCAACTATACCCCGGGAAAAAGGCAAAACAGAGAAATGGACACAACAGACGAGGACCAATCCTTTCATGAATTTCCAAAACAAGATCTTGATTTCAACACCCCTAAATTCAAGAGTGACACTGCCAAAAGATTTGCCTCAGAATTCAATAAAATTAAAATTCGTAACCCTACAAAGACAAATCAGCCATTAACACAACCTTCCAATATGAAAAATCTTGACACAGGGGAATTCCAAGACAGTTCTGGGCCAAACAATCTTCAACGACAGCCACTTCCCCCAATTAGCATGCACAGCGAAATGCTCACTGCCAACAATACTGATCAGATTGACCAGCCTGACCTATTCCCATGGCAGGAAGTGCCAAGGAGTAAGAGGGTACCTTCCATTTACATCTCAGGAGTAAAAACAATAGTACCTCTTTTGGAAAAACTAAACTACACAGCAGGAATAGGTAGATTTACAACCAAAAGTACCCCTGGGAATGGGATCAGAATACAATGTGCTGACATGGATGCCCATAAAAAGATCACCACACTCCTCAACGACCAAAAAGTACCAATGCACACGCATCAGCAGATTGGGCAGCGAGGTGTTCGATATATACTTCGACACTTGCATTACTCAACAACAAGGGAGTGGATTTCCTCTGAGCTTAAAAAAAGGCACTACATCGTGAGATACACCAGCAATATGAAACATAGGTCTACAGGTCAGCCTATAAATATGTTCGAAATTGAAATTGAGCATAAACAGGACGGTTCTCATGATGAAATCTTAAAAATCTCCGAGCTAGGTGGACAGGCAGTGGCTTTTGAGAGGAAATGGGTGACTAGGGACCCGCTTCAGTGTCATAGATGTCAGGCCTACGGACACACAAGGAATTACTGTAAAAACGCACCCAAGTGCATGAAGTGCGCCAGTGACCATCTCTCAACTACATGCACCAAACCCAGATACACCCCTGCCAAATGTGTTAACTGCGGCGGAGAGCATGTCAGTTGTTTTAAGGGTTGCCCGGCCTTCAAAGCTGCCAGAAGCAAGCTCAAAATCGACAAAATTGTCAATATGGACAGGCGCATAGGGAAGGCATTAGGAAAGCCGAGTGTATGGGAGGAGATCTCCAGGCACCCCAAACCAAACAGATGGGGCCCCACTACTGCAGGTGACCAATCAAAGGATGAAGGCGACTATGTTGAAGGGCGGAAAATTCCAGGGAGGGGCTTCACTAACCCTTTCTCAGGCAGAACTGTCCAACCCAAGCCTAGCTTTCACAGCACTGAAATAAAAAAAAGGCTCTCTAAGATGAGAAACCGAGAAAGGAGCAAACAAACATCCAGCCACATGAAGGACAGAATAGGGAAGGGACGGGCTCCAAAAACCGGTGTCACGAATGTCAACCCAGTCGCCAGCCACCTAGAGAAATTCCAGAGTAGACTGAGGGAGGAGCAGATGGCGCTCTCGCAGTCTGCAAAAGTAATGACAGAGGGCCCCGCTGAACAGGAGAACAAGCGGTTTGAAGACAGGCTCAATGTAATTGAGCTCAGTATTAAGGACATCATGGCGTCAATTAGCCAAATTCACACTCTACTGCAAAACCTTCCCCCCAAAAATACTGACAATATAAATAACACTACAAACAATTCTGAACATCACAAAACAACAAATATCCTCAATCAAATAGAAAACAAACAATAAAACAACTCATTGCTATACATTACATCTAACTAAACTACCGAATAATTTACAGACATGAACACAAACAATAATAACGCAAGCCATTTCCCACATTCCAATCGCTTTCCGCCACAAACTCTTGACACGACCGGGGCTAACCTGCCCAACTCCAATAGGCTTAAAACAACTTTCTTGAACGCCTGCGGGATCAAAAATAAAATGGCTGAACTTTGGATTGGAGATTGAAGAAAAGGCTAAAATGGACAATAAGAGCCCGTAGAAAGAAAAAAAAAAAACAAAACAAACACACGGACAGATTCTGCGAACTGCAAATGAACATGTACAGAGGAATGTATGCTCAAGGGAAATGCACTAGGGAGACAATACTTGAAGGAATCAGGGGCCAGCCATTGGGTATACAAGAAATTATGGTGCCAGACCACAGAGGGGATGAAAAGGAAGGCGTCCTCCAGCCGAGTGGTTAAGACTTGGTCCAATGGTTACGGCGAGGATTGACGCATTATCACCAAGTCCAGAAAGTATAAACCTACAAATAAAACTTATTAAAAGCAGCCAAAACATAAATTAAACCGCTTACCAAATCACCTTCAAGCAAACCAATCAAAACCTGCAAATATAATACAATCAAAATCAGCCAAAACAGAAATAAACTCGCTTACCAAATTCAACGCACACCTCCAAATAAACCAATTGAACCTGCAAATAAAATACAATTAAAATCAGTCAAAACACAAATTAATTTACTTACCACGCTAGCTTCCAAACAAACCAATCACAATCTGCAAATAAAATACAATTAAAATCAGCCAAAACAGAAATAAACTCGCTTACCAAATTCAACGCACACCTCCAAATAAACCAATTGAACCTGCAAATAAAATACAATTAAAATCAGTCAAAACACAAATTAATTTACTTACCACGCTAGCTTCCAAACGAACCAATCAATATCTGCAAATAAAATACAATCAAAATCAGCCAAAACATAAATAGACTCGCTTACCAAATACAACGCAAACCTCCAAATAAATCAATTGAACCTGCAAATAGAATACATTTAATAATCAGCCAAAACACAAATCAATTCACTTACTACGATAGCCATCAAACAAACCAATCAAAACCTGCAAATAAAATACAATCAAAATCAGCCAAAACAGAAATAGACTCGCTTACCAAATACAACGCAAAACTCCAAATAAACCAATTGAACCTGCAAATAGAATACATTTTATAATCAGCCAAAACACAAATTAATTCACTTACTACGATAGCTTCCAAACAAACCAATCAAAACCTGCAAATAAAATACAAACAAAACATAAACCTGAAAATAAAATAATATTAAAATCAGCCAGGAGTTTCATATTCATCCACAGAAAGAAGCATATGCGTCCGTTCTTCTTAGAGTTGCATCGATTGGACTCGGCCAGGAAAAGAGGGACGAGGCGATGCCGCGCTTGCGTTGCTGATGCTTGGAGGTCTCCCTGTCGTCCATGCCTCCGTTTCGCACCGGATGAGGGGTCCAGGAGCGGCGTTACAAAAATTTTATGCCTAAGTCAAAAAAAAAAGAAGAAAACAAAAGCCAATCTTAACTTTGTTTACAAAAGCCAATAATCGATAACTGTATAGTATTTTTCTGTATATTTTTATCAATGTTACCGTAATGTTAAAAAAAAATACCTAAATGTTAAAAAATTTGTAAGTTTCCATAAATAATGTTATATGTTGCTAATAGTAATAAGAACATTAATAAAGATTGCGTCAGGGTCACACTAAGTGCTCTGAGCAAGTTTACACATTAAAAAAAAATGAAAGTATTAAAGAAAAGCAAATAAAAGCAAGGAAAGTAGTGGTACCGAGGAATTGGAAAACTGACTACATGGAAGAAAAAATGCGGGACCAAAGACCAAAGTGCATGAAGGAAGAGAAGGAAGAGAAGAAAATGGAGACCAGCCACCAAATAGACAAGACAACCATTGCTCAACTGGATCTGACAGGTGCGTGGACAACACTTTCTTCCAGCTCTAGCTCGGAGCTTGATGGGTGCTCCCCCCAGAGAACTGGGCTGAGACAGGCACGGGGAGATCCATCTCCTCTCCACGAAATGTCCGTTGATCCATCTTGTTCCTGGGAGTCACTCAATGAGGACGGCACTTTCCCTGAAATGGTGCCTGATCGGCGAGCCTGCCACCTTCCTGCGGTAGATGTCCAGGGAAACGGTTCCAAAATCAAGCTCCAGAAAACTCTCCAAAATGGAGCACGATATCATCTCTCTCTCTCCACCCGACAGCGACACGGCCAGCAACATGTTGCGGCGAGAGAGCTTACTGACCCGCTTCTCATTAATGTTGCTGATACAGATAATAGACATGTTGCTGTCAATGTTGCTGACGATGTTGCTGACGATGTTGCTGCTGATGATCAAATACATGCACCCACTAATAAAACCACTGACAATTCATATCTATATATTGACAAAAATAAAAACAATTCTAAACCTAAAACAAACAATTCCAAAAATAAAAATAAGTCTCCTAAAACGAATATCAAAGCAAAAAAGAGTCTATTAGGATCCCTGACCCCGGCATCCCGTACGAGTATGACTATCACCCAATCCCCTCCTCTGACTGAGCTAGAAAATAGTAACGAAATTATAAATAATTGGCTTAGAGATATGCCAGCAACCACGCTCCCTAACATGGCTGTCTTCTCAGCCCCCAACTATACCCCGGGAAAAAGGCAAAACAGAGAAATGGACACAACAGACGAGGACCAATCCTTTCATGAATTTCCAAAACAAGATCTTGATTTCAACACCCCTAAATTCAAGAGTGACACTGCCAAAAGATTTGCCTCAGAATTCAATAAAATTAAAATTCGTAACCCTACAAAGACAAATCAGCCATTAACACAACCTTCCAATATGAAAAATCTTGACACAGGGGAATTCCAAGACAGTTCTGGGCCAAACAATCTTCAACGACAGCCACTTCCCCCAATTAGCATGCACAGCGAAATGCTCACTGCCAACAATACTGATCAGATTGACCAGCCTGACCTATTCCCATGGCAGGAAGTGCCAAGGAGCAAGAGGGTACCTTCCATTTACATCTCAGGAGTAAAAACAATAGTACCTCTTTTGGAAAAACTAAACTACACAGCAGGAATAGGTAGATTTACAACCAAAAGTACCCCTGGGAATGGGATCAGAATACAATGTGCTGACATGGATGCCCATAAAAAGATCACCACACTCCTCAACGACCAAAAAGTACCAATGCACACGCATCAGCAGATTGGGCAGCGAGGTGTTCGATATATACTTCGACACTTGCATTACTCAACAACAAGGGAGTGGATTTCCTCTGAGCTTAAAAAAAGGCACTACATCGTGAGATACACCAGCAATATGAAACATAGGTCTACAGGTCAGCCTATAAATATGTTCGAAATTGAAATTGAGCATAAACAGGACGGTTCTCATGATGAAATCTTAAAAATCTCCGAGCTAGGTGGACAGGCAGTGGCTTTTGAGAGGAAATGGGTGACTAGGGACCCGCTTCAGTGTCATAGATGTCAGGCCTACGGACACACAAGGAATTACTGTAAAAACGCACCCAAGTGCATGAAGTGCGCCAGTGACCATCTCTCAACTACATGCACCAAACCCAGATACACCCCTGCCAAATGTGTTAACTGCGGCGGAGAGCATGTCAGTTGTTTTAAGGGTTGCCCGGCCTTCAAAGCTGCCAGAAGCAAGCTCAAAATCGACAAAATTGTCAATATGGACAGGCGCATAGGGAAGGCATTAGGAAAGCCGAGTGTATGGGAGGAGATCTCCAGGCACCCCAAACCAAACAGATGGGGCCCCACTACTGCAGGTGACCAATCAAAGCATGAGGGCGACTATGTTGAAGGGCGGAAAATTCCAGGGAGGGGCTTCACTAACCCTTTCTCAGGCAGAACTGTCCAACCCAAGCCTAGCTTTCACAGCACTGAAATAAAAAAAAGGCTCTCTAAGATGAGAAACCGAGAAAGGAGCAAACAAACATCCAGCCACATGAAGGACAGAATAGGGAAGGGACGGGCTCCAAAAACCGGTGTCACGAATGTCAACCCAGCCGCCAGCCACCTAGAGAAATTCCAGAGTAGACTGAGGGAGGAGCAGATGGCGCTCTCGCAGTCTGCAAAAGTAATGACAGAGGGCCCCGCTGAACAGGAGAACAAGCGGTTTGAAGACAGGCTCAATGTAATTGAGCTCAGTATTAAGGACATCATGGCGTCAATTAGCCAAATTCACACTCTACTGCAAAACCTTCCCCCCAAAAATACTGACAATATAAATAACACTACAAACAATTCTGAACATCACAAAACAACAAATATCCTCAATCAAATAGAAAACAAACAATAAAACAACTCATTGCTATACATTACATCTAACTAAACTACCGAATAATTTACAGACATGAACACAAACAATAATAACGCAAGCCATTTCCCACATTCCAATCGCTTTCCGCCACAAACTCTTGACACGACCGGGGCTAACCTGCCCAACTCCAATAGGCTTAAAACAACTTTCTTGAACGCCTGCGGGATCAAAAATAAAATGGCTGAACTTTGGATTGGAGATTGAAGAAAAGGCTAAAATGGACAATAAGAGCCCGTAGAAAGAAAAAAAAAACAAAACAAACACACGGACATATTCTGCGAACTGCAAATGAACATGTACAGAGGAATGTATGCTCAAGGGAAATGCACTAGGGAGACAATACTTGAAGGAATCAGGGGCCAGCCATTGGGTATACAAGAAATTATGGTGCCAGACCACAGAGGGGATGAAAAGGAAGGCGTCCTCCAGCCGAGTGGTTAAGACTTGGTCCAATGGTTACGGCGAGGATTGACGCATTATCACCAAGTCCAGAAAGTATAAACCTACAAATAAAACTTATTAAAAGCAGCCAAAACATAAATTAAACCGCTTACCAAATCACCTTCAAGCAAACCAATCAAAACCTGCAAATATAATACAATCAAAATCAGCCAAAACAGAAATAAACTCGCTTACCAAATTCAACGCACACCTCCAAATAAACCAATTGAACCTGCAAATAAAATACAATTAAAATCAGTCAAAACACAAATTAATTTACTTACCACGCTAGCTTCCAAACAAACCAATCACAATCTGCAAATAAAACACAATTAAAATCAGCCAAAACAGAAATAAACTCGCTTACCAAATTCAACGCACACCTCCAAATAAACCAATTGAACCTGCAAATAAAATACAATTAAAATCAGTCAAAACACAAATTAATTTACTTACCACGCTAGCTTCCAAACGAACCAATCAATATCTGCAAATAAAATACAATCAAAATCAGCCAAAACATAAATAGACTCGCTTACCAAATACAACGCAAACCTCCAAATAAATCAATTGAACCTGCAAATAGAATACATTTAATAATCAGCCAAAACACAAATCAATTCACTTACTACGATAGCCATCAAACAAACCAATCAAAACCTGCAAATAAAATACAATCAAAATCAGCCAAAACAGAAATAGACTCGCTTACCAAATACAACGCAAAACTCCAAATAAACCAATTGAACCTGCAAATAGAATACATTTTATAATCAGCCAAAACACAAATTAATTCACTTACTACGATAGCTTCCAAACAAACCAATCGAAACCTGCAAATAAAATACAAACAAAACATAAACCTGAAAATAAAATAATATTAAAATCAGCCAGGAGTTTCATATTCATCCACAGAAAGAAGCATATGCGTCCGTTCTTCTTAGAGTTGCATCGATTGGACTCGGCCAGGAAAAGAGGGACGAGGCGATGCCGCGCTTGCGTTGCTGATGCTTGGAGGTCTCCCTGTCGTCCATGCCTCCGTTTCGCACCGGATGAGGGGTCCAGGAGCGGCGTTACAAAAATTTTATGCCTAAGTCAAAAAAAAAAGAAGAAAACAAAAGCCAATCTTAACTTTGTTTACAAAAGCCAATAATCGATAACTGTATAGTATTTTTCTGTATATTTTTATCAATGTTACCGTAATGTTAAAAAAAAAATACCTAAATGTTAAAAAACTTGTAAGTTTCCATAAATAATGTTATATGTTGCTAATAGTAATAAGAACATTAATAAAGATTGCGTCAGGGTCACACTAAGTGCCCTGAGCAAGTTTACACATTAAAAAGAGGAGTATCACGAACTACTTTGAGATACTCTCGGATGCTGACGACGTAGCCAATGACGACATGGACATTGACACTGACTGCAGCGAGGGAGAGATGGAAGCCGAGGAACCTGCTCCCACAAGCAGGCCCTCCACTCCTCACTCCACCCCCCCGCCTGCCCCTACCACTGCACACGCACCCGATGCTGCTGCTACTGCTGACGCCAGAACTGTGCGGCCAGCCCCTATATACATTCCAAATGTCACTGAGATCGTTCCCCTGCTCCAAGGCATAGACAATGCCATTGGCGCAGGCACATACGACACCAAGACGGCCAACAATGGCTCTCTTAAAATCATGTGCCATACAATAGACGGCTACAGGGCCCTAATTCGGATCTTATCTGAGGGGGAAGGTGTGGACTTCCATACATTTCGCCTGCGAAGCGAGAGGGGTATGCGTATCGTCATACGGCACCTGCATCGCTCCACACCCACAGACTGGGTGCGCGAACAGCTCGACAGACTTGGCTACAAGGTGAGGCATATTGCCAATATTCCGAAGAGATTCACGAAGGAGCCGTTGGACCTATTCGAGGTTGAGCTAGAGCCTCATGAGATCAACAAAAGCATCTACGAGCTAACGGCAATCTGCAGCCAAAGGGTCAAGGTGGAGAAGCCCATACGTGCGCCAGGTGTTCCCCAGTGCCATAAGTGTCAGATGTTTGGGCACTCGAAGAATTACTGCAACCGAGCAGTTATTTGTTTGAAGTGCGGCGATAAACACGACCCCAAGGACTGCCCCAAGAAGCGGGAGGACGTGCCGAAGTGTGCAAACTGCAACGGTCCCCATGTTGCCAGCTACCGTGGATGCATCAAGTACAAGGAGTACTGCAACAGAAGGAGAAATGGGTTAGAACAGACCAACAACATGCTGAGAAAACTTTCTATGCCTACCTTGCCCGCCACTCAGGGTTTGCGGGGTCCCCGCCAGCCACCCGTCACGAACCAGCAGGGCTTCCCAGCACTGCAGCAGCCGCGCCGCCGGCGATCGCGCTCAGGCGCAAGAGCTCCTGCTCCTCCAGCCCAGATGTGCACCTATGCCGATGCACTCCGCACAAGGCAGCCAGCGAGTCATCCCCAGCCCCTTCAAGGAAGGCAAGTATGGCAGTCAACTCCACCCTCAGCGACCGCAGCTGGATTCCAGCCCACGGTGAGCAACGAGAACGCCCGTCCAAACGATGAACTCAGCCAGAAACTGGACTACCTGATCACACTGCTGACACAGGAGCGGATTCAGCATGCGGCCGCCGCTGCTGAAGCCACCCAGAAGCTTGAAGAGAAAATGGATCTGCTAATCACACAAATGACCAAGCTGACAGATTGTCTATACGCTGGCATTCAGGCGAGTTCCCATGCCGGGAATGCATAGTGCTGGTTCAGCTAGGCCGACGAAAGCGCACACAGGCAGAAGCAAACAAGCAAAAGCTCTGGCTGCCCCGGACCAGTGGGCAGAGGAGAAACAAAACAAGACGAAAAAATGAACAAGAAGACAATAATTAGAATAAATAACATACATATATATATATAATCGCCCTTTCTGCCTATGTAAGGCAACCAAAATGTTTCCCCTTATTTTATAGTCTACATTTAAATCTAATCTAAGTCAAGAGCATTATGCTTTAGCTCTACTCACTCCCCCCTCCCCCCTCTGGCAAACGGACTGTTTACCAAAGTGGAGAGAAGTTCCCAGAAGATGATTGCGCCGGAAGAACTGCCGGCAGAAGTGAATTCGTGCTGTAAAAAAGCATTGTATTTGCTGCCTACGGCTGCTAAATAGCAGTTGGTAGACAGCTATATACATACATTTATACACTGACAGCCCCAATACAATGTACTTAAAATGCTAGAGTAGTATATGTACAATAAAGTCCCCGTAGCGCAACGTAACTCTGGCTCCCCTAACCTGCTGGATCAGGCCAAGGCGCGAGCTGGGTTGCGTTGCGTTATGTTAATTGCGTATTGCCGCCGTTGCATACGACAAACAAAAAAAAAAAAAAAAAAAAAAAAAAAAAAAAAAAAAAAAAAAAAAAAAAAAAATCAACAGAATTATTGCACATGTATAAATATACATTGTGCAATATTCTGCAAATACATTCCGGGCAACGTGAAGTGTTGTGCCGCGTACAAGTTTTCACTCAGCAAACATAACCAAAGTGCCGAATCTGAAAAAACGTGGGGTAGGCTGCAGCCGCTGCTGTCCCCCCCCCCTCCAACACTCTCACACGTGTGTAAATTTGTGCTAATAAAGCCACAAAATATAAACAATGGTGCGCAAACCGTGTCCCAAATCGAAGAAGAAGCCCACCGCGGCCTCACATGCTCCCTGTTCGGACAGCGAAGACGACCTCCATTCCTCCCCGCAGCTAATGCGCCCCCTCTCCTGTCGCTCGAGCTCATTGGCAGACTTGACTAGCGACATGCCATCAACTTCAGCTGCCGCTGCAGCCAAGATGATGCAGGCCCCGTCCGCTGCGCTGTCAACCAAGCCAATGCCAGCCCCCCTCGCTGCCATGCAAACCAGAGCCTCTGCTGCAGCTGCCCGTGCTGCCATTCCTGCTGCTGCCAAAGCCACCGCCCCCACTCGCGTAGCTGCCGCCGCAGCTAAACGCCCTCCAGCTGCAACAGCTCCCTCTACCGATAGCGCTGCTCGTGTAGCCGCCCACGCCGTTCAACGCCCTCCAGTTTCTACCGGTGCCCTTGCAGCGCCTGTGCCGAATCAGCCGACACTGCACGAGATCCTCAAGGTGCAGCGGGAGAAACTGGCATTGGAAAGGATAGCAATTGCCAAGCGGATGGCAGAGTACGAGGCTCGGAACAAGAAGCGAACGACCACCTTACGCTCGCCGATTACAAAGGCATCGGCAAAGAAGACCAAACGGACAGTATCCTCCAATGAGAAGCCTGACCCTAACCAGACGATCACCACAAACTACTACAATGTACTGTCGGATGCCGACGACTTAGTAGAAGACTTAGTAAACGACGAGATGGATGTGGACACTGACTGCAGCGAGGGAGAGACGGAAGCCGAGGAACCTGTTCCCACAAACAGGCCCTCTACTCCTCACTCCACCCCCCCGCCTGCCCCTACTGCCGCGCACGCACCCAACGATGCTGCCACTGCTACTGCTGACGCCAGAACTGTGCGGCCAGCCCCTATATACATTCCAAATGTCACTGAAATCGTTCCCCTGCTCCAAGGCATAGACAATGCCATTGGCGCAGGCACATACGACACCAAGACGGCCAACAATGGCTCTCTTAAAATCATGTGCCATACAATAGACGGCTATAGGGCCCTAATTCGGATCCTATCTGAGGGGGAAGGTGTGGATTTCCATACATTTCGCCTGCGAAGCGAGAGGGGTATGCGCATCGTCATACGTCACCTGCATCGCTCCACACCCACAGACTGGGTGCGCGAACAGCTCGGAAGACTTGGATACAAGGTGAGGCACATTGCCAACATACCGAAACGTTTCACGAAGGAGCCGTTGGACCTATTCGAGGTCGAGCTTGAGCCCCAGGAGAACAACAGCAGCATTTATGAGCTAAAGGCAATTTGCAGCCAGCGGATCAAGGTCGAGAAGCCCATACGCGCGCCAGGCGTTCCTCAGTGCCACAAATGCCAAATGTTTGGGCACTCCAAGAACTACTGCAACCGAGCAGTCATATGCCTGAAGTGTGGAGAGAAGCATGACCCCAAGGACTGTCCCAAGAAGCGAGAGGAGGTGCCGAAATGTGCAAATTGCAGCGGTCCCCATGTTGCCAGCTACCGTGGTTGTACCAAATACAAAGAGTACTGCAATAAAAGGAGAAATGGGTTAGAGCAGACCAACAACATGCTGAGAAAACTTTCGATGCCCACCTTACCCGCCACTCAGGGCTTGCAGCGTCCCCGCCAGCCACCTGTCATGAACCAGCAGGGCTTTCCAGCACTGCAGCAGCCAAGCCGCCGGCGAGCGCGCTCAGGCGCGAGAGCTCCTCCTCCTCCAGCTCAGATGAGCAGCTATGCCGATGCACTCCGCACAAGGCAGCCAGCGAGTCATCCCCAGCCCCTCCCAGGGAGGCAGGTATGGCAGTCAACTCTACCCACAGCGACCGCAGCTGGATTCCAGCCCACGGTGAGCAACGAGAACGCCCGTCCTAACGACGAACTCAGCCAGAAGCTGGACTTCCTCATCACACTGCTGACACAGGAGCGGACCCAGCATGCGGCCGCCGCTGCCGAATCCGCCCAGAAACTGGAAGGAAAGATGGACGTATTAATTGCGCAGATGACTAGACTGACGGATTGCCTATATGCTAGCATCCAGGCGAATTCTTCTGCCAGTAATGTATAATACTATTACTAGCTGCTTCTATCGACAAGCAATAGCTCTGGCTGCCCCGGACCAGTGGGCAGAAGAGAAACGAAAACAAGACAAGAATTACTATAGAAAACACACATATATAATCTCCCTTTCCTGACAAATTGTATCCCCTTAGTCGATAATGTGAACTTAAACTTAATTTTAAAGTCAAGAGTATTTCATGCTTTAGCTCTACCCACTCCCACTCCCCCCTCTGGCCAACGGACTGTTGCCAAAGTGGAGAGACTTTCCCATATGGATGATTGCGCCGGCAGTGCTGCCGGCAGAGGAGAATTCGTGCTGTACAAAGCATCGTATTTGCTGCCTACGGTTGCTATCAGCAGCTCGTAGACGGCTATTTACGCAAAATTTATAATAAGCTACAGCCCCAATAATTTGTACATAATATGCTACAATAGTATAAGTACAATAAAGTCCCCATAGCGCAACGTAACTCTGGCTCCCCTAACCTGCTGGATCAGGCCAAGGCGCGAGCTGGGTTGCGTTGCGTTGTGTTAGTTGCGTATTGCCGCCGTGCATACGACAATAAAAAAAAAAAAAATCAACAGAATTATTGCACATGTATAAATATACATTGTGCAATATTCTGCAAATACATTCCGGGCAACGTGAAGTGTTGTGCCGCGTACAAGTTTTCACTCAGCAAACATAACCAAAGTGCCGAATCTGAAAAAACGTGGGGTAGGCTGCAGCCGCTGCTGTCCCCCCCCCCTCCAACACTCTCACACGTGTGTAAATTTGTGCTAATAAAGCCACAAAATATAAACAATGGTGCGCAAACCGTGTCCCAAATCGAAGAAGAAGCCCACCGCGGCCTCACATGCTCCCTGTTCGGACAGCGAAGACGACCTCCATTCCTCCCCGCAGCTAATGCGCCCCCTCTCCTGTCGCTCGAGCTCATTGGCAGACTTGACTAGCGACATGCCATCAACTTCAGCTGCCGCTGCAGCCAAGATGATGCAGGCCCCGTCCGCTGCGCTGTCAACCAAGCCAATGCCAGCCCCCCTCGCTGCCATGCAAACCAGAGCCTCTGCTGCAGCTGCCCGTGCTGCCATTCCTGCTGCTGCCAAAGCCACCGCCCCCACTCGCGTAGCTGCCGCCGCAGCTAAACGCCCTCCAGCTGCAACAGCTCCCTCTACCGATAGCGCTGCTCGTGTAGCCGCCCACGCCGTTCAACGCCCTCCAGTTTCTACCGGTGCCCTTGCAGCGCCTGTGCCGAATCAGCCGACACTGCACGAGATCCTCAAGGTGCAGCGGGAGAAACTGGCATTGGAAAGGATAGCAATTGCCAAGCGGATGGCAGAGTACGAGGCTCGGAACAAGAAGCGAACGACCACCTTACGCTCGCCGATTACAAAGGCATCGGCAAAGAAGACCAAACGGACAGTATCCTCCAATGAGAAGCCTGACCCTAACCAGACGATCACCACAAACTACTACAATGTACTGTCGGATGCCGACGACTTAGTAGAAGACTTAGTAAACGACGAGATGGATGTGGACACTGACTGCAGCGAGGGAGAGACGGAAGCCGAGGAACCTGTTCCCACAAACAGGCCCTCTACTCCTCACTCCACCCCCCCGCCTGCCCCTACTGCCGCGCACGCACCCAACGATGCTGCCACTGCTACTGCTGACGCCAGAACTGTGCGGCCAGCCCCTATATACATTCCAAATGTCACTGAAATCGTTCCCCTGCTCCAAGGCATAGACAATGCCATTGGCGCAGGCACATACGACACCAAGACGGCCAACAATGGCTCTCTTAAAATCATGTGCCATACAATAGACGGCTATAGGGCCCTAATTCGGATCCTATCTGAGGGGGAAGGTGTGGATTTCCATACATTTCGCCTGCGAAGCGAGAGGGGTATGCGCATCGTCATACGTCACCTGCATCGCTCCACACCCACAGACTGGGTGCGCGAACAGCTCGGAAGACTTGGATACAAGGTGAGGCACATTGCCAACATACCGAAACGTTTCACGAAGGAGCCGTTGGACCTATTCGAGGTCGAGCTTGAGCCCCAGGAGAACAACAGCAGCATTTATGAGCTAAAGGCAATTTGCAGCCAGCGGATCAAGGTCGAGAAGCCCATACGCGCGCCAGGCGTTCCTCAGTGCCACAAATGCCAAATGTTTGGGCACTCCAAGAACTACTGCAACCGAGCAGTCATATGCCTGAAGTGTGGAGAGAAGCATGACCCCAAGGACTGTCCCAAGAAGCGAGAGGAGGTGCCGAAATGTGCAAATTGCAGCGGTCCCCATGTTGCCAGCTACCGTGGTTGTACCAAATACAAAGAGTACTGCAATAAAAGGAGAAATGGGTTAGAGCAGACCAACAACATGCTGAGAAAACTTTCGATGCCCACCTTACCCGCCACTCAGGGCTTGCAGCGTCCCCGCCAGCCACCTGTCATGAACCAGCAGGGCTTTCCAGCACTGCAGCAGCCAAGCCGCCGGCGAGCGCGCTCAGGCGCGAGAGCTCCTCCTCCTCCAGCTCAGATGAGCAGCTATGCCGATGCACTCCGCACAAGGCAGCCAGCGAGTCATCCCCAGCCCCTCCCAGGGAGGCAGGTATGGCAGTCAACTCTACCCACAGCGACCGCAGCTGGATTCCAGCCCACGGTGAGCAACGAGAACGCCCGTCCTAACGACGAACTCAGCCAGAAGCTGGACTTCCTCATCACACTGCTGACACAGGAGCGGACCCAGCATGCGGCCGCCGCTGCCGAATCCGCCCAGAAACTGGAAGGAAAGATGGACGTATTAATTGCGCAGATGACTAGACTGACGGATTGCCTATATGCTAGCATCCAGGCGAATTCTTCTGCCAGTAATGTATAATACTATTACTAGCTGCTTCTATCGACAAGCAATAGCTCTGGCTGCCCCG
Organism: Drosophila pseudoobscura; assembly: GCF_009870125.1. Lineage (NCBI taxonomy): Eukaryota > Metazoa > Arthropoda > Insecta > Diptera > Drosophilidae > Drosophila > Drosophila pseudoobscura. Next base: position 68,040,248 of record NC_046683.1, on the reverse strand, counting down.
GACCAGTGGGCAGAAGAGAAACGAAAACAAGACAAGAATTACTATAGAAAACACACATATATAATCTCCCTTTCCTGACAAATTGTATCCCCTTAGTCGATAATGTGAACTTAAACTTAATTTTAAAGTCAAGAGTATTTCATGCTTTAGCTCTACCCACTCCCACTCCCCCCTCTGGCCAACGGACTGTTGCCAAAGTGGAGAGACTTTCCCATATGGATGATTGCGCCGGCAGTGCTGCCGGCAGAGGAGAATTCGTGCTGTACAAAGCATCGTATTTGCTGCCTACGGTTGCTATCAGCAGCTCGTAGACGGCTATTTACGCAAAATTTATAATAAGCTACAGCCCCAATAATTTGTACATAATATGCTACAATAGTATAAGTACAATAAAGTCCCCATAGCGCAACGTAACTCTGGCTCCCCTAACCTGCTGGATCAGGCCAAGGCGCGAGCTGGGTTGCGTTGCGTTGTGTTAGTTGCGTATTGCCGCCGTGCATACGACAATAAAAAAAAAAAAAAAATTAATTCGCCAAAAACGCCACAAAATCCCCGAAATAATATTGCACATGTATAAATATACACTGTGCAATATTCAGTAAATACATTCCGGGCAACGCGAAGTGTTGTGCCGTGTTGAAGTTTTTTCAGTACCCGCTTACATAACCAAAGTGCAGTCAGTGAAAAAACGTGGGGTAGGCTTCAGCCGCTGCTGACCACCCCCCCCCCCTCCGCTATATTAACAATTGTGTTTAGCTGCACAAAAAAAAGCTACAAAAACAAACAATGGTACGTAAACCGTGCCCCAAATCTAAAAAGAAGACCAATTTGGCATCTAGTGCTCCGTGCTCGGACAATGAAATCGATCTTCTTTCCCCCTCGGTACTAATGTCGGGTATATCGCAGAGTGATCTACGCCCCCTTTCCTGTCGCTCGAGCTCACTGGCCGACCTGACCAGTGATATGCCATCAACCTCAGCTGCCGCTGCAGCCAAGTTGATGCAGGCCCCGATCACTGTGAAGCCATTGCTAGCCCCCCCCTCTGCCATGCTGACCAGAGCCTCTGCTGCTACTGCCTCTGCTGCTACTGCCTGTGCTGCCATTCCTGGTGCTGCTGCTAAAGCCACCGCCCCTACTCGCGTAGCTGCCGCTGCAGCTAAACGCCCCTCAGCTACTACAGTTCCTAGTAATGCTGGTGCTGCTCGTGCAGGTGCTGCTCAACGCACGCCAGTTTCTACTGGTGCTGCCCGTGCTGCTGCTGCCTCTACTGCTACCTGTGCCCCTGGCAGTTCTGCCACTGCTGACGCTACCAATCCTACTGCCCTTGCAGCATCCGTGCCGAGCCAGATGACTCTGCACGAGATTCTCAAGGAGCAGCGGGAAAAACTTGCAAAGGAGAGGAAGGTGATGGCCATGCTGAAGGCCGAGTCGGAGGCCCGTAACAAGAAGCGGACGACCACCCTGGCCTCGCCGATTACAAAGGTGTCGGCCAAGATGGTAAAGCGGATAGTATCCTCGAAGGAGAAACGGGACCCTAACCAGATGAGTACTACAAATTATTATAATATACTGTCTGATGCCGACGATATGGATGTTGATGCTGACTGCAGCGAGGGAGAGACGGAAGCCGAGGAACCTGTTCCCACAAACAGGCCCTCTACTTCTCATACCACCCCCCCGCCTGCCCCTACTACTGCGCACGCTAACAATGCTGCTGCTACTGCTGACGCCAAAATTGTGCGGCCAGCCCCTATTTACATTCCCAATGTCACAGATATCTTTCCCCTACTACAGTGCTTTGATAAGGCCATTGGCGCTGGTACATATGATACCAGGCCGGCTGCTAATAGGTCTTTAAAGGTAATGTGCCACACTATAGATGGACATAGGGCCCTGATCCGGCTCCTAAATGAGGGACAAGGTGTCGAACACCACACGTTTCGCCTGAAAAGCGAGAGGGGAATGCGCATTGTTATACGCCACCTGCACCGCTCCACACCCACAGACTGGGTGCGTGAACAGCTCGGAAGGCTCGGATACAAGGTGAGGCATATTGCCAATATACTTAAAAGGTTCACAAAGGAGCCACTGGATCTGTTCGAGGTTGAGCTAGAGCCTCAGGACATTAACAATAATATCTACGAGCTAACGGCAATCTGCAGCCAAAGGATCAAGGTGGAGAAGCCCATACGTGCGCCAGGTGTTCCTCAGTGCCATAAGTGTCAGATGTTTGGGCACTCGAAGAATTACTGCAACCGAGCAGTTATTTGTTTGAAGTGCGGCGATAAACACGAGCCTAAGGACTGCCCCAAGAAGCGGGAGGAGGTGCCGAAATGCGCAAATTGTGATGGTCCCCATGTTGCCAGCTACCGTGGCTGTATAAAGTATAAGGAGTACTGCAACAAAAGAAGAAATGGGTTAGATCAGACCAACAAAATGCTAAATAAACTTTCGATGCCTACCTTACCCGCCACTCAGGGTTTGCGGCGTCCCCGCCAGCCACCCGTCATGAACCAGCAGGGATTTCCAGCACTGCAGCAATCTAGCCGCCGGCGAGCGCGCTCTGGCGCAAGAGCTCCTGCTCCTCCAGCTCAATTGAGCAGTTATGCCGATGCACTCCGCACACGGCTACCAGCGAGTCATTCCCAGCCTCTTCCTGGGAGGCAAGTATGGCATTCGGTGCCGCCAGCAGCGACCACAACTGGATTCCAGCCCGTGGTGAGCAGTCAGATTGTCCGTCCTAGCGATGAGCTCAGCCAGAAACTGGACTACCTCATCACCCTGCTGACTCAGGAGCGGATCCAGCATGCGGCCGCCGCTGCTGAATCTACTCAAAAGCTGGAAGGGAAGATGGATATATTAATTGCTCAAATGACGAAGCTTACGGACTGCTTATATGCTAGTATTCAGGCGAATTCATTTGCTAGAAATGTATAATTCTAGTACTAACTACTCTACCCGTCACCACAGCAATCTAAAGATTGTATTTTGGAACGCCTCGGGACTCCGAGGGAAGACAGCCGAACTTGCGGCATTTGCATGCAGACACGAAGTTGACGTTCTGATGGTCTCTGAGTCTCATTTTAAAAACTCAGAGACCTTCAGCGTCAATGGATACTGTACTTACGGTGCCAATCACCCATCTGGGACTGGTCGTGGGGGATCCCTGCTCTTAATCAGAGCTGGAATCCTTCATATTGCCCTGCCGAATATAGCTACGGACCACATTCAGTGTGCATCCGCTACCCTGACCCTGCCTGATGGCGGCCGACTGGTGGTCTCTTCCATTTACTGCCCCCCAATGCAGGAATGGACTGAGGATGATTTCTTGGCATTGTTTGGTCAGTTGGGGCCGAGATTTGTTGCTGCAGGCGATTGGAACGCGAAGAACTCATGGTGGGGTAATGCAAGGGCGTGCAGAAGAGGCGGAAAGCTGCTCAGGGCCGTTCAGGAAAGTAGCTGCAACATCCTGGCTACTGGATCTCCTACTCACTACCCGTACAACACTCGGCACACACCATCGGCAATCGACTTTGCGGTCTACAAGGGCGTAAGGGATGAGTTGCTGCATATCTCCCATCTGAATGACCTCTCTTCCGATCATCTTCCAATGGTGATTCAGTTGAGCATGTCTCCAGCGGAGGCGGTGAACAGGAGACGCCTCTTGCCCCCAGGGTCCAGCATTGCGAGGTTCCAATCTTGGCTTGACTCGCACATCCATCTAAATACCGAGCTCAGGTCAGCAGAGGATGTTGATGACGCAGCTAGCATTCTGGAGAGGAACGTGTTGGAGGCAGCTGAACATGCCACAAGCGGTTTGAGGAGGCCCGTCCGACCTAGAGTCCAAGCTGAGTACCAGGTCAGCAATCGCATACGGCTGATGATTGCCACCAAGAGGCGCCTGAGGAACATGCTGAAGCGGAATCAGGACCCGGCAGTGCGACAGCTGTTCAATATGCTTGGCAACAGGATCCACAAGGAGCTGGAAGCGGACAAAGCCAGACGCGCTGACAACATCATTGGCTCAATCGATCCCACCGATCGCTACAGCATGGCAAAGCTGTGGAGGTTGACTAATGGTTTGAAGCGGCAGCCAGCAGCCAATCTGCCCGTGAGAAAGTTTTGCGCCGATGGAGAAGACAACGCTGATGATCCCTGGTGTAAGAGCACGGAGGAGAAGGCAGAGTCCTTTGCGAGGCATCTGGAGCAGCGTTTCAAGCCTGTACTGACCAGCGCGGCAGCCGACATACGAGCAATCGAGGAGTCTCTTGAAGAGTTTGGATCCCCTGGTCCCAATTTGAGATTCAGGGCGATCACTCTTCCTGAGATTGAGGCACAAGTCAAGGTACTGAAGGAAAAAAAGGCCCCTGGAATGGACAGGATTGACAACCGGACAATAAAAGCTCTACCCAAGTCTGCTCTTCTGTATTTTGCACTCATATGCAACAGCTCCCTCAGGATTGGTTGCTTTCCTAACAGGTGGAAACACGCGGCAGTTAGTATGATCCCCAAGCCAGGAAAACCCGCCGATAAGTTGGCATCTTATCGCCCTATCAGTCTGCTTTCGGGTCTGTCGAAACTGTTTGAGCGACTCATTCTGACCAGGATGATGGAAGCTGATGGATTTGTCGAGGCTATTCCAAACCATCAGTTTGGTTTCAGACATGTGCACGCGGCTGAACACCAATTGGGGAGAGTCTCGAAGTTCATTTTGTCCACATATGAGAACAACCTGTACTGCTCTGCTATCTATATGGACATACAGGAGGCATTCGATCGAGTCTGGCATGCGGGCCTGAAACACAAGATGCAGCAGTTGTTACCGGCAGCGATATATAGAGTATTGTCCCACTACTTGGATGATCGCACTTTCTATGTTGAATGCACAGGCGGAGTCAAGTCAGGGTACAAAAAGATTGCAGCAGGCGTTCCTCAGGGCAGCGTACTTGGGCCAGTGTTATACAACCTGTATACACACGATATGCCGCTTCCTCGCGACAGGGGTATGCTCCTGGCTACCTATGCTGACGACACAGCAATCCTGGCCACTGGAACGAACCAGCTCATGGCTACCCAAAAGCTCAACCGCTTCCTGCACAGCATCTCCAACTGGGCAAAGCAATGGGGCATCACCATCAACGCTTCCAAAACTGTGCATATAGTGCATACGTTGCGCACGATCCAGCAGCCAGATGATGATTTGCAGCCGCACATCGCCGACCAGCGAATCAGTAGCGTCGCCGTGCACTCATATCTGGGGGTCAAGCTGGACGCCAAGCTACAGTTCCACCTGCACATCACCAACGTCGTCACCAAGGTCAGGGCAAGGGTCCAAAAACTGCGCTGGCTCCTGAACACCAACAGCAAATTGAACCTCAACACAAAGGTAATGTTGTACAAGCAGATGATCGCACCGATCTGGCAGTACACATTGGCCGTATGGGGTCCATTAGCTACCAGCGCAGAATTTGGACGAATACAAGTCGAGCAGAACAAGACCCTTCGACTGATTTGCAATGCGCCATGGTACGTGAGGAACGACACCATCCACAGGGACCTGGAAGTGGACACGGTTGAGGCAGTCTATGAGAGGACATGCAAGAGGTACACGGAGCAAATGAGGTCACACCACAACATTGAGGCAGCCAAAGTGGTCAATGACCCCTACGTACCGCACCGAATCTCTAGACCCCGGTATTCCGAGTATCTTGCCAAACACCTTCCCAAAGAACTCGCGAAACACGAATGGAACCGAATTGAGATGATCCCTAACCAGCGCCCGTACACAGAAGAAGACCAAATCAGCCATGACCGAAACCTAGACGAAATGCGGAGGATGCTGATCAGGATGGATCGCCCAGTGTCGCCGCCATCAGAGTTTAACTATTACACCGAGGTTATTCTGCCAAGACGGAGGTTACTGGAGCCTGCTCCTATAGCCACAATAGACTTGACGATCAGCAGCAGAAGGCAACGATTAGAGCAACTGGGCCTGGCAATTGCAGCAGCTATAAACGATATATCCACCGATCAGACGCCTAACACACATTCGCGGCACAGCGAGAACGGCCAAGGCAATGGAGGCACACACGCACACACTAACACAAATGCCCAGGAATATCAACCACCGCCAGCAACAGGAATAAGTGCAGAAAATAGCAGCCAAAATGATCAGCAGCAATGAAGACTTACCGCCAGCAAAGTCCCGTTCAGCCCCTAAGGTTGCAACAACCATGGCTGCCACATTTGAACACAGAATATACAAACGCACGAAAAGAAAAACACAAATATGTATGTGCGAGCGCGACGATTGCCACGGACAAAGAAGACACCGAAATGGCCGTTACGGACTGCAAATTGATTAAAAGAGTAGAAGACTCATGCGACCGACTGCTAAAAACGCGTCCGACCAAGGCGCCGCTGTTCAAAACTATGAGCGTTAGCATTTCTGCTGCGCAATTTCTGTCTCCTCCTTCTCCTACAGATCTCCAATTGCCGCCAGAGAAGTCCCTGAGAGGAAGAGAGAGGACAACAACTACTGGAAGGTGGTGGATTTCTGCCATCTCCACTGCCGAGACAACTGACTGCTGCGCACAACCGCATACACACACACCCACACATCCACACAGCACTCAACCCAATGCTGGCTGCCCCGGACCAGAGGGCGGAACAACAATGCAAGAAAAACGAAGAAGTAAACAGAAGATGCAATAGCTCTGGCTGCCCCGGACCAGTGGGCAGAGGAGAATCAAAAAGAAGACAAAAACAAATAGAAGACAAGATATAAATAAGATAAACATGTACATACATATATAACCGCCCTTCCCGCCAATGTAAGGCAACCAATATGTTCCCCTTAGTCATAGTCTACATTTAAATCTAAACTAAGTCCAGAGTATTATGCTTTAACTCTACCCACTCCCCCTCCCCCCTCTGGCAAACGGACTGTTTACCGAAGTGGAGAGAGGTTCCCAACAGATGATTGCACCGGCAGAACTGCTGGCAATGAGATTTCTTGCTGTAAAAAAAAAAAAAGCATTGTATTTGCTGCCTACTGCTGCTAAATAGCAGTTGGTAGACAGCTATATACATACATATATATACACACAGCCCCAATAGATTGTACCTTAAATGCTAGTTTAAAAAGTATCTGTACAATAAAGTCCACATAGCGTAACGTAGCCCTGGCTCCCCTAACCTGCTGGTCAGGCCAAGGCTCGAGCCGGGTTACGTTACGTTATGATAGTTACGTATCGCCTCCGCTGCATACGACACATCAAAAAAAAAGGAAAGAAAAACGAAGAAATAAACAAAGAAGCAATAACTCTGGCTGCCCCGGACCAGTGGGCAGAGGAGAACAAAAAGAAGACAAAAAATAAATAGAAGACAATAATTAGAATAAATAACATATATGTATACATAACCGCCCTCCCTGCCAATTGTAAGGCAACCAAAATGTTTCCCCTTAATTATAGTCTATATATAAACCTAAACCTAGTCTAAGTCAAAGAGTGTTATGCTTTAACTCTACCCACTCCCCCTCCCCCCTTTGGCAAACGGACTGTTTACCAAGGCGGAGAGATTTCTACAAAAAGATGATTGCGCCGGCAGAACTGCTGGCAGAAGAGATTTCTTGCTGGAAAAAAAAAAAGCATTGTATTTGCTGCCTACGGCTGCTAACAGCAGCCTGTAGACAGCTGTATACAAACATCTATATATTAACAGCCCCAATAGATTGTACCTTAAATGCTATTTAAAAGTATCTGTACAATAAAGTCCACATAACGTAACGTAGCCCTGGCTCCCCTAACCTGCTGGTCAGGCCAAGGCTCGAGCCGGGTTACGTTACGTTATGATAGTTACGTATCGCCTCCGCTGCATACGACACATCAAACCGGCCCAGTTGTCCAGTGCCACAGGTGTCAACGCATTGGGCACACCCACAATTACTGCCGAAATGACTTCGTGTGTGTTAAGTGCGCAGGGCAGCACTCCTCAATTGTTTGCCAAAAACCCTTGCAACAGCCGGCTAAATGTGCAAACTGTAGCGGCCCTCACCCAGCCAGCTACAGGGGCTGCACCGCTTTTAAAAGTGCAGCGCTGCGCAAGAAGCCGAGCGAACTTGCCCAAGCCAACAAACTACTACATGATCTGGGCATGCCTGCCCTTCCAATGACTAGAAACCGAAGCCAAAGCCGACGTCGTCGTCAGCCAAGCAAACCACGCACTCAGCAGATGAACGCCCATAGCTCCCGTACACGAGAAGAAGCACCCTGCACTTCAAAGCAGGCCCTGAGTTACGCTGCAATTGCCAGAGCGAGCCTCCCAGCGCAGCAGAAACAGCAACAACAGCGCAGGTCGAGGTCGAAGAGGAAGCTGACGCCAAGTACACGCTTGCAGGAGCAGCTCATAAAGCACCTCAGCCGAAATCGCTCCAAGAGCGCAGGCCGTTTTAAGAGCACAAATCGCCCGCAAGGCAGCAACAACAACAACAACAACAACAATAATGCCGACCTCAGCAGCCTAAATGAGAAGCTAGACAAGCTTATTACTCTCCTACAAGTGCAGACGGATCGAAGGAACGAGACCACTAATAACAAGACACAACCCCAACCGAGCCTTGAAGCTAGGCTCTCCATGATCGAGAAGACACTGTACCGACTTATGGCACGACTCCCACCACCCACAAACGACAATGAGACCTCAAATGCTTAGTAATTCCCCTTTAATCAAAATCGCTTTCTGGAATGCTGCTGGGCTTCCAAACAAACTCCCTGAACTTAACGCTTTTTTGGCAGGCAACAGTATTGACATCCTACTGATATCGGAATCGCATCTAAAAGAAGACACCAACCTAGTGATAGACGGCTACCACGTCTACATGGCAAACCACCCGTCGAACCGGAGTAGAGGCGGAGCTGCGGTAATCATCAAGTGCAACATCCCGCACATTTCCCTCGCACCAACAAGAGAGGACTCCATCCAAATGTGCAATACAGCTGTAACAATAAAAAACCATCAAACAATAAACATTGGTGCGATCTATTGCCCACCTGCACACGAATGGACTGATACACAATTTAAACAGGTATTCGACTCTCTGGGTAGCAGATTTATTGTAGCTGGGGATTGGAACGCCAAAAGTCAGTGGTGGGGCAATGCAAGATCCTGTAGAAGAGGGGCTGCACTTTTGAAATGCATCCAGGAAAACGACCAAAGCATACTGGCCACTGGATCCCCCACCCATTTCCCTTCAAATCGACGACATATGCCGTCTGCCATAGACTTTGCGGTTTATAAGGGTATCAGACACAGTTTAATTCACATCGAAACATCATATGATTTAGGTTCAGATCACAACATGCAAACCATTAGACTCCTCCTGAGACCTGAATATGGAAAAAAGAAGATACTATTACCAAAAAATGCAAATATCAGAAGATTTCAGGCTCACCTTGAACAGCGAATCCATCTGGAGACTGAACTCCACAACGGCGACGACATAGATGATGCAGTGGCTATCCTTGAAAAGAACATCTACATTGCAGCTGAACTGGCCTCGCAAGCCTCAAGTAACCAGCACACAGTGTACGGACCGCAAAACCTTCATCTTGACTCGCAAACGCTGAAAGCGATCAAGATCAAAAGAATACTCTGTAAAATCAACCAAAGAGATAGGTGCTCCAACCCCCTCATTGCACGCACTATCAATCAGCTGACTAACAGAATACGTAAACGGATCAAGCTGCAAAAAGACAAACAAATGAACAGACTGTTACACGACATCGACCCAACTGATAGGTACAGTATGCAGAAACTATGGCGGCTCACCAATACAATCAAGAGACAGCCCATTCCAAATCTGCCAGTCAGGAGGCACGTGGCGGAAGGGCAGCAAGCTCCTGCTGATCCTTGGTGCAAAACTACGGAGGAAAAAGCTGAGGCCTTTGCGCAGCACCTGGAAGCACGTTTCACGCCAAAGATCACGGCAGCCCTAGAAGACAGAGAAGAAATTAACGCAGTATTGCAAGAAAACGGTCCAGCTGCTCAAATAATCAGACCTGTGACCATCCAGGAACTCAAATCGGAAATCAAGAAGCTCAAGACGAAAAAGGCACCCGGTTTCGACAGCATCGACAATCGCGTCATTAAATCTCTGCCAACATCCGCCATCGAGTATCTGCTGTTGATATGCAACTCGGCTCTGCAGTTCGGCCACTTCCCAAAGTCCTGGAAATGCGCAAAAATTTCAATGTTAAGGAAGCCAGGAAAGCCGAGTGATAGGCTTGAGTCCTACAGACCCATCAGCCTACTTACAGGCTTCTCCAAAATCCTCGAACGCGTCATCCTCAAGCGACTCTTTGAAGAAGAAAGCTTTGCCATGGCTATTCCAAACCATCAATTTGGCTTCAGAACTCAGCACTCAGCGGAACAGCAAATCGGACGAGTCACGCAATTTATCCTCAGATCCTACGAAGCGCAGCGGCACTGCAGTGCCGTGTACATGGATATCCAGGAAGCTTTTGATAGAGTCTGGCATCAGGGTCTTCTCTGCAAAGTAAAAACGATAATACCTGACAATTTATACATCCTACTCACCAGCTATCTCTCAGACAGAAGCTTCAAAGTCGTCTGCTGTAATAACATCACCTCAAGCCTAAAGCATATAACCGCTGGAGTGCCGCAAGGAAGCGTACTTGGCCCAGTGCTCTACAATCTTTACACTGCCGACATGCCGCAGCCACCAAGACACGCAAATGCAACCCAAATGCTAGCAACGTACGCTGATGACGCAGTATACCTCGTATCTGCCCTGTGTCCAAAACAAGCCAACGAAAATATGGAGCGGCTCCTGGCTGATGCATTATCATGGTCTAAGAAATGGGGAATAACCATCAGTCTTGCAAAAACTGCTCATGTCCTACACACTCTCTCACCTGCGCAGCAACACACTCCAGCTCCAAGGTTAGCCGGGCAACTCCTGGCCAAAAAATCCGTCATGCCATACCTGGGAATACAAATGGATACGAAGCTCAATTTTAATAAACATGTAGCGGCTGTTGTCACTAAAACAAGGGCCCGGATCAAAAAGCTCGACTGGATCATCGGCAGAAACAGCAAACTCCCTCTACCTCCAAAGGTCCTCCTTTATAAGCAGCTGATTGCTCCAATATGGCAGTATGCTATGCCAGTCTGGGGGCCACTGACTTCAAGCATGCAAATGGCCAAGCTCCAGACGATCCAAAACAAAGCTCTCAGAGCAATGACGAATGCTCCCTGGTATGTGAGCAACAACGCACTGCATGCGGATCTTCAAGTAGCAACTGTGGAAGAAGTTTACAACAGACTCTGCAGGAACTACTACACTCGGCTAATGCAGCACACAAATTTACTTGCCTGTGAGATTGCAACGCACCCATACATTCCAAGAAGGCTGGCCAGGCCAAGGTATGCCGCAATGATAGAAGAACACAATCCAAGCAGCAACAGAAGCCTGACAGCCATCCAAACAATATTGCTCCAAGTCAGACGCGAGAACTGGCTGCGCAATCCATTTTCAACACACAACATGGAAGTCAGCCGCAGCAGCGCAAACGCAGCTGCTACGCCGGCAAATGACGGCCCCAGCAGAGAATCAGATGATGGACGGCGGCAGCTCCAGAATCCAGATGATGGCGGCGGCTGAAAAGAAACTAAAACCCCTTTTATTCTTCCACAGATACGAATACACTCACCTTCACAGAAAATCGTAGTCCACATCCAGAATGACGATGCACTGGACCTCGGCCAGCTTCAGCCCTGTTGATGCTGTCCTGCAGTCCCAGCTCAGCGCCGACACTCGCAAGGATCTCACTTCACAGCCGACGACGAGGCCAATAGGCGTAATGATGTTCTCCACGGCTGCATACTCCACCTGAAAACAAAATAAAAACAATTAAAATAATGTAAACAAAGTAGCAATAAGTATAGTGTTACCCTAGCATTTAGACAAATTATCGATACCTACTAAAAAATACCAAATAAGCCAATATCGTAACAAATGTTACCCTGCCAATTAATCAGCCACTTCTGCAACTACATGTAATGTAGATAAGCAGCCGGCGCGAAACTATTTGTAAAATATGCTAATTTTAAGAGTATAATCAAATAAAACGGTTCTCTCTTCATGTAAGCCTCCCTCCCCCCCTGCTAATGCAGGTGGCGATGGGATTGGTTCGACATGAAGAGAGACTGCCAATTTAGTTCGCAAGACGAACACATCAGAAAGACATATGCCGTCTGCTATAGACTTTGCGGTTTATAAGGGTATTAGACACAATTTAATTCACATCGAAACATCATATGATTTAGGTTCAGATCACAACATGCAAATCATTAGACTCCTCCTGAGACCTGAATATGGAAAAAAGAAGATACTATTACCAAAAAATGCAAGTATCAGAAGATTTCAAGCTCACCTTGAACAGCGAATTCATCTGGAGACTGAACTTCACAACGACGACGACATAGACGATGCAGTGGCTATCCTTGAAAGAAACATCTACATTGCAGCTGAATTGGCCTCGCAAGCCTCAAGTAACCAGCACACAGTGTACGGACCGCAAAACCTTCATCTTGACTCGCAAACGCTGAAAGCGATCAAGATCAAAAGAATACTCTGCAAAATCAACCAAAGAGATAGGTGCTCCAACCCCCTCATTGCACGCACTATCAATCAGCTGACTAACAGAATACGTAAACGGATCAAGCTGCAAAAAGACAGACAAATGAACAGACTGTTACACGACATTGACCCAACTGATAGGTACAGCATGCAGAAACTATGGCGGCTCACCAACACAATCAAGAGACAGCCTATTCCAAATCTGCCAGTCAGAAGGCACGTGGCGGAAGGGCAGCAAGCTCCTGCTGATCCTTGGTGCAAAACAACGGAGGAAAAAGCTGAGGCCTTTGCGCAGCACCTGGAAGCACGTTTCACGCCAAAGATCACGGCAGCCCTAGAAGACAGAGAAGAAATTAACGCAGTATTGCAAGAAAACGGTCCAGCTGCTCAAATAATCAGACCTGTGACCATCCAGGAACTCAAATCGGAAATTAAGAAGCTCAAAACGAAAAAGGCACCCGGTTTCGACAGCATCGACAATCGCGTCATTAAATCTCTGCCAACATCTGCCATCGAATATCTGCTGCTGATATGTAACTCGGCTCTGCAGTTCGGCCATTTCCCAAAGTCCTGGAAATGCGCAAAAATTTCAATGTTAAGGAAGCCAGGAAAGCCGAGTGATAGGCTTGAGTCCTACAGACCCATCAGCCTACTTACAGGTTTCTCCAAAATCCTCGAACGCCTCATCCTCAAGCGACTCTTTGAAGAAGAAAGCTTCGCCATGGCTATTCCTAACCATCAATTTGGCTTCAGAACTCAGCACTCAGCGGAACAGCAAATCGGACGTGTCACGCAATTTATCCTCAGATCCTACGAAGCGCAGCGGCATTGCAGTGCCGTGTACATGGATATCCAGGAAGCTTTCGATAGAGTCTGGCATCAGGGTCTACTCTGCAAAGTTAAAACGTTAATACCTGACAATTTATACACTCTACTCACCAGCTATCTCTCAGACAGAAGCTTCAAAGTCGTCTGCTGCAACAACATCACCTCAAGCCTAAAGCACATAACCGCTGGAGTGCCGCAAGGAAGCGTACTTGGCCCAGTGCTCTACAACCTTTACACTGCTGACATGCCGCAGCCACCAAGACACGCAAACGCAACCCAAATGCTAGCAACGTACGCTGATGACGCAGTATACCTCGTATCTGCCCTGAGTCCAAGACAGGCCAACGAAAGTATGGAGCGGCTCCTGGCTGATGCATTATCATGGTCTAAGAAATGGGGAATAACCATCAGTCTTGCAAAAACTGCTCATGTTCTACACACTTTCTCACCTGCGCAGCAACACACTCCAGCTCCAAGGTTAGCCGGGCAACTCCTGGCCAAAAAATCCGTCATGCCATACCTGGGAATACAAATGGATACGAAGCTCAATTTCAATAAGCACGTAGCGGCTGTTGTCACTAAAACTAGGACCCGGATCAAAAAGCTCGACTGGATCATCGGCAGAAACAGCAAACTCCCACTACCTCCAAAGGTCCTCCTTTACAAACAGCTGATTGCCCCAATATGGCAGTATGCCATGCCAGTTTGGGGGCCACCGACTTCAAGCATGCAAATGGCCAAGCTCCAGACGATTCAAAACAAAGCTCTCAGAGCAATGACAAATGCTCCCTGGTATGTGAGCAACAATGCACTGCATGCGGATCTTCAAGTAGCAACTGTGGAAGAAGTTTATAACAGACTCTGCAGGAACTACTACACTCGGCTAATGCAGCACACAAACTTACTTGCCTGTGAGATCGCAACGCATCCATACATTCCAAGAAGGCTGGCCAGGCCAAGGTATGCCGCAATGATTGAAGAGCACAATCCAAACAGCAACAGAAGCCTGACAGCCATCCAAACAATACTGCTCCAAGTCAGACGCGAGAACTGGCTGCGCAATCCATTTGCAACACACAACATGGAAATCAGCCGCAGTAGCGCAAATGCAGCTGCTACGCAGGCAAATGACGGCCCCAGCAGAGAACCTGATGATGAACAGCGGCAGCTCCAGAATCCAGATGATGGCGGCGGCTGAAAAGAAACTAAAACCCCTTTTATTCTTCCACAGATACGAATCCACTCACCTTCACAGAAAATCGAAATCCACATCCAGAATGACGATGCACTGGACCTCGGCCAGCTTCAGCCCTGTTGATGCTGTCCTGCAGTCCCAGTTTAGCGCCGACACTCGCAAGGATTCCACTTCGCAGCTGATGACGAGACCAATAGACGTAGTGATGTTCTCCACGGCTGCATACTCCACCTGAAATCAAAATAAAAACAATTAAAAATAATGTAAACAAAGTAGCAATAAGTATAGTGTTACCCTAGCATTTAGACAAACTATCGATACCTACTAAAAAATACCAAATAAGCCAATATCGTAACAAATGTTACCCTGCCAATTAACAGCCACTTCTGCAACTACATGTAATGTAGATAAGCAGCCGGCGCGAAACTATTTGTAAAATATGCTAATTTTAAGAGTATAATCAAATAAAACGGTTCTCTCTTCATGTCAGCCTCCCTCCCCCCCTGCTAATGCAGGTGGCGATGGGACTGGTTCGACATGATGAGAGACTGCCAATTTAGTTCGCTAGACGAACACAAAAGAAACGTCAATACAACCTCTTTGAGGCTGAGATTGCCCCCAAACCGGACCGTGGCCAATTCGAGGTGTTGAAGCTGCGACGCCTGGGTGGGAGGCCCGTCACGGTTGAGAGACTTGGAGTCTCCCGTGACCCTGCCCAGTGCCATCGTTGCCAGGTGTTTGGCCACACCCGCTCATATTGTAGACGAGCTGCTGTTTGCATGAAATGCGCGGGCGGGCACCTGACGACGGAGTGCAGCAAGCCAAGGGCTGCAAATCCAAAATGCGCCAACTGCCAGGGCCAACACATCAGCGCCTACAAGGCAGCCAGGCAGCGGCTCCTGGCCCACAGGGTCGCCAGGGAGGAGGAGCGTCGGAGACAGCAGCCACAGCCAAGCCAACAGCAACACCAGCCAATACAACGTCGCCAGCAGCAGCCACATCTACAGCCATTCCCAAATCGGCAGCAGCAACGCCAACACCAACCGGATCGGCAGCATCGGTATGGCGACCAACATCCCCAGCCATCGACCAGGGGGCGCCAACACCAGAGGGTCCAGCCGATGCAGCCGATCGCGAATGATGCTCCGACGCCACGCCAACACCAGCAACAGCAGCGGCCAGCAGCTCAGTGCGATGGGAGCTGCGCTCAAAATCTGAAAAGTTATGTCGATAAAATTAGACAGCTGGAAGAAAAACTGGCAGCAATTACAACGAAAGTGACAAACCTGCTGCAGGCAAAGGACGAGAGCACGGGAGGAGTGCCGCCATAACGGACAACAACAGCAGCAGCAGCATCCACACAGCCATCACCAAGACCAGCAGCAAATACGCACCATGACGCCGCAGCCATATCGGACTCTGAATCCGATATGGACTGCGCAGCAATTGACGACGAGGATGACGACCAATGGACCGACCACGATCCATTCGACGCGCTGGATGGCCTGGGCGAAATATGGAGGGCACAAATCGCCAGCGCACGCGAAAGCATGCGATCAGGCGGCGCCTATTGATGTGCCCAATCGTCGACCCAGAGGCAGCCACTGCGACGAAGAAAAAGACGTCAATACGGACCACAACGAAAGACTGCCAAAACACATGAAATCTACACGTACCTGCCAATCACCAGACAGAGCTGATCACCAAGAAGCTGCCTCGCCACAATCATTGACAATTTCCTGCCAAAGGGGCGGAAAAGGAGGCCACTTTTGATGACGCTGCCACCACACCATGGCCGTGACGTCACGCCACTCACAACCAACAGCAGCCATTCCAACGACGATGCAGATGCTGGCGCCTGTCGCCGCTCCACTGGGTCGCACCCGTCACTCACGCCAATTATGTGAGGGCGGGATGGCCTGGTGTGGGGCCGCCAGACGCCAGCAAATCCTGCAAAAGAAGGATGACCATGAAGGAGGCTGCCAATAAAAGCACAAATACTCACCTGCCAACGTCTTCACGCCAACACCAACCAGACAAGGGTCGCCAGCAACAACATCCCAACGCCGAAAGTACCTGCAAATAAACATATATTAAAACACAATTACAATCGACAACGCATCCTGGTGGCCGGACCAGCAGCCACTTGGATGCGGCCAATAATACAAATCGCTGGCATCACACGTCGATGCCAATGCGAAAGACAATGCAGTTGGGTGGCCGGACCAGTGCCACTCGATTGCAGCAGCCAACACCTACCAGCGACAGATGCAACGTGGGCGGCCGGAACAGAGCCGCTCGCCAACAACACCATCAGAGCCCACGATGCACGCCATTCCCAAGTCCAGCCATCGCCACTAAAGATGCCAGGTGGTGCCACTAATTCTGCACAGGGGGACAACGGAGCCGGCCGGTATGCGGCGCAATGTTCTGCATTGCGTTTGCCATGCTGGCCGGTGCTTTGTTGTAATTGTCCTCCTGCTAAAAATAAATGATATTTAAGTATGTTTATTGTTGTGTAAATGTATTGTAATTATTGTTTGTTTTACCTTGTACATATCTCTGTAGTTTTGTAGTCCTTATTTGTAGTAATTGTAGATAGATTGTCCTTAGCTGTAATGTAATTTAATTAATTTTAGTTATTTATTTTAGCATATTTACCTTTCTTCTTCTCCTTCTTTCCCAACTATCACCCATTCCCAAATACCTGACAAGTGGCAACGCCATTAATGACCAAAAATACCACGCCAATTAGGAAAATACTGCGCCGATAACACACACAAAAGCCATTTCAAATTCAAAATGCATTTATCAATGCCAAGTGTGTTATCGGCCGCCAACTTCGGCAATTTACGCCCAGCCAATCCCACACCCACCCCCTCACCCACTTCAAATGCCATTAAATTCCAAATGAGACTGAGCAGGATCAAAATTAACACTGCCAACCATCGCCACTCTGCCACACGCCCCAACAAAGCCACTTCAACCGCCCACAAGATGCTATGCGGTCGTCTCTTCGGAGCTACACGCGCCCGGATCTTACGATCCGGAAGTATAAAGTATCCGGGCGGTTATACGGGAGCAGGCATCTTTCCCCTTCCCATCCCATCCCCTTACAACAGAGCAGCCAATACAAAAAGCACAGAGAACATGAGACAAGGGCCATCTGCCAACAAAAACACACACAGCCACTAAAACAAACAGCCATTAAATTTTCATTGCCTACTTGTCGGTGCTGCTGCCCTCGGACCATTTTCATCTCACTCAATATTGGGGTGTGTGAAAGTGGAACCGGGGGTGAGAGCACCGGTAAATGACGATCGGCGATCGGGTCTCTCGAGTGTGGAGAGCATGGGAGTTGGCGGACACATGAGAGTTCCACCATGAACCTCGTCCAGGCCACTCTCATCTCATCCGCCCGCTCGAGAGGTCGCGATCGTCGGACGCACAATAATTGAACAATTCGCCGCTGCCATTAAAATTGAGATTCTCATCTCATCCGCCCGCTCGAGAGGTCGCGATCGTCGGACGCAAATTAAATGAATTATTCGCCGACGCCAATAAAATAGAGACTCTCATCTCATCCGCCCGCTCGAGAGGTCGCGATCGTCGGACGTGCCATCACCGTTTTTTCGTGTCGTTTTTGCCGTGTCGCCATCTCATCTCCGTTTTTTCTGTGTTGCGCCCTGTTTTCTTTTTGTGCTGTCTGTCGTGTGCCGTGCCGTGCTGTGCCGTGCCCCCCCGCTGACATGACAAAAAGTCCCTTCCTCCCCACCACCGCTACTACTACTACCGACAAGCTTTCTGCTCCCCAATAAAATTAACAATAATTTTTTAACACAAACCTAACGAGAGATACACAAACTAAATAGAGAGGTAGGGAGAATTACAAAGAAGGGACAGCATACTTTTGAGCGTGGCCCCACTTTACTGTCTTGACTCACACCACACACACACACACACTTGACACCCTCTTGACAATTCGTACTTTTGGAGCCTTTCGCCCCGATCGTGGAATCGAGTCTCGAGTCTGGATCTCTATCCAAGTGAAAAAGTCGTGTCGTGAACGTTGTGGAGTCGAGTCGTGTTCGAGGTTTAGTCCCTCCGTCAAAGTGCCGAATATTTTGTCTCTCTCTTTTTCTCTTTTTCCCTTGCCCTCCCCTGCTGACTGCGGGCCTAGTCGAGATTACAAGTGTTTAACATTGCTGCAGTTTATATGTTTGTAAATTATTGTGCCATCAAATGTACCAGTGTGTTTGAGTGTCGTTTAAAAGTTAAATTGTAAAAAAAAACAAACAACAAAAATGTACATATACTAAATTAAGACATATACTGCCCACAAACTGAAATAATAAAGCAACGCGCTTGGTTGCTGGCGGCTCACACCCCAGCCTCTCAGTTCCTCCCCTGTTGGAGCACTGAGAGCCCTCAACCCAAAGCGGGTATATATTGGAAAAAAAGCCTCTCTCTATCAAAGGATAATCCTGCCGGACTACGAGGGGGATCCCGATCCAGTGACTGCGCAGCAGACACAGCAGCAGACGCAGCAGCAGACTCAGCAGCAGACTCAGCAAATTCCGGCGAGCAGCTTCCGGCCGACGTCACACTATCGCTGTCAGACACGGGCTGCATCCAGCAGCACACGCACCCTGGACGACAGCCATCAACGCAATCCGCAAGAGGCACTGCTGGACCACGGACTGGAGCAAGTCCGACGGCGCCTCGAACGGGTGGTCGACAGTGACGACGATGTACAAATCATCTCAGATAACGACGACGACGACAGCGACGATGATGCCAGCCAGTGCAAAGCACACACCGCTGCAGTCACTCTGCACTCTGTTGCAGCAAGGCGCCGCTCACTGGGATGCCGCAGCTAGTCCAATGATCCTGTGTTGGTCTTTGTCGGTATTCCTGGTGAGTGTTAAAATGGTTTTAATATGCACACCTTCATTCCATTCACAGAGAATCAAAAATACTCACCTGAAGCGCGTGAAAACACGCTTGCGACAACGGGCGGTGTCTCCAGTCGTTCCTCCGATGCCCCTCCATGAGCATCATCACGGCAGCTGGCGTCCAGAGGTGTCCAATCGACAAGCGTCATCACGGCTGCTGGCAGGCCATGAGTGCCAATTCGGAGATGTTTGCGCTGCACACACGGCGCATCCGAATCCACGCAGGGATGGTTTTCCTGCACTTCATGGCTGCTGGCAACCATCGCCACACAAATTTGGCCGAGTCCCGGGTCATCTGGAGGCCCTCGGCGATCGCTCCATCCACTCTGCACTGCGTTGTGCAATGCCCACATTTCCTGCCGCATCAATCACACGAGCGCATCCAGCGCTGAACAGTTGCGCACTGTGTCAAACACACTGCCCCAGACGACGAAGATGATCCTCACAGCACCAGTACCTGTAAATAGAAATAAATTAGTTTTAAAATTCCAATAATTGTTAAAATTTTGTCAATACTCATCTGTTTGTGACCATCTTTGTTCCATGTTAATGTTAATGTAAGAATAACAGCCCGCCAAATTCAAAATACTTAATTGTTGTTATTTAAGCTTAAATGTAAATTGCCGTTGTATATTATATGCCTTGCAAAGATTTGAATTTGCACATATTGGTTTATTCTGTACTCTATATCTGTTTATGGGCTGCCTTGTCCTCTGTCAAGCTGGCCTTATATGCTCATAAAGAGCCCCTCATACGGCATTTAACATACATTTACATGCATTTCAGCTTCTGTCGGGGGACAAATTGATAATATTACATGTGGCAGCGAGCTTCGGTCAGCGTGACATTCGATAATATACATTTACATGTTTGCCCACGGGTAGCGCTGTGGCGGACATATTTGGTACTATGTTTCTAACATCTACATATTACAGTTACAAAGCATGTTAAGCATTTCTCTGAAGGCGCGAAGTTCAAATCTTCTGTGACGCTATAGGCCTGCTTTTGCATTCGTTTAACTAAAATTTACATCAAGGAAAACATAATCAACCAGGCTCCGTTTTTCACTTTCACAAAAGTTTTCCGATTCATTAACATCAACTTGATACCTATATCAGGGTAATTTAACTTGTGCTTTCTTTATAAATAATTTTATTTTAACCCAACCTCAAATTTGGTTCGGACAAAATTAGCCACAGCAACAACAAAATCGTTTTGGTGTAAGCAGCTGACGCATTCCGATTTGGTTATCGGAACGTTGGCAAGTAATACATTTTTGCGTATAACAGCACAAATGTGCATGTAACAGCTCAGACTGTGCTTGTAACATGCGCTTAACAGAACATCTGGGTGAGCACAGCTGTTTCCCGCCCAATTTAATTCGGACTTCAAAATGTAACATATCGATAAAAAAAAATGTGAAAACTGGAGCACCTTAAAACGAAAACGAAACGTTTTGGCTGAAAACGTAATCCGCAAAAGTAAATGAAAAACGGAGCCTGCCTGAATATTGGCTTTTAAAGTCAATCTTAATTTTAAATTAAATCACTAGAACTCCGTTATTTATCGTATGATATAGGCGTCCAACCCCACATTGTAATCGGGAAAATCAAGGGAATAGGAATGTTTGGTCAAACTTTGTCTAGCTGCTACCGTCTTAAATATTCGATTCAACTACCATTTCATAACTTAGTATAAATAAATCGAATATTTAGTAGTTGTACCTGTACTTTTGCACGGCTAACTCTTGCATCGGATTTAATTCGTTTCCTAAAAAATATCACACCACCCATGCTTAAAAAAATATTATTGCGGAAAATTCTCCGCGTTTAATCAAGGGATATTGGCTTATTAATGTTATTTTGTAATCAATGAAGTTGTTTAAAGCTATTAATTTTGCCATTCCTCGTCCGATTGGGACAACTCTGGGGTTCCTAACAGAATTACCTGATTCCAAGCTGTGCATCGACATTATCCATTCCCGAATGGAAACAAAAGAAGAGATTCCAAATAAATATTTTATGTTTATTGAAACTCCATTTGAGACACATATTGATGTAGGGAGGGGGAGGGGTGTGGGTTCCCCTGTTTGTCTACAGTTACCAGATAGACATCTCATTAAATATAATAGTATTCATATTCATATATGTATGTATATGTATGTAGTTCACATCGGTATATATTGATTTACATAGTGTAATGCAGGTAGTTGCTAGGTAATAATTTTTAACAAATCGTTATATGAATATATGTATAGTATTCTTACATGCCTTGCCTACAGTCCACTCGACACTTTTAAAGCGCAATCCTCAATCCTACAATCAGCGATCCCCAACGCGACTCGCTGATATGGCGTTATTTTTACAGTGTTCAAAGTACTTGTCGTTGTTTAAATAATTAACTCTTTGGCTAAGTACAATAAGTGGGTAATAGTAACAGTAGGTATAGTAGAAAAGACCAATACACTTAAGTAGTAGATTTTAGCAGCAGTTTCGTTTTCGTTTTTACCGACAAAAAAATAGTTTCAACATTTAGAATATATGTTTTTTTGAGATAGCACAACCATTTTTAGTTTTCGTCTCCCAACCAGTTTCCCCTTATTTCATGTAAAACAACTCGGGTATGTCGACAGCCAAATTGTGAAGATATGTAACTAGCCAAACAATATGTAAAAGCTAAACGAAAACACAGGAATGGAATGACTTTTAGTTTCACTTGTACCATGACTACCTTGACAACTACCAAGTACGCTGAGTATTAGTTCTACTTACAAGCTCTACAAAAATTACTACATGCACTATACCAAGAAAAATTGATTATCTGGTACTAGATTATTCTACTCTGATCTGGTTTTTAAAGCAACAATCTAACAATACGGTTAAGAAGAGCCCCCAGCTGCCTTTGATATACATACGAGTTCAGATTAAGGAGTCATGGAGTTGGAATTTAACCATAACTAGCGTTTAAAAGAGCGTCTGCCCGGAAGGGTAGCCGTAGCAGACAGTAAACGGTAAATGGTAAACAGTTCGAATAGGGACAGTACAATTTTCATAATGCCTCTATGGATCGCTTAAATATAGCTTTACTATGTATATATAAATAAGTGTGTATACATATATGTATTTGTATTTGTAATTTGTTTAGTTTGAAACTCCAAGTCATTAGGTTGAACATTGATTAGATTTAATGCACAAATTCCGAAATTGTAAATTTCACACGTTTGTCATTAGAAGAGATTGTCTTGTTGTAGCTGAAGCTTTGGGGCTGAAGGGGTGAGAGTTAGAAGCGATTGGTGCAAGCAATACGAATAAAGGATAGAAGGAAGGAGCAGCATGATGCCTCTTTCTGTATTTCTACATTGCTGTGTTGCAATCAATGCCCTACCATAAAATAACTACAGTAAAATCGTCTTATTCACGCTACAGTCGCACTCAAATCTCGCATTCAAACACAAGCACAAACCACACCCATAAAGATTGTCTCATTAAATTTAAAGTTACCTATCATTTTTGTTCCGTCTGCAAAATTTCGTAGGTAGGTAGGTAGGTTTGTAATTTAGTAGATATAAATGTATATGTGTGGAACAGTTAAGCCTTTCCGCTGTACACTAAACTGTGGAGATAGTTGGAGACTATTTTAATTGTATTTGTATTTGCGCAACATTTGATTAACACTTATATATACCCATATTTTGACCCTGGCATATGTACTTGAAGTGTGGAAGTTCCTTCTCTCTCTATCTCTCTCTCTCTTTTAACATTATTGTTTCAGTGCCCGTTTCATTTCCTGATTCGATTCAAATGCAAACAACATTAAACTTTCATAAACATAACAAGCCCAAAAAATTTATACGCATAAATATTGCATGTATATTTCTTTATATTGTAGTTCTCTCTGGTACTATCGGTTTCTGTCCTCTCATCTCAATTATTGTGCTGTCTGATATACTTGATATACGATTACTCGTGGTGCCTTACCTTACCGTACCTTACTTACAAAGCTCTCTCACCGTGAATATTTAGTAGTATAACGTTACCCATAGCCCACTGCCTCGTGTCTTCTGCCTACTGCCAACCGATGCTAAGCTCATTGACTATAACTACGAGTATTACATACATAGGGACATATAGTAAATTGCAATTTGCTAGTTTTGTCTCAATTGGGGGAATTGGTTTCTGCTGGTGTTATATCTGATGGATTGTGTAATATTTTATATGGCTGATCCATACTTACGCGCTAACAAATTGAGCTTTCAGTTTGAGTATTTTATGTTCTCTTGGTGTCATGCATTTCATTTGAATTATTGTTTTCGATGTCTCACGCGCTGGCGTGTTCGGTCAAGGAGAGTTGTCAGAGTCGGAGCCCCCGTAGCTGTGCATGGGGAACAGCGGATACCATCCATTGATGTGCTGTCCGATGTTCACCTTGTCCAGATTGACCTCCGTGCCGCCCATGCCCTGGTTGTGCTCGAATCCCACGCATCGCTGCCACACCATGATGACGATGTTCCGCCCAAAGACGTCCGAGCTCTGTGAAGGGATAAGGAGATTTATTTACATACAAATTTGGTCTCGTGTAATTACTGGACTCAAAATAAAAATGGTACATGCAGCTTCACCGCTGCACGCATCCATCCCCAATAAATTAACGACTGTGCACAGCTGGAAGCAACTGGCAGCTTCTTGCTGGCATCAAAATTGGCCTCACACATGGAACCTGTCCACTCCGGGCCCGACCACCATTAATCGCATTACAATGCAGGCAGAAGGTAATAGCATCCTGACGCGCTGGTGAGTCATGGCCATCAGCATCATCATCAGCATCATCCTCCGTATCGACAGCCGCGTATACGAGTACATCCACAATCACATCGTTGGCACCTGTAACAATGCCCCATTTGCGCACCTGATACTTAATGGTCTGCCTGTAGAATGGCTCCGCGGAGTGGCGCACCACGCGCGTCTTTTTCTTGTGACGTAATCGCTCCCCGTCCTTGATGTAACATTTGACATATGTGTCCGGAGGCGTCTCGCAGTCCTCGTTGACAATATTACGAGCACAAATAAGCTGAAACAAGGAATAAAATAATAAAAACGAAAAGTAGGATACAGTTGATGTCCACTTACCTCCACCTCGACGTTCCCTTTGATTTTCACAAAACCCATCTTCAGCTCCCCGTAACGAGCCGTGGTCAGACGGTATCCCTTGGGGTGAATCTGCGAAGGACCCAGCTTCAGGCCGTAGCTCGACTCGCTGCCGCTGATGGCTGAGACATTAACATAGCTGCCGCTGAGGGTCTTCACCACGCTGTGTTTCCGCTGCGGACTGTCGCTGCCGCTATCCGTGCTGGTCCGCTGATAGATGCTGCCCTTTCGCGTCGGAGTGCCCGTGGTGGGCGTGTCACTGCCCTTGCCCACATACACGCTGGCCTTGCGCTGCAGGGACTGTACCTGGGGCTGCGCGTGTGCCTGGGTATGTACCTCTCCCAACTGAAACATGCTGCTCTTGCGCTGGTGCAGCTGGCCGGCGGAGAGCATGTCCTGACTCTGTCCCTGGCCCTGGGCCATACCCTGGCCGCGCAGATTAATCATGCTGCCCTTGCGTAGGTTGGCCTGTTGCTGCAGCTGCAGCGAACCGTCGCCCAGGTTGGAGCCCAGCAACTGGTTGTGCCTCTCCTGGGCTACATTCGAGACGGAGGCGGCCTGCTTGAGCCGCGACAGCGCCTGCTTGGGGCTCTGGGGCGGCAGCTGGCTGCCAGAGCCCTTCCAGCGGGGTCGGAAGCGCTTGTCTTCCTCATCAGACGGCGGACTGGTGTCGTTGTTGCCAATGCCAATTGGCAGATGTTGCTGTAGATGCTGTTGTTGCTGCTGCAGCTGCAGCTGCTGGATCTGTTGCTGCTGTTGGGTGAGGTCGAGAATGGAGCTCTTACGACTGTTGGGTCCACTCGGCAGTCCGACGCGACTAGTTCCTGGTGGTGGGGGAGATAGGGACAAACTTAAACCATTCCTGCAGTGTCCCTGACGGCAGTGGCTCAACTCTTTTCAACTCAACTCAAAGAACCAAACTATTACTTGGCGAAGAATGAAAAGTGTTACATAGTCTATGACTAAGACTACTCCTAAAACGAATACTAAAACTAAAGCTAAGAAAAGGGGAAGAGTAAAGAGAAAAGAAGAAGCTACACAAAACGACAAAGCATGCGAAACTAAGTGAACTATCTAAAGCGAAAATGCTCGTATGCTTAGATGTAGACTTGTCTCAGCTGGGAAATTAAAAACTGAAGTACAAAACAAACAAAAACGAGGAGGACCGATTATGGAATTGGACGAAGCCCTGAAGGCGATAGGTGGGTAAAGCACTCTTGGTTCTTGTGGCGACAGCTAACACCATTCCTCGACAGGCTTTGGTTGTGGCCAGGTGCTGGTGTTAGTCTTCTCCAGTTTGGCCAATTTGCTCGCCGTGAACGAGACGTTTGGTATGTCGATCGTCGTTGTGGCATCCTCATGCGACTTGGAGACAACGGCCGGCCAGAAGTCACTGATGATGACCGCCATGATGGCGGGAATGACAATATCTGGATTCTACGTGGGCTACCTGATAGACATCAAGGGCAGGGTGCGAATTTTACGCTGGATGCTCCTTGTCACTATATTGTTGTCGGTTATCTCGGCCTTAATGCCGGAAGTATATTCCTTGTCTGCGATGCGATTCCTGGTTGGAGTTTTGTATGTATATATGGTCCGATGATGTGGTTCACACTTATTCGCTCTCTATACAGCCTTTGCGGACCAGCGACGTGTATTCTGGGCTACATGACGGAGTTTTCTGCGCCACACGCGCGTCCGCCCCTTGTTGTCCTGTTCAGTCTTGGCGTGGGAATATCGCTGATTTACTGCCCGCTGGTAGCCAAGTTTTTTCTTCCCGAGCGAATCTGTGCGAATGAAGATGGCTCGTATGTCGTGCGCTCTTGGCGCTTCCTTATGATGCTGTATACGCTGCCCGGTCTATTCGGGCTGTTGGGTCTCTGGTTCCTGCCTGAGAGTCC
The DNA here is from genome assembly GCF_009870125.1 of Drosophila pseudoobscura. NCBI lineage: Eukaryota > Metazoa > Arthropoda > Insecta > Diptera > Drosophilidae > Drosophila > Drosophila pseudoobscura. The sequence goes on along the minus strand of NC_046683.1, from coordinate 68,013,561 downwards.
CTACTATCTGATGTCCGTGAAGCGCAAAGAAGAGACCTACGAGGTGCTGGACTGGCTGTGTCGCCGCAATCGAAAACAAATTGAGGACCTGAACATCGACCTAATGGACTTCCCGAGGGACACCATTGTCGCCAAGGCCAACTACTTTAAGCTTGTGTGGAACGACACCATCCGATTGGTTAAGCCGCCATACTGTCGAGACTTTATGGTCTGTACGCTCCTCTCGTTCGGAATGTTTCTGATGTGAGTGGAGATCTATATATAGAGGATTCACAGTTTTCAAAGATAATCACCATTCGATTCAAATCGACAGATCACTGGGCCTGGGGATGTGGTATCCCCTGCTGCGGAATCAGGACAACAGCCAACACCGACTGCTCTGTGACGTGCTCAGCCAGCCCAAGAACTTTGACCAGCCGAAGTCGAACGTTTCGGCCACCAACGAAATGCCAAACTTCACCGATCCCTTATACTATGGCATTGCTTACATTCTGTTCTACTTCCTGGCCCTGTTCCTGCTGGTATTCATTTCGCGGAAGCACGTCTTCGTTGTCTACGTTAGTTTGGCCGCCGCTTGCGGGCTGGCCCTGAACTTCATCAAGGAGCCGATCGTCATTCTGATATGCTTCAGTGCGATGATGATCCTGCCGGGTGTGCTAATCATCCTGGTGTCCTCAGTGTTGGTTGACTGCATGCCCACACAGCTGCGGGCCAAGGCCCTGAGCCTGAACAAGGCGCTGTCGCGGCTGGGGGCCATTATCGGCTGTCTGCTTGTCGGCCTCCTGCTTAAGGTTTCCTGCTTGGCTACACTCAACATCTTCGTGGCCTACCTCATATGTAAGTGCTAAGCGTGATCGACGCCGATCACGCCGTGATATCAATCCGCTTCTAACAAGATCTACTTTGCTTCCAGTTTGCATAATTCTGTGCTTCTTGCTGCCCAAGTAAAAGCAGGTTCTGTTCTAGGCTTCAGTTTGTCTAAAATTTGTGATTTTTGAATTCGTGACTTTAAATAAATCTGTACTTTGTTCATGGCCGACATAGACGATGTATTTGGCAGGCTTGGTAAGCTGGTAAGCACGGCTACTCCGAGGCACTCCTCGTTACGTTCTCGCATCTCCGTCTCGCAGGCTTTGGGCGTATGCAGATCTTCATATTCTGCAGCTGTGCCGTAATCCAGGTGTACGTGACCAACGAACAGCTCGGTTTAGTGGTGATCGTGGCGGGTGCTACCTGTGACCTGGGCATACACGATCATCGGCTCTCGTGGCTCTACTGCGCCGTCATTACTGGCCAGATTCTGATTAGCCCTTATATGGGCTATAAGGCGGATGAAATCGGACGGCGAAAAATGCTGCTCATAACCATGATCCTCAGCCTGGCGGCGTCCCTGCTCTCGGCTCTCATGCCAGAGTTTTGGTCATTTCTGGTGATGCGCTTTTTCGTGGGCCTCTTGTGAGTACCTAGAGTCCCAAACTCTGCTCTTTCGACTCTAACAATTGTTATCCACTGTTCCGTAAAGCGTGACAGGACCATCATCGTTGATTGTGACCTACTTGAGTGAGTTCACGAAGATTTCGCTGCGAGGTAGCGTGATCAACTACCAGAGCTACTTCATCGGTATCAGCATGATCTTAATGACATGTAAGACTCACAGTCACCCACTTTTCGAATCTATAGCCTGACGTATTTTCATGGCAGGTGTAGCCTCGGTTCTGCTTCCCCTGAAGTTGAACCACAGAATCGTGAACGATTATGCCCTCACCAGCTGGCGAGTTGTGGCCCTACTCAATCTGCTACCTGGAATCATTGGACTTGTCACTCTGTGGTTCCTGCCCGAAAGTCCAAAGTATTACCTGGCCGTTGATCAGCAAAAGAGAGCCATGGAGGCGCTGGAGAGGTGCTGCCGCCTCAACAAGGGCAAGGACGTAACGCTCTCCAGTCTGGGAGTTGAGTCGGTAACTCAGCCACGTTTGCCCGAAAAGCCAATCCATCGCAGGTGAGCTCGAACATCTGTATGTAGTTTCAATCTTACTTCGTGAATGTCCCAATCTAGTGCCCTCGCCCGTCAATGGTACGATGTGGCTCCCCTCCTGCGTGGCCTATATTTCCGGCATTTGGCGCTCGCCTCCGCCGCCATTTTCATATTGTTAGGCACGTAAGTTGTGGTGGCAGTAAGGGGGATCCTTCTGAAGATGTGCTCAACTTCTGACTTTCAGTGGCGCTGGTCTTGCCAGCTGGATGCTGCGTGTCCGCAATCTCACGCTGAAAAACAAGGATTCGCAGACCATCTGTGTGGTGCTCGAGAAATTTGATGAACACAAAATGGATCTTCCGAAGGTGAGCTCGAGCCTTTTTTTGGGGAATTCAGCTAATGATCCAGCATTTTGTTATCTTTTAGTGTGATTTGGGAATGGATGATCTGAAGGACTCTGTTTTCCATGGCCTTGCCGTTCTTGGTGTCTTCATATTTACAAGCATCCTTCTCATCTGGTTCGGCCGCAGAGTCATCGTTTTTCTATATGTTTTAGGGGCAGCCCTTGCTGGCTTCCTCTTGAACTTTGCGAAGGACGAAACGTTGATACTCGTTCTATTTCTCATTTACATTGTTGCTCCACTGTGCAGCCTGAGGCTGACCCTATCGATGCTCATTGATCTAATACCAACCAATCTCAGGGGCAAAGCTGTATCCATTAGTATGATGGTTGGGTGTCTGGGAGGCCTGGTCGCCAGCCTTTTCGTAGGCTACACCATGAAGCTCAACTGCTACGTCACCTTCAATACCTTTGTGCTAGCTCTAATATGTAAGATGTGTCTCATCTTTCAATCATTGGCCCCATCTTAAAAATTCCATTGTATTCCAATCCACAGTTTGCGCCATCTTGATCGTAATGCTACCCTCTGATGGGAATATGAGGTTTAAAAAAGGATCGGTGTAATCCGTTGCAGCTTTTTTCTGCTATCTTCTCTCTTGTAAATCCATTAATTAAATAAAAGTAGACTCTGACTTAAGCTTCAGCTGTAAATTTCTTTACGTGTGTGTTTCCTTGGAAATAAATTTGAAATATAATATGGCCGACATTGACGAAGTTTATGGAATGTTGGGTAAGCCCCGGTAGGAGGACAAACAGCAATCATATCTCATCATAATTTTTGGTTCATCTACAGGCTTCGGTCGCATGCAGCGGACCATCTTTGTGTGCTGCATATTGATTCAGGCGTACATTACCAACGAACAGATGGGTTTGGCTTTGGTTGTGGCCTCGAGCGCCTGCGATCTGCACATTGATGATCACCGCATGTCCTGGCTAATGAGCGCCGTCTTTACCGCTCAGATCCTGGCGAGCCACTACATGGGCGACAAGGCTGATGACATCGGGAGACGCAAACTGATGCTCATATCGGGGTCACTGATGATTCTCTCTTCTCTCCTCTCGGCCCTCATGCCCGAGTTTTGGTCCTTTTTGGTGATGCGCTTCCTAGTTGGTGTCTTGTAAGTACGAGATAGTACGAGATGCTGGGAGATAGTATCCATACTGATTGCTCCTTGCGTCTCTTCTTATTGCCATTTAAAGTGTGAGTGGACCGGCAGTGGCTATGCAGACCTACTTGAGCGAGTTCACAAAGTTCTCCCTGCGCCCCAAGGTGCTTAACTACGTTAGTTATGCCATAGGGTTTAGCATGATCATTGTGCCATGTAAGGTTAACCCTAATCCTTCCATCACCTGACCTGACATTCAAATTCACATTCACTGCTGTAGGTACTGCTGCACTGATCGACGTAAATATCCTCATCTACAATGATTACGTCTTCTCTAGCTGGCGACTTCTGATCCTGCTGAACCTGCTGCCTGGTTTGACTGCGTTCGTTATGCTTTATCGACTGCCCGAAAGTCCTAAGTATTATCTATCGGTTAACGAGAATGGCAAGGCCCTGGCGGTGCTGGAGGAATGCTGCCGCATAAACAAGGGCAAGGATGTTACCTTGGCCAGTCTAGGAGTGAACTCCGTCACGCAGCCACGCTTGCGTGGTGCTACCATCAAGCGGAAGTAAGGATGCATTCGGTTAGAGCTTCAAGTTCGATATAAACACTATACATACTTCTGTCCCAATTGTTTGTTTCAGCTGTGTGGCTCGCCTGTGGTACGAGTCGCTACCGCTCCTGCAAAAACCTTACGTTCGTAACTTTTTCCTCACGTCCACAGCTGTTTTTGTGCAATTTGGCTTGTGAGTTGCCATTCCAAAAAGATGAAGGGTCGAGATATTGAAGTTTTATTGCAGGAGTTTCGGACTGGGCGTTTGGATGCTACGCATTCGCCATCTTATTCTTCAAGTCGAGGAGGACGAAACGATCTGTGTGCTGATAAAAGAGCATGGAGATAAGAAAATGAAGCTCCCTACGGTACGCCAAGGGGTCTTAAATATGTTTCTGTATCTGTATATATTTTTACTTTGTATCATTTGTCCTTTCAGTGTGATTTACGCTTTGAAAATGTGATGGACTCCATTTACCACGGTATCTTTGTGCTTTTCCTCTTCATTTTGACCAGCTTTCTCCTGATGTGCAGTCGGCGCAGAACCATAATATTGCTATACCTTCTGTCGGCTGCCCTTGCTGGTTTCATGTGCAATTTTGCTCAGTACGATACGCTGATTTTGATTGTATTCCTGATTGTCATTGTTCCGCCGATATGCAGCCTGCGGCTGACCCTATCGCTACTCATCGATCTGGTTCCCACTCATCTCAGGTGAGGTTTCCTTCGGTGTCCTTCCTTGTCTTTATTTTGTGTGTGTATTTGCATTTCTCTAGGGGTAAAGCAGTTGCTCTGGCCTTGATCTTCGGACGGGCAGGTGTTCTGTGTGCCAGTTTATTCATCGGCTACACTCTGAGGGATCATTGCTATTTCACCTTCAATGGCTTTGCACTGGCCATCACCGGTAATACTCAAATATTTGATGGAGTTTATAATTATAATGAATAATTATGAGTTCTCTTGTAGTTGCCACGATCGTTATTCTGCTGCTACCTTCCGAGAGTAAAATGATGGACCGTGTTTCCAACTAGAGTCACCTACTAGTCTGCCTGAATACCCATACCCATGCCCATCCTGAAGCATCCCCTGCCTCATCAACAGAATATACAGCATGACGGTTACGTGATATGCGTTATTATTTGACAGGCATGGTTCATTAAAACTTTTTGGCAGCAGCTCGAATGAAGTGGTTCGATATGGGGCGATGTGCGCACAGTAAGGACAGGACAAGGGCAATGGGGTGTCTTATCTGTCTAGCCAATCAGTCAATCAATCATTCAATCAATTGGGCGCACAGTACGAAGTGAAAATTTTATATCCGCCGCCCCTACGGCAACAAAAAAGGATTATGGTTTGCCATAGTTCAAATCATTTTTTTCTTTTTTTTTCATTTCTTCCCGCCAGCCAAGAAAAGTAAAATAAACGTCAAATAAACTTGCCGACAGATGCGTGTGGACTTTTCTTTCCTGTGCGGGAATATACATTTATATAAAAGTGGGTATATGTGTGTATACGTAGATGTACATGAATTTGTATAGCTGTATGTATAGCAGATATGAACGAGCGTAAAAGGCAAAACAGGAAACGAAATGAAAGGAAAGAATAGAAAAAGGAGAGTTGAAAGCAAAGCAATCGCTAAGCGGGTTAATAATAACTGTCGGAGCAAGAAAAATCGAAACGGTAGGGGCTAGGAAAAAGGAGAAAAACATATTGAGCAGAACGACAAAGTTGTTTTTGCCGAACAAGCACAATACTCGTAATAGGCACATCTCTCCGGGACGATTGGATGGAGCTGTCGAATCCTGTATTCTCGCAGACTGATTTACTACCCATAAATCTGGCTGAACGCTGGCTTTCTTCCAGCTAAATCTAAACCCACCATTTGGGGTCTAATAGAAGACAGACCCAGTTACAGAGACAGACATCAGACGCTGCTACTCATATTTAACGGCTTGTTTGAAGATCTGGAAAATACGTATTTGGGCTTTGTTCTCTTATCGCGTTGTTTTCCACCGCCGCATCGCCAAGTGAGTTTTTTATTTTGCATTCTGGCCTGGCTTTTAAAAGTTAATTTCAAGGCTGAGCTATTCCAGAGCAGCGGTGTGTATTCCGCTCTGCGATGCTGCTGGGTTGTCAGCGCGTTGAAAGGTTTATGAGGGCAACGAATTGTTGCAAAGGCGCCATCCAACAGGTATTAAGGACTGGGATGCTGGGGGGTATCAGAACTAGTTCCAGAACCCTTTATACCACCCGTGTGGCTTGGCATTTAAAAAAAAAAATTGTGGGGAATTTTTTCTTTTGTTGAGTTTTCCTTTTTTTGCCTGGCTTTTCTTTTCTTAAAGTTTACCTTCCTTTTTCTTCCGTACACTTTTTTTTGTGGGGCTGTGCAAATAGCATCAATAAGCTTTAATAAGCTCCAGCCACGTAGCCACGCAGCCACGAAGATGGCATCAGAAGTTTCGATGTGTGTCCTGGGGCGTGGTACTGGGGCTGGGACACTAGATTATCAAGTGGTATTTTGTGTGTGTTTGTGTATGTGTGTGTCTCTGTATGCGTTTGGTTGTAATAAGATTTCGGAGGTTGAGCAGACTGCGAATGAGACGCTCCTTAACATGCATACGAGTGAGAGAAGTACATAGGTAATATCGTGTGAAAGCGAGCGTTAATTAAGTGGCAACATGCATCTCTAGCTGGAACTGGGATGCCAGAATTAGCACAAAACAACGGCTACAAAAGATGCTCCTTTTCTGTTTTTCTGGGAATACTTTTTGGTAGGGGAAATACGGAATAGTTGTAGTTGTAGTATCTAAAATGCCAAACGTAAACGCAAACGCAAACGTAAACTCAATCTTAACTCAAGTTCATTTTCTTGCATTCTTACCAGTGGGTGGTGGTGATGTGGTTTTAGTGTGTATCTGTAGTCTTGCTTTAATGCAGTTTACATTTGTTGGATATTTATTTGTATGCCGTTTGCGTAAATATATATGTGATTGCTGTTAAGCTTCAATTTGCAGGGATTTGGTTTTTGATTTTTTTTGTATTGTTATTTGTATAATTTACAAAGGTATTTTTCTGTTTTCATTCGTCTGTTGTCTGCCAACCATTTTCTTGTCTGTTCTGTGGTTTCTGTTACGGTTAAAGTGGTGCAATGTCGCAGAGTGGCAAGTGTTAAGTGGCTTGGTGTTGCTCGAGAGAGTGGTGGCAATTTTTCAATTGAGTTAACTTATGCAAAAGAACGTTACAAAATAATCGTACTGACTGATTGGTGTGTGCCAAGGTCTTTGAAATTAAGGTGGTTTTAGGTTAGTGCTTTTTTGTTATTATTAATATTAAAGATTTCCTATGATTTTGTTGTTTTTGGTTTTAATTGAATTTTGTGTTTTTTTTCCATTGTGTGTGGGGTGTGTCAAAGCTTTGATAATGAGACACCGATATTGTGGCTAATAGTGGAAAAGATATGGAAGAAGACATTAGATAGATAGATAGTTCGAATGAGAGAGAGATAGAGATAGTGATAAATATATTTATATGTATGTATATGTATTTATGGAGCATAAGAGTGTACAATGCAATGGCTGATGTATATTATCTATTGTGGCATTAATCATTATCATGAGACACAACTAGCAGCAAGGCACAGTTGAGGATTAAGGAGGATTGTGAGTGGAGTGACGTAGCGTGGAGTGGAGTGTAGTGTGCAGGAAACATAGAGCAAGAGTCAGAGTAGAGCGACAGAAAGAGAGAGGGACAGAGAGAGTCTCCAGGTTCGAGATCTCCTTATGGTTCCAGTGTTGGCAAAATCATACAAATTATAAGCAGAGTCTCCAGCTAGAAGCATCTCTGAGGAGTAACTCTTCCTTGTTACCCCATAATACCATTACTTATGCCATAGGTAATGTTAAACAATATCAATAACCCCTCTACTCACGTCGTGATCCCATGCGCTTGTGCTGCTCAGTGCCCAGACTCATGGTGCGTCCCAGTTCGCCGCGGACAGCCTTCAAGGATTTCAAGATCTCATCCGGATCGCGTCGAGCAACGGAAGAGCGACGCCGTCCCGCAAGATACGATGTGGGTGGCGTAGCCATGGCGTCCTCCTCGAGCCGCTGCTTTTCGGCATCCTGGAAACTCGATCGACGCGAGCCCGGCAATGAGCGCGAGAAGTCCTTGCCCAGCTGGTAGACCTCCACTTCCATGGTCTCCGACTGCGATGAGCCGCGTCGGGAGCCCGCCATCCAAGCGGTGTCGGGATGCAGCAGCGTCGCCCCATCTCCAATGGAGTCTACCTCATCGGAGATGGATCGCTGCATGTTATAGTCGCGCCTCAACAAGCGGCTGACATCACCACAAGGTGCCCCGGCCCCGGCTGCAATGGAGCCACGTGGTGACACACTCGGCGACTTGCTCATGCTGATGCCACGCAATCCCTTGATGTCGTCCAGCCGACACCAGATCGCCTGATCGTCGAGGAAGGCCTGCTGCAGCTCGATGCTGCATTCGCCCAAGAATATGGACTCGGTGTGCGGCACCAGATCCCACAGCTGTATGTCTATATAGCGATCCATCAGGCTGTCGGCCTTGACTTGGCCAAATGTCAGTGTGGCATTCCAAATGGGATTCTGTGTGGGTCGACTGACCTCCGTCTGTTGGACACTGCCATCGCCGCTGAAAAGGGGATTTAAAGAGATAATGCAGAAAGCAGAATTACGCAGATTGAAATGAATTATGAGGAATTAATAATGGAACTAAAATCACTTACCATTTGGGCAGAATACGGACCTTGGCATACGCCTCCGGCAGATTGCCGTGCCCGTAGGCCTCGTCCCTAAGCGCCAGATCATCGGCAGCCATCAGGGAGACGACCAGCTCCTGTCGCTCTGCGTGATACCAAACCTGAATCTGGACGCGTCCAGAGACCATCTTTTCGCGTGCAATTTGCTCCTGCGGCGGATTGAAATGCTCATTAGTGGGGCAGACAGACATAGACAGAGAGACAAAGCGAGAGCACACACACTGTCTGAATGTGGAATGCCTACTACTGCTGCATCTACATATGGAAGTTCTATAGAAAATATATATATATGTATGTATATGTTTCATCAGGATTCATCAGCCTATGGCCTACGCAACAAGAAAATGCAGTAACTGCACGACTTTTCGTCTTGCCTTGCCTCTATTTACAGTTGTTGGCTGATTTCTTTGCTTTCTCGTTGTGTGTGTGTGTATTGATTCTTGGGTGGGTGTATGTATGTACATAAACTGAACAACGAAATTAAAGCAATCAAAACGCAAAAAAATACTAACTAAACGAGGCAAAACCAAGTGCAGGAATAGCAATAGCGAGAGAGAGAAAGAGACATAGGTGGGACATGCTATATAAATAGCAGTGCACTTCGCCCTCGGGGGGCAATAGATACGGACGCACATAAATATAATGCAAATTATGATGCGACCACACACAAACACACAAATTCAAACAAAAACGAGGCATGTGCATGTGCTTGCATTAAAAAAAGCACACACATACTTTTACAGATAAGCAAACCGCACCGGAAATACAATCTTCTATTGAGGATTCTCTATATCTCTCTAAAACCCCCGCCCCCCAAAAACGGAAATCATTGTGGTGCAGTGGCGCATACAATTTCGGTGGTGTGGGTTTTTCTGTGAAACCTACAGTACAGTACAGTACATGTATATGGGGTAATTGGTAATAGCGTGGCTTCCCCATATAACATATTCATAGCGTGTACATGGGCTCACACCCACACTCACACCCGCACCCACATTAAAACAGTACAAATACTAGCAGCAGCCGAGAATTGACGGCTGGATCTGCAGCAGAACCGGAAGCCGTTATATTTCTATAACGTGTACCAAACGGAAATGTAGCGCGCACACGTAGGATAACACCACACATGCAGACCGACGGACCCTGTGCCAACTGCGAACTGTTGCTTGGTTGTTCGGTAACTTTTTTATGCCCGAAAAAGAGGAAAATTATTACTATATGCCGTTACGCCGCCCACTCCCTTCTATCTCTTTTTCTCTCTCTCTCTCATCTGTGGAAATCGAATTCGTGTCGGGACTGTTTATAAGCCACAGAGTGCCGGAGAACGAGACACTGATGGTGACGGAGACGGATGCGGGGTGCTCTCTCTGGTGCTGGCGCATTTATTTTTATCTACAGGTAAGCAGGCACATGTACTTGCTGGATTATTGGAGTTTTTCAGGCATCAGGCAGTGCCAAGGCCAGAGCCGGAGCGATAAAAGATTAAGCGCTTGAAAACTTTTCAACCCAGAATGCCTCCATGTGCCTGTCGATAATCATAATGATGAAGGCTCCCCACCAAAGTGTCAGTGGGCGAGGGGCGGTTCTCAATTGTTGTTAAAAGTTTTCTAATTTTCGACATTTCGAGCATTTTATGCCTCCAAGTTGTCAATTAAAGGGCGACAGGGTAGGCTCAGCCACCAAATTCTCGTCGCCAAACCCGCCCTCCGCAGCACCTGTTGCTGATAGAGCCAGAGCGGGGGCTAAGACAAAAAGTTAACTGTTGCCCCGGACGGACGAAACCTTCCACGGGCCGCAATGAAAAACTCGTACGCCAACTTGACACCTGCCCCAACAACAACATTAACAGTTTTGGGTCTTCGGTGCGCTGCTGCAAAACTTTTGCCAGTCAAGAGGAATATTGCGGTTACATTTTGCCTACATCTATTCGAATCTTTTTTCCCGCTGCAAAAGGTAACGGTAACTCAAATTGACAGAAAAGTTTGCGGCAACGGTGCGTATGAATAATAAACAAGCATAGACATGCCAGAAAATGGAGGATACACACAAGCACACACAGATAGACGAAACATACAAAAAATATACAAATATATACCGACAATTATACAAAAATTATAAATATAATTCATATTCTATATATACAGGGAAAACCTAAGAACAACAATACAAAGAACAAAGTTTCCAGGCATTCAATTGGAATTCGAATTACGAGTGCGAGTCTGCTATCAAAATTGGGGAAAAGTCATATGCAAATTGTAAATATAAACATTCAAAATAGCAATCAATCAATCGCATGGCATTGAGGCGTTAAGTGGGGTGCGGGAGTGCGCGTGGGGGCTGGAAGCAGCATAGCTCATAAGACAATCACTCTCTGCAATCGTTTTGGATCACAGTCATAATACTTTCGGTTGTAATTTGTTTCTTTTCTTCTTTTTTTTTTTGTTTTGTACATATATATTTTCATTTGGTTTTACTCGGGTTTTAGTTTCAGTTTTAAGATGCTTACCCCCATTTTTTTGGGGGATGCTTCTGTTTCGGTTTCAGTTTCTGGTTTTTTGGTTTCTTGGTTTCTGGTTTTATTGCATTTTGGATATTTGGTATATATTATATATCTGTTTATAGCCATAACTCGTGCCAGCTGGGGTTACATTGGTTTTGTACAAACAGGAAATGAAAAATTGAGTTCAATGTTCAGATACAATTATAGCATATGTATAAGTTTATATAAGTTAAGTAGTAAGTATGTGGATTGTTGTTGTTGTGGTAGCTGTTTGTTTATTTATATATATATATTTGAAGTCACTAGTATTTTGAATCGCAAGTCGTTCAAGAGAAATTCTAATCGGCTCAAGACGATTTGCAAGAGCCACTAAATCACTAATTCAAACAAATTCGTAGGCTTAGACGTAAGATTTATGCAAATTAATCAAAATGCAAAACAAAACATAAAAAAAATTGTGACAGAATCGAATCGAATAGAATCTAATGATGAAATCAACTCAAATAGAATCGCAAATCAAACTCAAACATTGTATCGTGTGGTGTTTTGGTGTTGTTCGGCGATCCTAGAAAATCATGGACTAAAAAATGGCTGCAGCTTGATTGGCCTGCTGGATCATCATTATATTATGATCGTCGTATATTAGAATCATGGTAACATTACCACACAATAGGCTTTTGTTTTGTTTTCGACAAATTAGCAAATTCGAAACTAAAAGGCATTTAAGCATTGGCACGATAGAGACGATAGAGTCTGTCTGTGTGTGTTTGTATGGTACTGTATTTCGCGTTGGGAGGACATCTAAAAGGAGAGAGTGTAAAGGGAATACAACACTATAGTTCATATATCTATGTACATATATGTAGATGAAAGGGACAGAGTGGGATATTTAAAGAGTCGAAGTCGGGTAATATGCAACCCAAAACAGAACAAACCGAATCGAAGGAAACGAAACGAAATGAAACTCAGCGAAAATAAGAGAATGTAAAGGTGAACATTTGCTAAGCGAAAGCCAAACAAAAGCTCACAGATTGACAGAGAAGTGAAAGTGGAAACTGTATACAGTACAGGGGGGCTTGGCGGAAAATCACAAACAAAAAAAGAAAAACCACGGCGTATACGCAACTAAACGAATTGTAACCAAAGGAAAGAACAAGACAAATGAAAGCTTAACAGAAAGTAAAAGAAAGCTCACTTTACAATACATCTTGTTAGGGGCTGGTAGGCTGTAGGTGGTAGGTGGTAGGTGGTAGGTGGGACTGGGGCATTACAGAATAACTTATACGAATAGAACCTAGCTATATTACACTTGAGGACGAATGTACAGAGAGTACTTGAGAAACGAGTTGCTTTTTTTCATTTACCATTAGATTGATGGCTTCGGGCAGGGGCGACGGGTCAACGGATCTGCTGCTGCTTCTTCTGCTACTGCTATTGCTGCTGTGCGAAAGGATAAAGCAAGTCCATGCTCAATTCTTGGCAGGGATTACAATTTTTTATGTTTTTTTTGTTTGTTTGCAGTTAAATAGAGAGACTTTATTTTTCACGTTTCTTTTGCTTGTCTTTTCGCTTGTTAGATTTTAGATTTAAGATTTACGATTTAAGATTAGGGTTCCTAGCACATTTTGGTGCGCATTGGTGGTATACGCATTAAAGACTAATAACTGGTTTGTATATGGAATATATAGATATATGCATGTACTATATATATAGTATATAGAAGGTATAGTGGGCCTATCGTATATCGTATAGCATGGATTTTGACCTTTAAGTGAGTACACGATTACATTGTACATAGTTCCTTTTTTTTTTTTAATTTGCTCTGCATGCCACACACTGCACAGTACTTTTCGAAATTAGTTTCAAGCTATCCAATCTACACAAAAAAAAACCACAAAAACAATGGCCACTGCAACAAGTGGCGCTACAAGTGTGTGTGTGTAATACAGTCATCAGTTATCCTTGTACATCTTTGCATGGATACATAGAGCTATATAGCTTGTATTTATTGTAAAGGTTTATACATTTAGCACATAATACAGTTACAATTACAGTTATAGTTAAAGTTAAACGTATAATTAGGGTTACAGTTACTATTACAATTACAGATACAGTTCGAGTTTCAAGTTTGCTTTCGCTTTTGCTTTCTTGGTTTCATAGTTTCATGGGTTATAAAAAAAGAGTCGTGTGATCGAAATGAAAGTTAAATGTTATCACCCATCTGACAGGAGTTACACAGCTACAAAAGAGCATATCAAACAATTAATTCAATTGGTTCTCCGCTTCTGCTACTGTCTCTGCTTTGCTCTTCTCTTTCTCTTATTCTCTTTCTCTTGTACTCTTTCACTTAGTTTCTTAAACATGGATATGTAGGTGGGCTCTCAGCAGAGTTTTCTGGCTACACATAGTTCGTTTCTACTTCTACTTTCACTTTCAATTCAACATTTACAAACACATCAACACATCACTAACAGCGACATACACATTAATACAAACGCATATATGTATATGTGTATATGTATATGTATACAATGGTGTATACAGTAGAACACACACAGATATAGTGTATATAGTACGTATGTGTAATATGTAGGCATGTAATTGGGTCTAGAAATGCCCATACATATACATACATATATTCATTAATACGGGTATAAATCTACATATATGTATATATATATATATAGTATATGTATGTATATAAGGACTTCTTCGGGGTTGGGTGGGTTCTTTGGCTCAAAAACACAGACATTTAAACATTTCAACAACAAACTACTGGTTTTTTTAAACTTTTTTTTCTCGAAATGTGTTTTTTTTTGTCTTACTAATTATGTCATAAAGTCAATAACATTTAAAACACACACAAATATTGTTTAAACTCTGTTTCGCTACAAATTTTCACTAATAACATTTATATAGATTTCGGTTTAACTATATATATATATATATACTGTACTGTATAATAAGTAACTTTATAGATTCCGGCCCCGGCTGAGACCGAACTCAGACAGTCGATCGATCGATCGATCATTGGCGGGGAAATTGTTATTAAGTAGTAGTTTAAGTGGTAGTAGTAGTACATTTTAGTTTTCATTTCATTTAAAAATTCTCTGTGGATTCTCATGTTCCTTAGTTATTATTGTATCAATTCGTAAAGCCTAGAGATCTGTCTGGTCTACACAAGCGGCGTATATTCGGCGTATAACGTATTTACTATATTTCGGGGGTGGAGGAGTTTCGTTTTTTTTCTCAGGAAGGGGGGCAACCCTCGGGTCGGTTGCTATCAATAGACACGAATGCTAGTTAAAATTCTATAGATATTTCGCTTAAAATTCTATTGTTTTGGTGCTTGTCCTTACGGGGGTTCGCTGTGGCAATTCGATTGCCACAGGAAGAAGAATGTTCAACAAAGGGGACAAAACTGATTTGGAAACAAAGAACGAACGAGTATATATGTTCTAAGTATATATCTATCGGGTACGAGTACGATTTTTGAGCATCTGATCTCTCTCTCTCTCTTTTTCTCCCTTTCTGACTAAGTTTTAGTGGTTCGCTTTAGTAGTCTGCTTATTTTATCCTCTACGCGATTAGTTTGGGCACAAGTAAATATATATAGTATGCACGTACGTACAATATAGTAGATATATATGTAGGTATGCACATATATTTTTTGTTTCTCGAAATCGCTAAGTACTACCAACACCGAAAAATAAATATATATATGTTAGGTACATCTTGTGGTTATAATGACAGAAAATAGCAATGAACACATTTAATTTATCCATTTTGTATGGTTAATAATCAAAATTAAAACAAGTCGTAGTCGTAATCTTAAGTCAAATTGAAATCAAAACAGAAATCAGGTAAATGTTTATCTTGTTAACTACTGTTTAAAATGTGTTTAAAAGTATGTACGAGTATGTGATTACCAAAAATGAAAAAGATTCCAAAGGATTTGATCGTTGACTAGAAAACGGTGATTTTTCATATACATATGTATATATATAGATTTGTTTATATATATAGGTAGATTATTGAAGCTGCAGAGTTCAATGCATTTTGAGCACATTGTGAAAGCTAAAATCGTGTGTGTGTATGTGTGTGTGGGAGTAGGGGGAACACTGCTGCAAATGCTTAAGCTGCATTTAATAGCTATTTACGAGTATATATATAGTATTTATCATTTTCTTCATGTATAGTATATATATATATTAATATATATTTTCACTTTCGTGCAGCGACTGCTCCTCGTGCCTTACGCAAATGAATAAAACGAAAAATGTAGTTTTATACCGGAGTTTTTGGTAATTTCCGTCTTGTTGGCGATGCTGGTGATTTGTCTGTGGTGGTTTCGGGGTCTATATATATAATTTTTTTCGATTTTGTAGGAAGTAACAAGAAACGAGAGCAACAAATGAAAAATTATGTAAATGTTAGAGCTGTTAACATAAGTACAAAGTATATAGTACATAGCACGTATATTTATAGTAAAAAAAATTTTAAACGTACAAAGGTTAAATCAAGATACCTATAGAGACACTTACCCGCAATGAGGCCAAGGCCAACGGGACCATCGCCCGAACGTCGTGGTCCGCTCTGACCACCGGCATTGCCGGGCGGCAGATTCTCATCGAAGAGATCGCACATTCGAAAATCGGTGGCATGCTCCACCAGCAGCTCCACAATGTCCCCCGTGCGATCCATGATGGAGCAGACCTCTTCGAAACTCCGGTCGATTAATGACATCCCGTTCCATTCGAGTATCTGTAAAAGTGTTTGCTTGTTTGGGTCGGTGTTTTTTTTTGGTATTCAAAAATTAAGCACAAATCATCATTCATCGGGATGTTAATTTTCGGCTTTAGCTGTTGACAGGCAGTCATCCATCTGCTGGGAGAGTGCTCTGCGGTGAGCCACACATCAACACTCCACCGATTGTGTGAGCTTCTCTGTCACTCCGCATGGTCTATACCCTTTATACCATTTTTTCCCATTTTTGCGCTTAAAGGACCTTCACTCACCTTGTCCCCTTGCTGCAGGCCATTCTTCTCGGCCGCTCCGCCCGGCACCGTCCAGACAATATACGCAAAGAGTCGGCCATCGGCTCCGGTCTTGCCTCCGACGACGCGCATTCCAAAGCCACGTGCTGCAAGAATAGACGATGTCAAAGATTTAATAAGATCCAAGAATAGGAACTGAGCCATAAGCGCTCAGCACTGGAGTGATTATAGCCAACAAAAACTAGAAGCCAAGAGCAGAATAATCAATAGAGAGAGAGAGAGCGACGCTCAACTGGAACTTCGCTAAGAGGAGCAAATCTGGAGATTGCCGCTCGACTGGGGACTAGGCAGCAGCCACGTAGTGCGGCAGATACAAATTTCGAGCATGTGGCAACAATTTGCGTTGATTTCATTTGCACTTTGTAGTGCCCTGCTCACAGTCGCGCTGCCACTAGCGTCCCCAAGAACGATGCGTATACGCCCTGTTTTGTCGTTTATTTGGTTTGTTTGCGCTTCTCCTCAGACCCAAGACCCGAGTGTCTAGCAAGTTTTTTTTGCTTAGTCACCGTCTTCGGATTCGTTTGCCTCCTACGCGCGCTCTGCTCCTCTCCACTCCGTAGGATGGATGTGGTTCTGTATATTTTCGGAGAATTTTTCCCAAAAATTTGGCACAAAATTATTTGTTCTTGTGGGGTCTTGGAGCTAGGACTTGATCCATTTGGCCTGATATGCCTGCTGTCTGAGCCTCGACTCTGAGGTTTATCGATATTTATTGTACATTAAGTATGCGAAATGTGCGACAGGCAGTCATAGTAATAAGGGATACCGGTACTGAATCAATTTCCCTGCCAAAATCCAAACAATTTAATTAATTTAATTGCAATTTTCGGCGCTGGGGTGGGCTGGCATGTGGTGGGGTTTGTGTAGTTCAGTTTTAGGTACTTATCATTAGATGGGAGGAGGAGGTATGGGGCACAGAAAACTAATTTCAACAATTTGTGCACCGAAAACTTGCGAAAACGGATTTCCGGTGCTCGCTGGCTGTGGCCCCGAGGCCTGGACAGCCCCGACATTCAAGCGCTTGCTGCAGACAATGGCCAAGAAAGTTAACAAGGAACCGGGAGCGAGAGACGGAGAAAGCCAGGCAGGTAGGAGCGGCAGCAGCATCCGCGATGACAATGAAATTGTGTCGTCAAGGTGAGCGAGCTCCTTGGAGCAGCAGCAAGGACGACTGACTGCCTGCCATCGCATGGAATGGTAGGGGGGTCCAAGTTTTGTGCCTCGGAAATGGTGGCAAACTCAGAAGTATGCAATAAAAATGTTGCGCATCCGCCATTGCTGTTGATTCAGGCGCATTGATACCCAATTAGGGGATAAGGCAACCAACCAACATCATCTTCCGCCTGCATCCTCCGTTCGTCTGCCCTTGTTTGTTGAGTGTGTTTTAATCAAAAGTTTTTTTTTTCGTCTGCCCCCACCGCTCTAAGACGACAATAAAAACGATATAAATAAGACGCAAATCCTTCTACTGTCAGCAGGCAGGAAAACGACAAAGAAAATTCCGCTGCGGATAGCGGATGAGAAATCCTCCCTTATCTTCCCCCCACGCCTTGCAGAGTATTCATTCGATGACGCAACAGTTTTTTGGGTTATGCGCAAGAAAACTCTTTGTGCCACTTCTCCATTGGGCCATTTTCCATTCGAGCCGGCACTTAACATGCACGTAATTCGTTTCTGCCATAAAACCTTGAGCTGAGCTGAGCTGAGGTGAGGCGCGGTCCATCCTGACTGTTTGGCTAGCTGGCCTTTTGTCTCATTTTTCGACTGACCAGCACAGAACCCACGAGATGTGTGCTGTTCATTTCCCTGCCCAGCGGTTTGCGCATTTTACGATACAATTTGTTTGCCGGATACCCAGTCATTTTTTTGGATGTGGCCATTATTGGGATTTAATAAGCTAAACGAGCCACACACACACACACACAAAAGCTATACAACAATTTTGTATGGTCTTTCAGGGGTCCAAGGGATTTTTCCTATTTGGAGCATCCATTTCTTTTGTTAGTCAAGGGACAGAAATACTCGCACAATGCCAATATGTTTACAAAATTGAATCTCAAAATTTGTGTGGATTGGTACGTAACAGAGAGGAAGGTGCGACGAATAACCTACATGGACATCGGACTCATCGGAGGACGAGTTGTAGTTCAACGAGTTTAAAGTTTCTCTCTCTCTCTCACGTCGGTTACTTTGACAAGTTTTTAATTTGTGCTCGGATCCCATGCACCTGTGGACGCACAGTACCAGGCCAGGGACACACACTGCTCCACTGCTGCGAAGTAATGACATTAAATGAGCGAACTTTCACACACACACATACACACCCCCATTGAACGACTTAATCGATGCTTACCTTGCATCTGCACCCTGCACCCTGCACCCAACATTCTTCCTGCGGATGACTCATGAGCGTTAGTGGCTTCTATCGGCTGTCATAAAAATTGACTCTTAATTAAACTAAGAGGGGGGAAAGAGGGTGAGAGCGAGAGCTGTGGCAAGATTAAAGCAACTCCGAAGGATATATGTATAAAGGGAATTGCTGCTCGTTTAAAATGTACTGCCTTATGTTGCAGGACTATGAAAAGGCACTCAACTGGACATCTAATGACTGTTGTGAGTACTGCTGTGGACTTTGGGGTCACCTGTTGACAGTTGAGGGCACACACGCAATGCTACAGTCAGAGCCACAGCCACAGTGGCGAGGTTCGTGATTTGCAGTAATAAATGCGTGTGTGTGTGCTTGTGGCTCGTGAGGCTGCATAAAATTTCATTAGGCGTGTTAAGGCGCCATTTCGAGCTACACGTCCACATCCTGTGGAGAGTCCTGTTCTTCATCGCCCCTCCCGCCTTTCGTCCTTCGCCCCTGGCCGATTAACAGTTGCTATGGCAAACGCTTAAACTGTTGCATAATGGAAGGCACAGTCGAATGTTGGCTGGCTGTTTGGAAACAGGAAAAAATTCAATTACATGAACCATTCGCCAGCAGGTGCTACTTGTCACTGCCACTGGTGTTTTAGTACATGGATGGCCATCGGGATTGGAGGGAACCTAATTAAACTCTTCAATTAGTGGAGTGTACGAAAGCGTAGTGCAGTTGCTAATTACGGCCCACCTCTAACACGAACAAATGTTAACACAACGGCAACAAAAAAGAATGTGTACCATGTTCGGCATTTCAAATTATAAGGTATCACATCTGGTTGTTCCTTCGCAGCGCAGCCTTTGCTATCCTGTCACAACCTTGCGCAAGTCAATGTATCAAGGCAAATTGCAGCACAGCTGCCACAGCCGCAGCCTTCTGCATGTACGAGTACATGGGTCCGTGTGCATGTCGGTTTGAAAGCAGTCCTTGTGGTTAAGCCACATGGCAAAGAGAAGAAGACGCTCCACCGTCACAAAGGTGGGATAAGGATAAGAATGTGGGTTGCTTGGGGATGGATCCAACAAATACCAGAGGCAGCAGTATCAGCAGAAGCCAAGGAAATGATTTAGCACATTAAAATTCCACTTGCTTCGTTGCATATCAAATATGCCGGGTAAGCAGCCTCTGTCGCGCTGCCACATTGCCACTGCCAATGCCACAGATAGACAACAGAGTCACTGGAAAGTCGGAGACTCAACTCACGATACGGGGAGGAGGGAGGGTTGGAGGTGGTTTGTCGTTGCTGCTGCTGTAGCTGCGTGTTGCGTACCACAGCTTCTGCTCATGCCTCTTCTGAGGCACCTTCCGTAGACATTTGTTTTATGATATGCAAATTGAAATTGTATATAAGCAAGCGCATGTCGCACAGGTGACTAACTGACGGTAAAAATGGGGGGAAAAACTCTCCGCTCAAACAACCAGCCAGCCAGAGAGTCAGCCAGCCAGCGGCTAGTTATTTTGATTGGAATTATAGGCGCTCGCTAGGATAAAAACATCCTGGTGCTCCTGTTGCTGCTTCTGTTGTTAGTTTAGTCGTATGTCTACCTGTACCCGGTCTGGTAAGCAAATTAAGACGAGAGATAGTTTTCTCTGAATATTCGACTTGGGATTCCTGAAATACACCCATATCCAACCCCCCATTGGATGAAATCCGTTGCTAGCTGGTAAGTAAGTGGTATATCAATTTACAATTTTTCAGTTTCCATTTTCCCCCTGCTGTTACCTTTAACCAGTTTTCTCCTAGTATTTGGTTATAGTATTTTATGATGTGTTGAAGCATTTTCCCCTCGAACTGTGAGACTGGTATGAAAATGGTAGCTGCTGCCTCTCTGGATATTAGACTGGGAGTATGCAAGCCATTTTTTATAGTTTTCGACTGCAAAAAGTGTTCCGTTCCGTTCGGTTCGGTGTAGGTTAGGTTAGGTTAAGGCGGCAGCCGGGAAGGGGAGATAGGAACCCCCGCCCTCCCCAGGCTCACTTGGACTAGCAGGAGGTCGGTTCGGCGTAAGCCATGCATGCATTTGGCCAACACACACTTAAACGTATTTATGTGCATATGTGCGCCTTATTATTGATGGCCAGCCAGGCATAAACTTTCCCACCTGCCATTTGGCATTTGGTCAGTTGTTCTGGTTCGATTTTTTTGTCTCTCTGTCTCGGTTCTCTTATTTGAATATTCTTTGGAATTCTAATAAACCCCCCGCCCCACCTCCTGATCACGTGCCATGTGCCACGTACCATGGATATTCGTATTGATTTTTTTTGTATGACCCGGTAATTAAAAATTCAGTTCGGCTTCTGGGCTGCTGACTGGCCTCTTGAGGAATGCAACAAAAATGCATATAATTAAAACCCGATCCATATCCACACGAGACACAGAGAGGCCACGAAACAAAGCACGGACATGGACACGGACAGGGACAGGGCAAACATACTCGTACATTTGCGGGGGGGTTGGGGGCAAGGAACAATGCCGAGCAGCTAAATGTCGTTGCAAGGTAGTACATATATGTATGCCTAGCATTGGGGGTGTCTTTGCCCCAGTGCTGCACTGGCGGAGCAAAGCAGAGCTCCGTTGAGCCATCAGTGTGTGGTGTGCCTTTATGTCGATGAAATCCGCTCAGTTGTTTAATCTGCTACCAGTTTTGCTTCCGCTTTGGGTTTCATTAAGGCCCACAGGGGCCCAAACGTTATTATTCCCTCTCCCTCCCTCATCTTTGTGCACTTTGTTGGGGGGATTAAGAAGCGTAGCGGTCTACTCCCAGAGACCCGCAGAGTCACAGAGAGGGTCTAGTGGGATGAGATGAGATGACAGGAAACGGTCGTCGGTCTGTCGAATTAGCATAGTCGAACGTTGTAATGAGTCTTGTTTACTTGGCCATTTCCTGTGCGGTCTGCGGCAACCAAGGAACTGGCAGCACATCCAACCGTAGCCGTAGCCGAAGCCAAAGCCGGATGGAAAAGCTACCCTTATTTGGGTAACCTACCCTTCCCCCCCACAACTCAGATTCAAAAATTAAGGTAAACCCCCTTCAGCTCCTAAGCTCACTTACTGCGGTGCGCCTTGTCCGTGGGATCTCGGCGCAAGATGATGCGCCGCTTTGATGCACAAATCGGTCCTGAATCTACGTCGTGTATTACAATGCGTATGGCCTCGCCATCCATTGAGGTCTGGCGGCGTGGCGCCTCCAAATCCTCAAGATTGGGGCCCGTAAACGCCGCCATCGGTGGTGGAATTGACGCGGGCGGTACCGCTGGCAAAGCCCCGCGATTCTGCAGCATTGCGATGTCGGGTCTGTGGCCAGAAGGAAAATTTGTGTTAGATGCGGTTGAGCCGCTGAGGAAAGGCTTTCTACTTTTACTTACAGCTGGGAGCCGCGTCGGCGCATGCGGCGGTCGTCATCTACCGTTAACACGGGACTTCCGTGGTCCGGCGAACCAGGCGAATCATCGTTCTGCATATCCTCGGAGGCGTGCGGCACCCGGAAAGAGGGTCTCCGCGATCCTGGCAATTGTATAGGTGGCATGATGCCGCCACCGCTGACCTCGCACGGCGACCGCTGCATTTGCTGCTGCTGGCCTCCTCCCCCCGACGACACTCCACCCTGGACCAGTCCTGGGGCAAACACATCGTAGGCGGACTTTCTGTGGGCCCCAAACAGTCGAGGAGTCAGTGCGAGGAATTCGAGGATGTTCACTGGATTCATTCTCTTACCTGCGCGGCATCGCGGGTATACCGAGTCCGGACCCATCCGCTGCCATGCCCAACGCCGGTCCACCGCCGCCCATGCTGCCGCCCACGGGGCCCGTTTTCATGTCATCGTCGTAGCTGTGCTGACGGGCCACTCGGGAGCCGCGTCTGGATTGTATACGCGACAGGGGCGCTCCGAAAGGTGGCTCCTGGCCATCGCCCCGCGGTGGACTGTTGGAGCGGCTGGGTGCCATGCTGCGGCCACCTTTTAGTTGCTGCGAAATCGCCAGAGAGAAACGGAGTAAACTTCGTGAAATGTAAACTTCTTAATGGTCGGGTCGGATGGCAGTCATAAAGTCTCGTTAGGGGAAACCTGCGTCACACCACGCCACGGCATGCCATGCCTTCAACTTAAAATTTAGGGTGGAAAAAGCTTACCCGTTCCAGCTCCTTCAGCGAGGCCGGCGATACGTCCGAGTGTCGCCGCAGTTCGGGACTTCGTGGCGGTGCCAGGGCTGCCCCATTACTGGGTGCCAATGTCTGGGTGCTGCTACCCAGCTTGGCATCCGAATGGCGGCGCTGCAGTGCCTCCATTACGGGCACGTCCAGCATCGAGTCTGTTGAGTCCTGCGGTATACAGACGCGAGAGGCCATTTTGCGGCGGCAAACGCTGCATCGCCACATGGTCTAAAGGGAAAACGCAGAGAGACAGAAATCAATTTTCCGTGGCTACGCGATATCAAGTATACGCAGCGCAGCGTTAATTAAAAGTCTAGGCTATGCGCGAAAAGAATTATATTTGCGGGCTGCTCACATTTATTGGTGAAACAGCGTGAAAAAGCTCAAGAAACCCATTATATGTTGGCCAGTTGCGTGGTTCTGCTTCTGGCTGTTGCTGTGGCAGCGAAAATAAACATTAATTACTTTCTGAACAAAAGTTGTGGCACGTTGCACGGGAAACATTCTATTTTCACCAGAGCAGGGGAAGGAAAAGGTACCACTATGGCAGGTGCCTCTTCGACCTTCATGGTGCATGCTGCAAGCATTGCACTTTCCACACACTTTCGCACAATGCTCGTTACATTTACACTTGACTGCTGATTCATTTTACCCCGGCGCGGCGGGCCCTTTAATCGTCATCTGTCCGCTATACGAAATTCGCAGTCACCTGTACCAGGAGGATACTGTCGCAATTTTAATTAAGTTGCCGGTGCTATGCAATTGGCCCGCAATGTAGGGGACGCGAAAGCGAATGGGAACGGAAGCCGCAGCTGCAGCTAGCGGCCAGGCACTGGTTTATTGCTTTTGTTTTCCCCCATTTTGCATGCACTGTAATTACGTAGTCGGTGTGGCACTCGTCTGGCTGTGTGTGTGGCACAGCTGCCAGTAGTTCATGATTCCATTGTGAAATCGACTCAAAATTTATTTCAAAGCTGCCCCAGGAACAAAGCAAGAAAATTTCTGATTTCATTTATTCTCATTTCATATGCAATTCTCAGAAGAGAGAGAGAGAGAGAAAGGGAAAACTAAGCCACAAAGGAAATGGGGAAATATTTCTGATTTAATAGAAACACATTTCCATTTACACAAAACGATTCTCTGACAGACAGAGAGATAGAGAGAGAGAGAGAGAGAGAAGAGAGAGAGAGAGAGAGAGAGAGAGAGGGAGAGAGAGAGAGAGTGAGAGAGAGTGCTTTATCTCTGCCTGCACTGACCATTACCCATTATCCATTATCATCGCCTATGACTGGGAGTTCATATGCGGCTAAAATGATTATTTCATGCTTCCCCCAGCCCCATCAGAAGGCAGCAGCTGCTAAATTTCCAGGGCGTAGCCAGCACTGCATCCAGGCCCATAATTACGCTCTGTTTCCTTGTGTGTGTGTGGGTGTGTATCTGTGTGTGTCCTTGTCGGTGTGTGTGTGGCTGTATTCATGACGCCCATGAACATCAATTTCAATTAGCCAAAGTGGCCAGGTTGACAGACAAACGTTAAACTTTGTGTTCAGGGCGTTGGCGGTCTACTCCTTGACAAATTGCCACGAAGTGAAGGCTATGTTGCCGGGGCCTGATGGCGGCTGTGGCTGCGTCTGTGGCCTTTTGGTCTATCAATGATCATTATTCGGCAAGTATTGACAGATGCTCCACAAGGTAGAGCGTGGCAAAACAACGGCCACAGCCACAAGGTGCAACACATTTTGGTCAGAGACTGGGGGGAGCGGGATGAATATGTCTATTTAATCTCGTTAATACGGCTTTTATCTTGTTAATGCTCCAGAGAGCGAGAGGCTATTGTTGCAACCCCCCTTGCAGCAGTGCTGAATAATCTAATTTGTGGTACGGCACTCCGTTTTGCAATCATTGGATGGCGTGGCACTCCCCACTCTTCCAACCCTCCATTCAGATTTTCATATTAATAAGGTGCTGCTGCATTTTAAGCTTATTTTTTCCACCGTTCACTGGATAGGATACTGCCCAATGGCCTGGAAGTCGCTTGTCCCTGAAACTCGGACTCGGACTGGAATGGGGACTGGATGTGGGACTGGGTAGTGGATGTTGCAGCCTATTCGGTGGTACTTACCGCATCCTCGTGCTCGTCCAGTTTGCTGTAGCTCGCACAGTCCTCGCACACCCTCTGCTGGCACTCGAAGCACGTCTTGTGGTAGTCGTCCGGCTTGAAGGACTTGAGGCACACCCTGCAAGCCCCAGCCCTGCGACCGGGCTCCTGTTTGGCCGCTGCCCCGCCACCACCACCGCCGGCTGTCGTGCTGTGGTTGTTGTTGTTCTGGCTGCCGCCGCTGCCGGATTCCTGTTGCTGTTGCTGCTGATAGCTGGGCGAGCCGTAGCTGCCGCTTGTGTCCGCATCCGTTGGCACCAACGAGGGGCGTGGCGACATTTTATTAACTTTGAAACGAAAAAAAACAGAAGGCAAAACACAAAGGGAGACAGAGAGCGAGAGAGAGAGAAAGATAGAGAAAGGGAGTAAGTCATGTAATCAATTTACGATCAAAGTAAAGGGCGCCCATAAATAAAAACTTGTTGATTTGTTTGATTCGAAATGTGCATTGGCAGGGAACTACATACAAATCCGTAAATCCAATCAAATATCAAAGGTTTTCTGTTTTCAACTCAACCTTGGATCAGCAAGCAGAGCCGTCAAAAGTGACAATAGCTGAATATCTTTAAATAAAGCGAATCGAACGAAGGTATATCTGTTTTTATACTTAGAAAGAAATTAGCTAGTAGATAATTACTAATATCTACAACATGCATGGAATCGTGGAGAAAAGTAAAAAGTTTTGGGTCTTCCTATGTTGTCTCCGTTCTGAGCCTCTGCGGAGCTCCTTCATCGAGGCGGCAGTTTGCTCACTGCCGTCCAACCTTTTGTGTCTCCTATCATCGCGTTCACCAGGTTGCTGGATGACAGCTGCCTACCAGTGACTCGCCATAACTCGCGCCTAATGCGGTCGAAGCGCCCGCAGTCAAAGATATCGTACTCAGCGTCTTCTGGGACTCGACCACACCACCTGCAGTGTGGTGAGTCTTCGTGACCGAAGCAACCGTATCTACTGAGGAGCTGTGTGGTATAAAGGTTCACTGTACCGTGCCATAGGTTTAACCAGCTACCGACATTTGGGATAATATGGTGGGTCCACCGGCCGTTTTCAGACATGTCCCAGCGGCTTTGTCAGTCTCTAAGACTCTCCTCTCCAGCTTGCTTACCGCCTTTCGTTCGTCGCCTGCATGGTTGTCTTTTGCCACTTGCTTGTGTGTATGTTTTGATGCACAGACAGCACTCAAAGTCAGATAAATATATCTCCATGTAATATAGGTTTTTTCCCTCATAAGAACTGGGGTATCGAAAACTTCGGCTCTCTCAACAAAGGCTCTCTCCTTCCTGTTGCCTGCACTTACCCTTACATTTATGTTGCGTTCGCGTGTTTGTGTTGTATTTCAACCTTGAGAAAATGGTGAAACAGTTTTATGTGGCCCGGGGAAAAAGTCGCGGTACATTAGTCACAGTCACAGTCAGGAGGCAGGGAGGGCAGGGGGCAAAAGAGGCAAACAGCAGTAGCAAGTATAAAGGCCCACTCTGCTCTGTTGGCTGTGCATTGCTCATACGCACAGTTGAACCTTGTGCTTTCATCTTTTGACGCTTGACATTTGCAGCCCGCAAAAGTGGCAAAGGAAAATATGAAAGAGCCTGAAACAATAAAGAGTCGCCAAGTGCTGCTGCATGCGGCAGAAAAAAACGATTGCACCTCAAGGCAGGCAGAGAGAGGCAGTGGGGCAGTGAGAGGCAGGTAGGACTTGGGATAATACGAGCGAGCTACCAAATAAAGTTATTAGGGCATTTGACAAATTTTTCTCTTTCTCTCGCAGTTCAGGTGCAAGAATTTTTTGGGGACGCAGCAAAAAGTTAGACTGCCACAAAAAACCTGAAAAAAACTCGTTGCTGAAAAATGCCAGTGGCAAGGTCTGGCAATGTAACAGTATGTGGTTCTCTGGTCCTCTCGTCCTGTGGTTGCAGCAGCTGCTGACCCTGTTGCATCTACTGGAATTACTGCGACTATCCTTAATTATGTGTGCAAGGAGCAGCGAAACGAGTGGCAAGATATTCGATCAAATTATGGGCACATACAAAAAGCATGACCAGCGTGTGGTGCGGTGTCGTTCGGTCTCCGTTTTACGATACAACTGTTGTAAATAAATATCATGAATTAAGATTTTATTTCTTTCTAATAAATCTGATGGCACCGCGCCATAAAATCAACAAGGATCCGCGCAGCAGTCCGTCGGCTGTTTTTGTGTGTCGTGTGCCACATCGCATCGCTCTGGCAGCCAACTAAAATACGATAAAAACGAGGGGGAACGTTGTGAGTTGCTGCGGACACCGCAACTCTACAGTTATACCCGATACTAAGTCAGTATGGCTCACCTCCGGCAGACGCCGCTAATATTAAACGACACGACAAAGAGTGCGTGCGAGAGAGACAGTCTAACCGTGACGTCGGGCGCTGCGTAGCCAGTGAAAATTGATTTGTTCATTTTGGCTATAAAAATGATCTGATCTGATCCAGATTCAGCAATCTGATAGATATGGTCATTATCTATGATTCTGCGTTTTTAGTTTTCCGGAATCTGCAATATTGTGGATGCAACAGATTTTCGTCTGTTTTGCGGGCGGAAGGGGGTGGGGCGAAATTTTGAGATATACGTTTTATAGTGACATCTTAAAGGAGTGTGTATACCAAATTTGGTTACTCTAGCCTTAATAGTCTCTGAGATTTGTGGATGCCTCAGACTTTCGTCCTTTGCGGGGGCGGAAGGGGGTGTGGCGAAATTTGGACATAAAACGGTGAAGGTCCGGTATCACAGGAGTGTGGATACCAAATTTGATTCTCTAGCTCTTATGGGTTCTGAGATCCTTGAACTCATATTTTGCAATTGGCAAAACCGACCATGAAAGCTGTGTGTTAAAGAGAGACAGAGCGAGAAAAAATGAAATTGTTTTCTTGATTCTGGCTATAATAATTATACGATCTGGTTCAGATTTTGCACTCTAGAAGATGGTCCGTCTGTCCGTCCGTCCGTCTGTCCGTCTGTCCGTCCCCTTCAGCTCCTAGTGCTCAAAGACTATAAGAGCTAGAGCAACGATGTTTTGGATCCAGACTTCTGTGATATGTCACTGCTACAAGAATATTTCAAAACTTTGCCCCATCCACTTCCGACCCCACAAAAGGCGAAAATCTGTGGCATCCACATTTTTAAAGATACGATACAACCAAAAACGCAGAATCGTAGAGAATGGCCATATCTTTTGGACTGCAGAATCTGAACCAGATCGTATTATTATTATAGCCAGCATCAAGAAAACAATTTCATTTTTTCTCGCTCTGTCTCTCTTTAACACACAGCTTTCATGGTCGGTTTTGCCAATTGCAAAATATGAGTTCAAGGATCTCAGAACCCATAAGAGCTAGAGCAACCAAATTTGGTATCCACACTCCTGTGATATCGGACCTTGACCGTTTCAAAATTTCGCCACACCCCGTTCCGCCCCCGCAAAGGACGAAAATCTGGGGCATCCACAAATCTCAGAGACTATTAACGCTAGAGTAACCAAATTTAGCGTCCGCACTCCTGTTAGATCTCACTATAAAACGTATATCTAAAAATTTCGCCCCACCCCCTTCCGCCCCCACAAAGGACGAAAAACAGTTGCATCCATAATATTGAGGATACAAGAAAACTAAAAACGCAGAACCATAGATAATGATCATATCTATCAGATTGCTGAATCTGAATCAGATCAGATCATTTGTATAGCGAAAAGGAACAAGTCAATTGGCAGTGGCTACACAGCGGCCGACGTCACGCTCAGACTGATTTTCTGTCTCTCGCTCGCACGCATTTTTTGTCGTGTCGTTTAATATTAGCGGCGTCTGCCGGATGAGAGCCATACTGACTTAGTATCGGGTATAACTGTAGAGTTGCGGTGTCCGCAGCAACTCACAACGTTCCCCCTCGTTCGTGTTGTGATTTGCAGTGACGTCGTTCCCCCGCTCTGCGGTCCTCCTGCTGTCCCCGCTACTGTCCCCTGCTGCTCTTGACACAAACTGAAACTGTAGCTGAAACTGAGGCTGTGGGTCTGTGGATCTGTGGATTCTGTTTCCATTGGCTTTTATTGACTCTGGATTTTCTGTGGACCTGCGGGGATTCGGGTCGTCGGAGTCACATTTATGGATACCATAACAATAAGAATGGGAGCTGCAGAATGGGAACTGAAGGATGGGAATGTCGATGACTTTGTAATGGTAATGCTGATGCATTGCTGTGAGACGCGACACTGTGATGGAAACAAGCGTATGCGGCAATATTGCGTGTGTGCGCCGTAAGCCAGAGAATGCTAGCAGGTCACTCGCGTTGATTTCTTCTAGATGTATGTCACCACTTGGTGGTGGAGGCCTAAGGATAACCAACAGCCAGCCACCTGTGAGGACCACCTGTGAGGTGGTAAACACTTACCTTTGTCCGTTACGGTGAGCAGCGACGAGGAGAGCGTAGCCTTCATCTTGTTCAAGGCGCCCGTATTGGAGGTGGCGCCGCCCGTGTCCGTGCCATGCGGCTGCCGATCGTTGGACGTCTCATCGGTGGCCACCATCTGCAAAACCGAAAAAGATTATAAAGAACAGTTTTGGCTTTGGCCAATATTTTGGATAGCCGACAACGAAACGGGGCGGCGGGCAGAATTTTTCCTACAGAAGTCATCCATCAGCTAAAAGTTTTGTATGTAAGTTTTTAATGTATGTTTTTTTTTGTTTAATTTCAAAATTTCTGTGGAAAAGCTTTAATTCGAGGCCGAACTGTTCCCTTTCAGTGGGTCACACGACTCAGATGATTGAAGTTTGTATTTTGTGCAAAATCATTTGCAGAAAGATTATTGCGGAAGGCAGAAATCTAGGAAAGGAAACTAGGATGATGTAATTCCCTTTTGCGGATTATGGCTCTTCCATTGGGGGGAAAACACCCTGGAGACACCTTTTGGAGTCCTTTCAGATTTCCGTTACGCTTTTCCGACCAGTCATAGCCAGTCCTTCGTCCAGGCAAGGTGGAACGTCATGCTTGGCGTTTTCTTTGATTTTCCGGGGAAAAACCTGCTCCTGCTGCTGGCGGTGAGGCGCAACAAATTGCCCAGAAATCGTAAAGTGCGGAAAGTAATTTTTGATTAAACAACGAAGGGAAGCCGAAACATAAACAGAAACCGGCTGATGCTGCCCCCGTCTCTACGGCTGCTGCTAGAGAGCCTTTCAAAAATTTCAGTCATTCTTTTTAATGCAGAAAGGGAGAGTGAAAGCAAGAAAAAGCGCGCGCGTGTGTGTGTGAGAGGAATAACAATTGAAAGGGCCGAAAACATAAGTGGTCCCACCACTGCCCTCTGCTCTGTCAGCGTTTTATGAAGTGGAAATTTTATATTTGCCAAAGCGCCGACGAGGAAACCGGAACAAACAGCCCAGCCAAGGCACAGACACTCTTACCTATAAAGAATACACACATGTAGATTGTAATAAATAAACACAGAGATAGAAACTGCTGGCGCAAATTACGCTAAGTGCTTTCGGCTGCATCATTTTCGGTTGCCTACCTTTTGGGCCTCCTAAAAATAAGATGGGGAGAGGGAGGCTGCGCTACCCCTCCCCCTCCTACTCAGCCACGAACTAGGCGCCATCTCGTGTCAGATTATGGCCGCTTTCTGCTACATTTTTGATGATGTCATTTGATGTCGGGAGCTTGGCAATATTTAAGCTGCGGATTTATGTTTCTAGCCATCGCCACCTTTGCCTTTACCTTTGCCTTGGCATCCAGCATCCTCAAGCATCTCTAGTATTCCACCACCTCTATACCCTCTGCATCTTGAAATCTTAGTGTAATCATCGTAATGAATAGTTGTTCGTTTGGTAGCCATATTTTAGGGGGATCCCCTTCACCCCTCCTTCATCACAAATTAGAAGCAGCAGCTAGCGACACGAGTACACACCTTTTTCACATGGCTCTGGCTGTGGCTCTCCTCCAACTTAATTTATATGCTCAAGTGGCTGTGGCCATTTTTCTTCAGCAAGAGTGAAGCCAGCTCTTCTTGCCTCACATTTTCACCACGCAACCTCTGGCGCTGTCGCTTTTCCTGCATACACAATTATTACCGTGTTAATTTTGTCATTTTCGCTTTTTTTGTCTGCGTCTGCGGGGCTTCCAGGGTCTTATGACCCGAAGCCGCAAATAGTTTCATGTTTAGTCCCGAAAATTATGGCGAGTTGGCGTTTAAGTGCTGCTACAGTCGCTGCCATTGCCACTGCCAGTGCCAGTGCCAGTGCCAGTGCCATAGTGAAATGGCTTGGTATGGCATGGCATGGCGGCGAAAACAATACTTTGGCTTGGCAGTATGTGCTCCCTTTATGGCCGCAAAGTATGCCATATAAAAGACGCTAGTCAAAGCTGGCAGCTGGCAGCTGAAAGGATCTTTTCTTATGAATGAAACTGTTTGCATACAGAGCAGCAGGCACCAAAGAGTCGCCCAGCAGTTGGAAATCAATAAGAAATGAGGCACAGAGTGAAAATAAATCACTTAAAAGTTGCTAGCAACAGTTCAGGTCATGTATATTTGTGGCAGGCACGCGCCGAGGCAGTTTCCTGTGAGCTGCAGCAGCCATACGTTTTGTTGCCTTCTTTCCTTCCACAATAAACTGCAGGCGAAGTGTGGTGCTAGAGTACGGCCGAATGGAGGGTATGTGTGTGCGCTGGTGGTGGTCGGTCAGTGTCTGGCCACAGGCGAGTCCACAGCTAGACATTAAGCAACCGCAAGGATTAGGACGAGGACGATCCATGGCATAGCATGGCCGGTCAGAGTGAGAGAACTTTACATCAGGGAACAATGTTAAGAAAATTGCTGCAAATAAACTGCAGCATCACCCTCCCATCTCCTCCATCTGATGTCTGCCCCCTCCGTGTATCCATGTCATTCATGCCTCACTTACTTTGTCCTTTTGATGTGTTCTGTGCAGTCCAGTCCTTCCCCCTCCTGGCTGTTAGGCATTTTGAATGTGCCAAAGAGGAGGGAAAAACTTTGTGCGAAAATCCTTTTCCTAACGGACTTCTCTGCTAACAGACTGCCAACGGCTCTCAGACTCTCATCATCATCATTGTCTTGAGAGTCTTGAGTTGGGTACGAGAGAATATCAACGACTGGATCTTTGCCAAGACCGCTTTGATTTCGTGCTTCATTTCGTCTAATCAAAACTTTTGCCAAACTCTCTCTATCTCTCTCCCTCTTTCGCTCGCTCTCTCTCTCTTTTAGCAACAAAAAAATCTGCAGCATTTAGTTGCTTGGCATTTGCTTGTCAGCTGACATTTTCTATACCGCTTGCCGCTTTTCTTTTAATTTTCAACTTGGTTTTTATTAACTTTGCAAAGAATTTTATGCTAAATGGAGAATTTCCTTGGAATTTACACTTTCCCCATCTTGGCCTTTTATTTTCCATCGCCCTCTTTTCCAATCTCTTTTTTCATTTTTCTTTTCTCCTTTTGTGTGTTATTTTTGGCTTCACACTGCCCACAGGAGACGACTTCTTGTATAATTTCCTCATTTCAAAAAAAAAACAAAGGGAAAAGGAACAACAAGGCAGGTGCTTTCGCAGGACAATTGAACCGCTTCGATTGCTGTGTATCCATTTTTGTTTTTTTTTCCGGTTTTACAAACAGAACGAAGGGAACGTTGTGAGTTGCTGTTGCGAGCGCAACTCTACATTTATACCCGATACAAAGAGATAAAAAATCTGTCAGAATGAGTCGTCGGACGCTGCGTAGCCACTGCACTGATTTGTTCCTTTTGGTTATAATAATAATCCGATTTGATCTAGATTCGGTAATGTGGTAGATATGGTCATTCGTTCTAATTTTCTCGCGGGCGCCACAGAAGTCTGGATACAAAATCTCGTTGCTCTACCTCGTATAGTCTCTGAGCACTAGCCGCTCATAGGGACGGAATATATAATATACCCCTATATTCATTTTGAGTATGGGGTATAAACACAGCAGGAAAGCGCAGCCACAGGAAGTGGCGCAGAAATCAGCCAGGCGATCAAAAGCATTTAAAGGGCTTTTTAATTAAAAAGTTTTGTTTGTCCATCCAAGCCTTCCCCCCTTCCACTCAACCAACTAAACAAGCAACCAAAAGTTTGTTGTTTCTTCATGAATCCTGTTTGAAAAATAGCTTCAACGATCTGTTCAGCTCAGAAGGATCGCACGTCCTTCTGCATTACATACTTGTACGAACATGTTGGACAACAATGGTTATAATCAGATAATTATCCAAGGGATGGTTTGACACTGCTATGAGAGTACTTGCGGTTGTTGAAGTCTACCTGCCCACAGTTTCCCCGCGGAGTAATTCGCTATTTATGTGCCGCTATAGCTGTGAACAAAAATTCGACTGTTAACCCGACTATGGATCAAAGTCCTAACAAAAACCCGATATGCATATGTAATACGATATTATAAAAATTAGGCTGCAAAATATTTGCAACACCAGCATCGTCGGCTTCTTCCGAAAGAATTTTTTCCCTAGCAAGCAACCAATTTGCAAAAGAGAAGCTCCTTTTTAGGCAACGACGGCATGGTCAAAAAAATTATGTTTTTGAATAAAAGTTTTCTGGTTTTACTGTGTTGTGCATCTAAATCATTTGCTGGGAATTGGACTCACACATGCTTTTTTTGACAGCTCGACTGGATCATGACTCTAGCTCAAACATGGGAATGTTGACAATCTGTTTTTGTAGACAGTGTGAAATATTGATCGTGTGCGAGTAGCACATGATTCAGTTGTTCGAGATGGGATCATTTTTTTTTTACTCTGTACTCATGCTGGGCTCTACATATTATGTATATGCAATTAAAAAACGTTTTCATTTCGCCTCCTCAATTTTAATTTTCAATTTGAAATTTTCAATTTCATTTGCTTTTGTTGAATTTCATTATTTGGTGTATTTTTAAATTTATAGTGCCGCAATGTACATTGCATATTGTCGCATCCCGCATCCGGCATCCCGCATGCCGCATGCTGCTGCATGGTCAAGTAATTATAAAATCACAAATGGCACAAATAAAATAAAATTAAGCATAAATTACGAGGCATCTGTCTGTGACAGGATGGAGGGGGACAGACACAACCAGAAACAGAATCCGAATCTGAATCTGGATCTGATTTATATATTCATTAATTAAAAATGGAAGTGTCGCTACCCTTGGCACTTGGCTTGGTCCATTCGTCCTTGCCACTTACCTTCTTCATGAATGTCATCACGTTGGTTGGCAACATTTTGACAGCCTGTTTCTCTCGTTTCTCTTTCTCTCTGTGTGATTCTCTGTGTGTGTTTAAAGTTCAATTAATCACGCATACGCCGTGTGTACGCTGTATTCTTTTGGTTGCTGAATGCTTTTGTTGTTCAATGAACACTCGTAAGCCGCTCTAAGTCATTCCAAATTGAATGGTTCTTTTATATGGTTTGCTTCTGCTGTTGCTTGTTGCTGTTGCTCGTGGCTTTGGGCCATATTGTTGTGCTGTGTGTTCGCTTTGCTCGTTATGCCTCTCAATTTGATGGCCATTTTTCATTGGCCATGTAAATAGTAGGCATTGACATTGCGATTGGATTTTTGCACACACATTCAATGCAGCCTCTACATATTTTGGCTCTCTCTCTCTCTGTCTTTTTTTGGCGCTCTTTGTCTTTGTCGCTCTCTCTTGTTATGATTGATTTATGGCTCCCGCTTTCCCTGGTTTAAGCCTCACTTATGTGCCGTATTTTTTGTGCTTTTAATTAACTTTTGGCCATAATTCAAAACTGTTGTTATTATTTGCGTTGCGTCCTCCTGCAGCTGTGTGCGCGCCAACAACAAAAACATGAAAATATACACAGAACAAGCAGAAAATTATAATTAGTCATTAGGCCAAAGGCACAAAAAAGGGGGGAGGGATACGTTGGTGTACAGGGAGAGAAAGTTTCGCTTAAAGTATAACCGTAATGGGCATCACCGGCTCACACCGTACTTAAGTTCGTCCCATAAATTTGCCTACGATAAGCATCGGTCCCAGTCCCAGCCCAACCTGCAGCCACAGCAGTACAGCCCCTTTGAAACCCCCCATCATTCACACGCACATGAAAGCCGCGCTGCGCCGAAAGTGTGGCTGAACAGTCAAGCGGAGAATGATTTTAAGGCGAAAATAATGTGTCAGTGTGTCAGTGCTTGCGTCGCCTGATGGCATGCAAAGAAAGTCCTTTCGGGGTGCCCTCTAGACTGACCTGCTTTCTATGCCTTCCAAGTGGATAACCGAAAAGGAGAAAAACTCCCAAAAAACTGATTTTCAGCCAACGTTTTTTATGCCCAGAGTTTTTTTTAGATGTTATATGTTACTTTTACTCACCATAGAGTTCCTGAAACAATAGAATATATTTAGTATATCCCTGCATAGATTATGCATCTGCCATGGAAATCATCGATTTGCAGAGAATAGCCATAACTGAAGCACTGCTTTCACTCTCCTCCACTCATCATAGCCCGAACTAAGCTCTGAGCGGAGCTGCTGATGTGTGGGTGGGTCGGGTCGTTGGTTGCTTTGTTGAATCCATAAGCTCCTCTTCATTTGTGCCCCTCGAATCAGAAAGCTTTGCAAAGAGCTTATCGGCCATTCACTGCAGCTCATTGCGGGAGCTAGTCAGCGTTAAAAGGGGGGGAACAAAAACAGGGAACAGAAACGACTGCAGTTCATTGCGGGAGAGAAGTGCGAATGGGTGAACGAAGAGTCTTAGAGTGGAGTCATGTGGCTTTTGGATTTTCCGCCAGGAAATGGAATTATTAAATGAAATGACCCACAAACGCAATTCAATTGTCGAAAGTTTCGCTCGATTGCAGTTCCACTGGAGTTGCCTCTGCCACATGCCACATGCTATGGGGCAATCATTTGCAATTCCCATTTGTTGTTGGCAGTTTGTTGGGTCATATAGAAATAAGGGACTATGCTGAGGGATTCATTGGGTGGACGCAGTCATTCAAGTTTCTAGTTGGAAAACTTTGGTCAAGTCTCGTCTCGTTTCGTCTCTCTTCGTAGCCCTAGCCCTTACCCTATCTCTCGTTGAAACATTGAAAAAGTTCATAAAAACTCATTGAAGTGCACTTCCGAGAGTTTTCCGCCTCGGATTGGAAGGATAATTGCACGGGGGCGTGGGGGTTGCGGGGATGATATGTGGAAATATGCTTACGCCAAATAAAACTCCTGACTTGCTAAATGAGCGCAGCACAGAGAGTGAAGCAGAGGAAAAATTTTCAATTGTATTTGGGAGAGGGGAGGGGGAAAATGAAAATTAATTGCCGCTTGAGGCTGTCAAAATGCCAGGCAACAGCAAAGCAGTAAACAGCAACAGCAACATTGCATTCCATGCAGCCAAATCACGGGGAAACGCGATGATTTTCGGTGGAAGATGTACGACCAAGAGCAGAAGGATGAGCAGGAGAAACAGGGTTACAAGTGTTTGTCCGGGGACCACGACCGTGGGTATGGCTCTGCAGACAGGTTTGCATAAATGTGCTCATAAATTGTAACTTTTCCATTGCGGCTGCTGCTTCTTCTGTTGCCGCTGTTGTTGGTGTTGGTAACGAGCGTGAGATCACATCAACACACATAAAAACACAGAGTGCCAGTTTCAGACCCAGAACGAAGGAGAATGTTGCTCAAAGCAGGAGGCTGCTTATGCTGGCAAATTTCCAGGCTGTCAAAAACTTGGCGCCTGCCTGTAGCTGGCACACAGTTAATTAGCGCGAAATTGGGGAGCCCAAATCCAAAACCAACGAGGGGGAACGTTGTGAATTGCTGCGTACACCGCAACTCTACATTTAGACCCGATACTTAGTCAGTATGGTACTCCTCCGGCAGACGCCGCTAATATTGAACGACACGACAAAGAGTGTGTGCGGGAGAGACAGAAAATCAGTCTGAGCGTGACGTCGGGCGCTGCGTAGCCACTGCAAATTGATTTGTTCCTTTTGGCTATATAAATAATCTGATCTGATCCAGCAATCTGATAGATATGATCATTATCTATGATTCTGCGTTTTTAGTTTTCTCGTATCCTCAATATTGGGGATGCAACAGATTTTCGTCCTTTGTGGTGGCGGAAGGGGGTGGGGCGATGTTTTGAGATATACGTTTTATAGTGAGATCTAACAGGAGTGCGGATACCAAATTTGGTTACTCTAGCCTTAATAGTCTCTGAGATTTGTGAATATCCCCAGATATTCATCTTTTGCGGGGGCGGAAGGGGGTGTGGCGAAATTTTAAAACAATGTCGTCTCGGTCCGATATATTAGGAGTGTGGATACCAAATTTGGTTGCTCTAGCTTTTATAGTCTCGGACATCTAGGCGCTAATGTTTTACTCTAATTAAAGCCGGCTATGCTACGTGTGTGTTAGAGAGAGACAGGGCGAGAAAAAGTGAAATTGTTTTCTTGATGCTGGCTATAATAATAATACGATCCAATTCAGATTCTGCAGTCTAAAAGATATGGTCATTCTTTATGATTCTGGTTTTATCGTATCTTTAAAAATGTGCATGCCACAGATTTTCGCCTTTTGTGGGGGCGGAAGTGGGTGGGGCAAAGTTTTGAAATATTTTTGTAGCAGTGACATATCACAGAAGTCTGGATCCAAAACATCGTTGCTCTAGCTCTTATAGTCTTTGAGCACTAGGCGCTGAAGGGGACTGACAGACGGACAGACAGACAAGGCTCAATCGACTCGGCTATTGATGCTGATCAAGAATATATTTTATGGGGTCGGAAACGATTCCTTCTGGACGTTACACACATCCATTTTCACCACAAATCTAATATACCCCAATACTCATTTT
Organism: Drosophila pseudoobscura; assembly: GCF_009870125.1. Taxonomy (NCBI): domain Eukaryota; kingdom Metazoa; phylum Arthropoda; class Insecta; order Diptera; family Drosophilidae; genus Drosophila; species Drosophila pseudoobscura. The sequence continues at coordinate 67,975,609 of NC_046683.1, read as the reverse complement.
GAGTATCGGGTATAAAAACACGGGAACTCACAGACCGTACCCTGGGGGACATATCGCATATCGCCTTCGTCTCTTGCATGCTAATGAAAGTGAAAACTGATCAGAATTCCATTAGCGTTAAAGTTCTAATACGGGCTTTAAATAACGTACACCAAGATTTATCACACGCTCCACAGAGACAACCCAAACAAGACATGGAAAAACCCCCTGAAATCGAAATGTATGAAAATACTTGTCAAATAACGAGTGTCGCTTCTCCACTTTTCCTTTTGTATTATTTTTCCGGTTAATTTATGTCACTCATTTATGTCACTACTCATGTCACGGAACGGACTATCAACGGACTATGAATTGTTGTGCGGGAACATGTGGGTGTGTGTTTGTGAGTGTTTATGTGTATGTAGGGTGCACGACAAAAGCTGCAAAAGCAATTCTTCACAAAAATGAAGCGCAATAGCGAGCGCGTGGCAAAACCGAGGAAAAAAACTCCAGAAACAGCAGCAACAGGAACAGAAGAAGCACCAGCCTCTCCAATTGCAGTTAAGAAATCGCAACGCAGTTCGTAAATAAAACCGGACAGCAGGGTGCCCGTGTCCTTGTCCATGCAGAAGGAGCAATTGTGATGATTGTGATGCTGATGATGATGCTGGGGCAAAACCTCAACCTCATTAATGGGGCATGAATGAAGCGTTGTCAACAAAGCCAAATGATAGGGGGAGGGTGGAGGACTCTTGGGAGTGTGCCACCGACCAACCCTTAACCCTCAACCATGTCCCCTGTTGCTGCCTGGTTGATTGTTGCCTTGTTAACACCCACAACATTTTTGCAGCTATTGCTGTTGCCGTTGCAGCTGTTGCTTCTGTGTGTGTGTGTGTGTATCTGTTTAAATTTATCTGTAGATCAAGCCACAAACGAATGCCACTTACTCCACTTGCTGTTGCCTTCTGAGATGACATGCAAGAAAAGGGGGTTTGCCACTTGAGAAAATTTTAGAAGATTATCGATCTGGAAGGGGAAATGAATTTGCCTAAGCGGCAGGCAGTGAGAAAAACTTTAAGAGGAAATTAAGCAGTGACTGAGTCCCGATACGCTCCACCACTCTACACTCAGCATTGTTTGGGACATTTAATGAACCTGCGACCACGTACGGTTTTGCTTTCAGCCCCTGGAATTCGAGTGGTGGCAAACGGACTCTCGCTGTCACCGCCGTTTCTAGCTAATTGACAGAGACGGGGCTTACATGATCTCTCTCTTTCTCTGTCTCTCTATCTCTCTCTAATTGCTGTGAATAAACACAAGTGGGAGGAAATGTCATAGCGTGGCATGGCATAGCATGTTGTGGGCTGACCGAACAGATTGCTGTCTGATTCTGATTCTCATTCTAATTCCAACTCAAAGAACAAATGCTGTTCGACTCAGACTCTGACTCTTCGAATCCCATTGCTATTGCCATTTCCATTTACAATTTCCCTTTAGCAAAAACAATCCCATTCCCATTCAGGACACGTACCAACCAGCAACCAAATGAAATAAAACTACGCCCACCATCATCACCGCCCATCTCCACTATCTTGCTTTGTTGTTGTTGAAGATGAAGAGGAAGAAGAAGAAGATGAACTGTAATACAAACAAAGGCAGCTGGCAATCGTTTAAACTGCCGCCAAACTCAATTATTCAAATGGGCGTGGAGAAGGGCTAACAGTTAGGCGTGGCAATGCCACGACGCCACAACGCGCGGCAGAAACACATGTGCCCCAAGTGCCACTCGCTTTGCGGTTTGCAATTTGACATTTAATCAAAGCGAAAACCTAACCAAAATGCCACTCAGTGTTGCATGCCTCGATATCCATTCAAGTACCGTTTTTGCGGTCTGTCTCTCTCTCTCTCTTTGTCTGTCTTCGTGCTTGACGCGTTATCTTCTGAATCCATGCCTCCTGTTGTTGCCTCCTGCTGTTGCCTGACTTTCATCTTAATTGAAATCAAATCAAAGTATTTTCACTCACCAAATGGAATTGATTTTTTGGGTCTACTCTTGGCAACAGTTTCTAAACAGAACGGAACGATAGACCAGTCAACGGAACAGAAGTTGACTCTGCTGCCACTGCTGCTGCTGCAACAACTAATGACTGACAATTGTTGTCGGTCTCTCGATTTTACACTCAATTTGCTGGTATTGTGGCTTATTGTTTCATAAATTATTTATTAGAAAATTTTATTTGTTTCTGTCTCTATGTCTGTCTGCCTTGAATGTGTCTGCCTGTCTGCCCCCGAGAGAATTTAATTGGGAATTGCTGTGCATTGTCCTGCGTTTACTTGATTATCAACTGAATTGAGGGTTGCTATCGGGATTCAGGATTGTGGATTGCAACTGTGTGGCAGTGGGATAGTGGACACTGTCAACATTTGCCATTCCATTCCAGTGCGTGTTCCGGGGGCTGACAATGTAATTTGGGGCACATGATTATAAAACCAATATTGCGAGGAGGAGCAGCAGCGCGTATTCCTCTGATTATGCAAAGCAACTGAGGGGCAAAACCATTGTTCAAACTGCAATTCAAGGCGTACATCAAATGGCAGCTTAACAAACATAACGCAAAATATGTCTGCCAAACGAATAAAAATCCACATAGTAAGAGACAAATTTAAAAATCAGTTCGAATTTACAACTCAGTTCAACTCACAAATGTCTAGAATTTTCTTTTAGGGTCTTTACAAAACATAAACAACTTTAAAACACAAATATATATTATATAAATATATTTTAGCCGAATATTTTAGTTTATTATTTATACTCAATACTTTAAATGAGTATAGGGGTATATGTATTAGATTTTTGGTGAAAATGGAGGCGACCCCATAAAGTATATATACATATATTTTCAAAAGCCGAGTCGATTCAGCCATGTCTGTCTGTCTGCCTGTCCGTCCGTCAGTCTGTCCGTCAGTCTGTCCGTCTGTCCGTGCCTATAAGCGCATAGTGGTCAGAGGCACAATGTACAAGGTTCAATGTACGCGGCGGCTGCCGGAGGAGAGCCATACCGACAAAGTATCGGGTATAAATGTAGAGTTGCGGCCTCAGCAGGAACTCACAGCGATCCCCTTCGTTTTATATTATATGTATTAAATATATTTCAAAAATACTTGTTACTAAATAATTTATTTTCAATATGAAATACGAACGTACTTTTTACTAAAATATATTCTTATTAATTTCAAAATATAAATTAAACCCATTTTTCTTTCTATTCTCACTCTCTTAGGCAGAAATAAAAAAATTTAAATCTAAATATTACAAATTTCAGTTATATTTTCTCTGGGTGCACACATATCATATGCCCTTATCCATCCGCCCATGCAAATACAAAGCAATCCGAGTGCTCATTAACGCTTTGTAAAATGTGCAGCCTGGCGACCATTTTCTTGCATGACAGCACGCAACGGAGTCTTACGATGCCTTTACAGAGGGCGAGCGATAGGGACTGGATTGGATTGGGTCAGGATGGCACATTTATGATGTCGCGTCGCGACAAGGCAACTCCTCATTAGAAATGCGTAAAAATTCAACGAAGCAGCAACAACAGCAAGCCCCAGCATGCGTCGTCTGTGGCGGCTAAAGAGCCTGTCAGAGAGGGATATAAAAGGGCGCAGAGTTCGGAGGAGTAATTGCCGCCGTTTTAGTAAGCAGCAACGCAGTCAGACGCTTCCTTTGGGTGGAAATGGTTGCTTAATTATATCCGATACTCAAAATGAGTATTGGGGTATATTAGATTTGTGGTAAAAGTGGATGTGTGTAACGTCCAGAAGGAATCGTTTCCGACCCCATAAAGTATACATATTCTTGATCAGCATCAATAGCCCAGTCGATTGAGCCCTGTCTGTCCGTCTGTCTGTCTGTCCGTCCGTCCCTATCAGCGCCTATTGCTCAAAGCCTATAAGAGCTAGAGCAACGATGTATTGGATCCAGACTTCTGTGATATGTCACTGTTACGAAAATATTTCAAAACTTTGCCCCGCCCACTTTCGCCTCCACAAAGGGCGAAAATCTGAGGCATCCATAATTTCAAAGATACGAGAAAACAGCTATATCTTCTAAAGTGCAAAATCTGACACAGATCGTATAATTATTATAGCCATAATCCAGAAAACAATTTCATTCTTTCTCGCTCTGTCTCTCTTTAACACACAGGTTTCATGGTCGGTTTTGCCAATTGCAAAATATGAGTTCAAGGATCTCAGAGCCAGAGCAACCAAATTTGGTATGCACACTACTGTGATATCGGACCTTGACAGTTTTGTCTCAAAATTTCGCCACACCCGCTTCCGCCCCCGCAAAGGACGAAAATCTGGGGCATCCACAAATCTCAGAGACTATTAAGGCTAGAGTAGCCTAATTTGGTATCCGGACTTCTGTTAGATCTCGATATAAAAAGTATATCTCCAAATTTCGCCCCACCACCTTCCGCCCCCACAAAGGACAAAAATCTGTTGCATCCACAATATTGCAGATTAGAGAAAACTAAAAACGCAGAATCATAGATAATGACCATATCTATCAGATTGTTGAATGTGGATCGGATCATTTTTATAGCCAAAAAGAACAAACCAATTTGCAGTGGCTACGCAACGCCCGACGTCACGCTCAGACTGATTTTCTGTCTCTCTCTCTCACGCACTCTTTGTCGTGTCGTTTAATATTAGCGGCGTCTGCCGGAGGAGAGCCATACTGACCAAGTATCGGATATAAATATAGAGTTGCGGTCTCCGCAGCAACTCGCAACGTTCCCCCTCGTTTTCTTCTAAATTTTGCCATTTTGCATCCGCTGGGCTATGCGTTATGCCCTTCAATTGGGGGTGGTGAATAGTGGTGGTTAAATAAAATCAAATTTCAAAAAGAACAAAGAAACCGATGGAAAAGAACGAGTTAAAACAGCACACCAAAAGCCAAAACAGGCAAAAGAAAGGCTTAATGGTCCTTAAGCGATGGCACGACCGTAAGGATATCACAAATAGTATTGGGAGGTGGAGGTAGTCGCTGAGAGAGAGAGAGTGACCGCAATTAATTAAACCACAAGGCGGTGGCTATGGCAAACCCGATGCGAGGAAGCCACAACCGCTGGCAATACAAAATAATTATAACAATTTTCAGGAAGTGCTTCAGACAGACTCAGCATTATAAAATAAATTGAAATAAAATAATATTAAGTTTGACGGCATTTTTGGGCAATAAAATGCCATGCCATACCATGAGCAGGGTAAAGGTGAATGCTGTCAGACCCGACCTTATCTGCCGAAAAATATTGCCAAGTTAATTATTCATTTGCGTCGGGGACAATACGATACTGTTTGGGGCCTATTGCACAGTGTGATACAGTCCCCGCACCGTACCTTGTCAATGTCAATGTCAGCGTTAAATGTCCTGAAAATGGTCTACCAAGCCATGCTTCTTCCCCCCCCACCACCCCTTTATGTACTTCATAAACTTTTGCATCAAATGCGAATTCAATGTCACATCCCCTCTGACTTTCTGCTGCTGCTCCTCTCGTGTCTTCAACTCGTCCTTGGCAAGGAAATGGACTCGTGGCTCGTCAGCAAAAGTCAATTAAAAAACTGAGCACAGGCTAAATACGATTTTGTCATGCAAAAGATCGAAATAAACTAAATTTTGAACCAAGCCCCAGCCTCTGTGTAGTTTTTCCATTCTTTTTGTTTTGCTGTGGCGGGGGAGAGAGAGTGGAGAGGTCCTGATGATGTGTTATATAATGAGTTCGTGGGTTGGGTGGTTCGTAGTGGCGTAGCATTATTCATGATACCATCTATACCGTCATGTGGTCGTAAAATGCATTTCTATGACATTCTTTGGCTGCTCCCTCTCCCCAGCGAAGGCATGGCATCCTTGGCATCTTTGACAGATGTCATTCGCCTGCTGTCATTAGGTTTATTGTTATGATTGTTGTGAGGATCCTTTTGTGTCCTAGTGCTTACTTATCGCCCGGAACATGTGGCTATCTCCCTGCCTTTCGGTCTGTCTATCCGCCTGCCCTTGCGGCGCCTTCAGCCTGTCTGCAACGAGAGACATTGCTTGCAAGCACCACAAATTTTGAATTGCATGTGAATATTTCTTTAGAATTTGGAATGCCCCCATTTTTAAGCTGAAGGGAATCGTCAAATTTCAGACGGCCAGTCGGATAAATGTTGAATTCCCACAATCATTCGCTTCCGCTGCTCTGCAAAATAATGAAATATTTAGAGTTTATATGGAACTAGTTTTGATTGCAAAGCGAGTTTTATGCATTTATGACTTTGTTGCATTTTGAATACCTATTTTAGAATCAAATGCAGTTCGAGCTAATTCCACTCTGACGGATAAGTCCCACTAATTGTAACACGGCTGGATATCAAATTATTTATTTATAAAGCTCTAGGGATAAGCGAACAGAACACACACACACACACACAGTGGTTCGGGCCCTGACCGAACAAACAAGGCTCGAGTTAATGGATCTAGATGAGATAACAACGAAGGCAGAGATATTGGAAGCATTGAAGCCTGCCACAGGGGTAACCGAAATCCCCGAGAACGCGGTAAGTTCCTTAAGAGCCACCAGAAGCGGGATGCAGATAGCCACCCTATCCCTCCAGGCAGTCGCCGCCAGTGGGAAGGTAAGGGTCGGCTGGGTAAACTGCCGTATCAAGCAAATAGTGTCGCCAAAACGATGCTACAAGTGTTTAGAGTTCGGGCACATCTCGGTAAACTTCACCGGAGAAAAGGACCACAGAGGAGCGTGCTTTAGATGTGGAGGCAGAGACCATGAGGCCAGAAATTGCAGCAAGGACCCACACTGCATACTCTGCGCACAAAAAACGGGCAGCCCCACGGACCATGCCTCGGGAAGATTTAAGTCTCCAGCGTACCGCGAGGCAGTTAGAAAACTCAAATATTAAGGATCATCCAACTGAACCTTAACCAAGACCTTCTCACCCAATCCGTTACAGAGCTCAACACGGACCTGGCACTGTTGAGCGAGCCCTACAAGACCGTGAGATCCAACACGTGGGTCATGGATCAATCGGGGAAAGCGGCAATCTGGATGTGCGGCAAACCGGCACAACACCTAGACGGAGTTAAAAGATCCAAGGATACGTACGAGGGAGGCTGAAAGACCTATGGGTATACAGCTGTTACCTACCACCCAGCTGGTCACTCGAAGAGTTCAGCGACACAATCGACAAATTGGCAGACGACATCAGAGCACACTCGCCGTCGCTAGTAGCTGGGGACATCAACGCCTGGGCATCGGAATGGGACAACAACAACGAATGCCAGGGGCCGTGTCTTAGTGGAGGCCTTTGCCTCCCTGGACATAGTCGTAAAAAACGCTGGTTGCAACCCAACTTTCAGCAGAGCAAATACCACATCCATCATAGACCTCACCTACATAAGTACTCAACTAGCAGCGTTATGGCAGATCAGCGAGTAATACACCGCGAGCGACCACAACGCTATCCTCTGCAGCAACAAGGTGGTCATGAGAAGACCGGTGCATTGAAGCACGCGGCACCAACAGGAGCGGAAAAAATGGAGGCAATCTTCAAGCACCTATTCCCAGCGCAGGACACGCAGGTAAACAGGATCATGAGTACGGGCCACCAAGTACCCCCAGTGACCCCGCAAGAGTTGGCAAAACTAGTAAAGAGAGTGCCAAACTGCAAGGCACCAGGACCAGACGGCATCCCAAATCGGGCCCTCAAGCTGGCTATTAGCCTGCACCCGATGATCTTTGCGAAGACCTACACCAAATGCCTCACAGATGGATGCTTTCCTGGAAGATGGAAGAAGCAAAAGCTGGTGCTGATACCAAAACCTGGGAAAGACTGCGTCCTGGACGGCGCAGGTAAGATGCTGGAAAGCATAATCAGCGCAAGGTCAACGGAGGCAATCGAGGCCGCTGGTGGACTCTCCGACAACCAGTACGGCTTTAGGAAGGCTCGCTCTACCCTGGATGCGCTAGACAAGGTGTGCGGCACTGCCAGAAAGGCCTTGGAAGGCACACGATGGCTCGGCGAGGCCAAAAAATACTGTCTGGTGGCAACACTGGACGTGAAAAACGCCTTTAACTCGGCATCCTGGAGCAGGATAAAGTCCTCCCTGCGCACACTCGAAATCCCCGGATATCTACAGGCGATGGTCAATGACTACCTGGATGGCCCTCGGTCATACTCCATCACGGGAGGAGTTCCACAAGGATTTTTACTGGGACCACCACTGTACGATGTACGATGGAATTCTTCGCCTCAACTTCTAGCAAGGAGTTGAAATCGTGTGATTCGCTGACGATGTCGCGGTGACGGTCACGAAGAATACCCTCGCGGAGACCGAGAGCTGTATGAACGAGGCAATCGAGATCATAAGCGACTGGCTAGACCAGGCAGGCTCAAGCTAGCCGAGCACAAGACGGAAGCGGTTCTCATCAGTAGTAGGAAACAGGTGGAGACGGCGAGGATAACTGTAGGAGGAACCACAATTACCTCAAAACGGGCGATAAGGTACCTGGGAGTTATGCTGGACATCCGAATGTCGTTTAGAGAGCACCTGCAGCAGACACACCAGAAGGCACACGGCGTAGTCATGGCGGTTTCACGAATGATGCTGAACCAAAGAGGCCCAAAATCAACGAGCAGCAGACTGCTATTTAACGTGGCCAAGTCATCCATACTATACGCAGCGCCAATATGGACCCAGGCTACGAGGACCAAGAGCTACACTAAGGGCATTGAGTCGGACTTCAGACTCGGTGCCCGGTGTGTACTGTCTCCACAGAGGCAATAATGGTAATAAGGTGCATACCACCCATAGCGCTTGCAGCGAAGGAAGCTAGCGAAATCCACAAGGGAAGAAAGGCCGCCAACACACAGGCAGACGCTAGAACGGCTAAGACCAGGGCAAGGGCTAAATGTCTCGAGAGCTGGCAACTCAGATGGGATAATGCTGTAACCGGCCATTGGACCCACCGACTAATCCCCAACATTGCAGCATGGATGAATCGGCGGCATGGAGAACTTACGTTCGAACTGACACAAGTTCTCAGCGGCCACGGGTGATTTAAGAAGTACTTTCACCGCTTTGGCCACGAGGAAATGGGCTGTGTAGCTGCTGCGGAACAATAGAAAACGCTGAGCATGTCCTGACCACATGCGCCAGATTCTCAGAGGCCCGCAGGCGAGCAGAAGGCACCCTGTTCTGCTCGGGTAGGATCTTCCTCTAAAGAGCACTAAAGCAACTCGTAACCGCCGGCACATGCCAGGTATCCCCCGGATAGGTCTAACACACCTGTGAAGCACCTAGCTAATACGAGAAGGCGACTAAGACGGAGACCAGTAAAGTCTTAGGATAGGAATTGGACCCCCCTTTTTTGGATTGATGACCCCAGGGCTGACGGAAGCCAGCATTCTAGCACTTTAGTACGCGGAATGAAACCCCGCCGAAATGGCTGCTAGGTTAATGCTGCTTCTGCCCCCGTCCCGTGAAAAATTGGCAAATATCTAAGCACGCTCCTTGTTCCGTAGCCATTAAATTGGACGTACAGGCTCAGTTGAGTCACTCCTGACTAGTGCGGATCCGGCTCTGAACTCCCGACCCCATAAAGGCCCTCGCATGGCCTCCCTGCTTGCATAGACAACCATGGGATCATAACGCGACTGTACAACAGACAAGGACAACGGCTTACAAGTTGGGACCCAAAAAAATGAGTAAAAATAACACACCCATAACGACGAACGACTCAGAAGGCTTTAATAAAAGCAAGAAAATGGCGAGAACGCCAACTGGCGAGCGGACTGACGCCCCGCTGCCGGCCCACGCTGATCCGGAGCAGCACCAAAAAGCTCAGGGCAGCACAGCGCTGCGCGATCTAGGAAGAGAGATAACACAGCTAGTGGAGATGCTCGAGGATGGCAAGAGGCGATCCATACACCAACCCATGCGGGACTCGATCGAGAGTATAAGGGTGCTGTACGAGCTGGTTGCTATCCAGCTGCACGACGAAGGAGCTAAGGCGGTGATCAGGACCAACCAGTCTTCTCAAACGTCACCGATTAGACCTCTCCCGGAGCCTAAGAGGAAACAGGCTGCAGGTGCACCAACACCCCGGACAAAAAAGACCAAGGCAGCGGTCGAGGTCCAGACCACACCAGGAGTAGCAGTCGAAAAGGACGCCTACGCTGAAAGGGAGAGAAAGGAGCCGGAGGACACCCCATTCCTGACAGTGCCCAACCGACGCAGAAGGAAGAGGCCGCAAAAGCCGACTGGAGCGCTCGCGGACAAGACGCAAGCAGATCCGATCGTCATTGCCACCAAAGGCGAAACGACCAACCAGTCGATCCACTTCGAATGCGGAGCAGAAACGAAAAGACAGCTTGCCACCTGGATGTGGAAACCTTCACGGAATATCTGCGCAACGCTAGCTGGAGCCCTGCGCGAGAAACGGCAGAGGGCCTGGCCCAGAAACTGGCAAAGCTCATGGAGGAGGTATGTGATGCGGCAATGCCAAGAAGGAAGACTTGCAGAAGAGGAGCGCCCTGTTACTGGTGGAATGCGGAGGTTAACCAGCTAAGGAAAGCCTGCCTACGAGCAAGACGGTGCTACCAGAGAGCACGAGGTCGCCCTGAGTTCGACACCAGGGTGGAGGAACTCCGATCAGCGAAAAGAGCCCTTAAACGTGCCATAAAGGAGAGCAAGTCAGCCTGCTTCAGGCAGATATGCGAGGAGGCTGACGTCAACCCTTGGGGGACGGCATATAAGGTCGTCACCAAGAGGATAAGGAGCCGTAGCACCGTGGAGGCCCTATTCCCACAACACCCGTATCGGGAGGAGAGCTTCTCGAGCCAAGACTTCGAGCTGTGGCAACAGATTTCTGTAGAGGAGGTGATAGCGGCTACCAGGAGAGATTGGAGATAAAAAGGCACCAGGACCGGACGGTATCCCAAACAAGGCATTGAAGCTTGGAGCAACCACCAGACCAGATGTATTTGTTGACACGTTCAACAAATGCCTACGGGAAGGAGTCTGTCCAGAGCAGTGGAATTGTGCAGCGGCTAATCCTTCTGCCCAAAGGAAATAAGCCGCCGGAGGAACCATCAGGATACCGCCCAATATGTTTGCTGGATACTGTTGGCAAAAGCCTGGAGAGAATCGTCTACAACCGACTGCAAGTTGTGATCCAGGAGAAGGAGGCCTTATCGGAGTCCCAGTACGGATTCCGGAAGGCCAAATCAACGGTCGACGCCATCAAAGCAGTCACCGACATCGCATCCAGAGCGATCGAGGGAATAAGATGGAGATTTGGCACAAAGGAGTGGTGGTGACCCTGGATATCCGTAACGCGTTTAACTCAGCGAACTGGACTCGGATAAACTAGGCGCTCGGAAGAATTGGAGTTCCCACCTACCTGCTTCGGATCATAGCCAGTTACCTGTCGGGTAGGGTACTGAGGTACAAGACGGAGGAGGGACCAAAGCTCTACAGGGTGACAGCCGGAGTTCCACAGGGAGCAGTCTTAGGACCTCTACTGTGGAACATAATGTCCTGAGACTCCAGCTCCCGCAGGGATGCACACTTGTCGGTTTCGCGATCTCGCCATGGTCGTGGTAGCCAAAGAGCTCCGAGTTGTCGAGGCGACGGCCAACGAGGCAATCAGGATCGTATCCAACTGGATGGAAAACGCGGGATTGGACCTGGCTGGCCACAAAACGGAGGCTGTACTCATCACGAGTCGGAAGAAGATGGAGTACGCGACGTTTCGCGTGGGTAATGTGACTATCAAGTCGCAGGAGTCAATCCGGTAACTAGGCGTGATGCTGGATAACCGATTGAACTACCGGGCCCACATCGAGTACGTGAGTCAAAAAACCTCCCGGATGCAGGCAGCACTCGCAAGGATGCTCCCCAATATTGGTGGACCCAAGGCAGGTCGACGCTTACTCCTGGCGAGAGTAGTGGTCTCGATTCTACTGTACGCTGCGCTGGTGTGGTCCTCAACCCTATTCGGCAACATGAGTCTTAGAAGAAAGATGTCAGTGCCATATCGGCTCTGCGCTCTTCGAGTAGTGTTTGGATATAGGACGGTGTCGGATAACGCAGCCCTGGTCCTCGCGGCCTCGATACCGGTGGATATACTAGCGCTCGAGATGACGCATGTATACGAAGCGCGCGCAGGGATGCGAACTAATGCATCGCTAGAGACCATCCGTGCGTCGGAAAGGCGGGCGTCAGTAGAAAAATGGCAGGCAAGATGGGACACGGCCACAAATGGGCGGTGGACCCATAGAATAATCCCGGACATTGAGTCATGGATAGGGCGGAGAAGCGGAGAGATAAACTACCACCTCACCCAATTCCTGACGGGTCACGGAGGATACAGGAAGTATCTGCATAGGTTCAAACACGAGGATACTCCCGAATGTCCTGAGTGTTCAAATGAGAGCGAGGATCCGGAGCATGTGATCTACCACTGCACGAGGTACCGCTCAAGTGTAAAATTTATTCCACGACCAGAGGAGCTGATGACGTTCATGAGAACTGGCAGCGCGTTTGCAACACCCTAATAGCCATCCAGAACGATCTGAGAAGTTGCGAACGGGAGCGACGCGTAGAGGAGAGAGCCTTAAGTAGGCAACCCATCTCTGAGAAGTAATACTTTGCGGTGATTCCGCGTGGAATGAGGTGTGTAGCTGTGCGTGGTGGTGAGTTTAGCTGGGAAGCCCCAAAGGGATAGTCCAGTTCGTTGACTGGTACGGGCGCGTCTCTTAGAGATTCTCACACACCGTGGTGTATCTATGGAAAAAAAGCACCAACGCACAGTCCCTCGAGCAAGACCATGGGGCATGGAGCATGGAGGAGTATGGAGTAAAAGTGGGCCTCTCATCTAGCCATTGTGGCAACAAATTACCTGTGCGATTTCACTTTATTTCCGCCTTACTGTTGGTGTCACTGCCGCTGCCATGACCTCCGTCTTTATGTCGATTTGCATTCGGTTTTTTGGCTTTCGATTTGAAATTCCGTGTCCCGTGATTAAAATCAATCTCCAAGGATATGGATTTTACGGTATGTAGGAAGGTCTGGCATTAATGGTATTAATCTGGTATTAATCAAATGTTTTACGAGTATTCCCCTTCAGACGGAGGAAACTGCAATCAAGCAAGTGAAGGTCCTCCCTCAACACCCAATCCAAATTCATCAATTTTCCTTTCATCATGGAACGTATAATTATTTTGATTTGCTTTTTTTCGTCGGTATATAATTGCTGATTCTTGGGGTCGGAAACCGCTTTCATTATATATTCTACGGACTTATACAATACTTTTATTCATGCACAAAAGTGCCTCTTTATTAAAACTTTATCACGACGCGGCGAATCGGCTTCGTAAGTACCTACTAAGACGCCGCCAAAGTGATAGAGAGAGACATATGGAGAGAGAGAGAGACATATGGAGAGAGAGAGACATATGGAGAGAGAGAGAGATATATATAGAGAGAGAGAGAGGGAAGGAGAACGAACTCCGCCTAAATGGAAAGTAGGGAAAAGTACAAGTATATTTCTATCGTAAGTCCGTGAAAACTTTTCGACTGCTGCGTCGTTTCTTTGGTGGGTGTGGGCTGCTGCCATTGCTGTGTCTAGCAATTATGAAAGTTGGTCAACTGCTGGGCTGCGGTCTCCGGCAGGCAGCAGGCAGAAAGCAGCAGGCAACAGAAGCCCCTTGGGGGCATGGATATGGGCATGGCATACAACTTATTGACAATGGCAGACGCCTTCAAGTGTGGAACAGAAAATTGGTGCGGAAATTGGAGGAGGCTTGGCATTCCGGAGAAGGGAGGGAGGAAGAGTCTACTTCTCGAGAGGCAAGAACTAATGATAGTGTCGGTATAATTTTTGGCACAGGACATCCTCATTATGTTTTTCGTTAGGGGTGGCAATGGCAAAAACTTTCTTTTGGCTTTGCCCATTGCCATTGCCTTTCGCCTGTTGTTGAAAGTTTATTTAAATTAGTAAATGGGCAGCTCTGACTGTGGCAGTAGCAATGGCAGGAGTAGACCTTCAGTATAGCTGTTTTGCCGGAAGCTGTCAATGTCAGTGGCAGAATTGTAGAGTGGCAGCCCACGGCCTTGGCTCTGACAAAGTCAAGAGCATAAATTAGCACAGCACAGCCGGAGGAGAGAGCGAAACTTAAACCCACGAAACATTCGCACTGACACTATGACACGATGACGATGTGACGTTGTGACGTTGTGACGCTGTAACGATGCCTCTGAATGCCGGTAAAGTTTCATCGGGTTCCAAGTCAAAGTCAATTTTTTACAGCTTTTCAAAAGTCACTCAGGCACACGAGTCATGGCCTAAAACTTTGCCAAAAGTCTGCTCGATGGCGAAAATTTTGAAGCCCGGGACCCAGAAATTCATTCAAATTTCGGCAGACAGACATACTATTGGAGGATTACTCGTACGTAGCTGGGGGTAAGGAAACTCAACGCTCAACTCTCGACCACGTAGCCACTTCACTTCTCGCATGGAACCTCTGTTAACTTGTTTTTGTTCAATCAACAATAAAGCTATATCTATCCACTGATACAGCCGTCGTTCCTATAGTCCCCCTTCCCTGCAGTCGCCTGGCTGTTAGTCTAAGCTCACTGGAGTGTGGCACAGATATTTGCGCCCGATATGCGTTCAAGCAACAACATTTCGGGTTAAAAGACTCACTCCCCTCAGTCTCAGAGACTCAGGGACCTTCTACTTCCCACGTCACTTACGTGTATCACTCAATATCCATAGAATATGACAAAGGAAGTACTTGCTGGCTGTCTTGATAGAGGAAAAACCAGACAGAGTCCAACAGCCCATCTTTGCCGTCTAATGAGCCTTCCGAGTCGTCGCCGAGTGTGTTTGTGTGCGCTTCATCTCTCTCAGGCAGCATCCGGATCGGTGCACCGGACACACGTGTGCCTTTGATGTCCTAAATTTTCGACACAAGAAATTTGTTTTGCATTTGGATTTCCAATGAAAAAATATTAAAGTAAATTTAAGTATACATTATGGCAGAATGCGCTATTTAGTGTTTCATGTGGCGTGTGGCGAAATTTTGAAATATACGTTTTATAGTGAGATCTAATAGGAGTGTGGATACCAAATTTGGTTACTCTAGCCTTAATAGTCTCTGAAATTTGGGGATGCCCCAGATTTTCGTCCTTTGCAGGAGCAGAAGGGGGTGTGGCGAAATTCTGAAACTAACCCGTCAAGGTCCGATATCACAGGAGTGTGGATCAAAAATTTGGTTGCTATTTTGGTTATTTTGCAATAGGCAAAGCCGACCATGAAACCTGTGTGTTAGAGAGAGACAGAGCGAGAGAGAATGAAATTGTGTTACTGATTCTGGCTATAATCATTCTACGATCTGGTTCAGATATATATGGTTCAAGAATACATATACTTTATGGGGTCAGAAACGATTCCTTCTGGACGTTACGCATCCATTTTCACCAAAAATCGAATATACCCCAATACTCATTTTAAGTGTCGAGGATAAAAATACTAAAAATGGTCGGAAATTATGAATGGAGGATGCAGCATCAGCTTTTTTTTTTTTCTTCTGTGGTCAGGACTCAACGAGGCGTATGGATCCCTTTCGATAGGGATGTGCTGCGTGGTGAGTGAGGGAGAGGGGAGTAATGGTGGTGGTGGTGCGTTGACGGCACAGTTTCACAAATGATTTCACATTTTTGCATAAATAAATGTCAAGTGTGCGTCGGGTCGTGTGCTGACAGTTTTGTAATAAACCCCAAAGAGAGATAGAGAGAAAAAACAGGATAATCAGCGCCCTGCACACAGGACATAGTGGGTGGGCGTGGGGGGATGACGGGGGATAAAGGAGCCCAAGCAACAAGTAGAGCGACATTATATATGTACATATGTATGCATTGTATCTCTGGGTATGAGAGTGTATGTGCCTGTGTGTGTGTGTGTGTGTGTCCACTTTCCGCTTAGCAATAATAATAACCTTGGCTGCCTGCTGCCACGAGAGAGAGAGATGGCTTCCATTTTTCAATGTATGTGTCGCAGAGGGAGAGTGCTATCATGTGTTGGAGAATGTGTGTTGTGGGGCTGAATGGTAGGAAATTCTATTCCCCCTATGAAAATGACAATTTCCATTGCCACAAAGACAGGACCCTCCTGTCCGTCCTTCCTCCTACACGGCACTCGACACTGCCTTCTGCTGTGGCTGATGTGCCTTGGGTGCCTTTGGTTATTTTAGGATTGCTCTGGCAACGGCAACCGGCCGACAACGTTGGCAATTTTAATAATGTTTACTCAAGGCGTAGCCCTAGATCATCTTCCCCCCTCTCCCCTCTGACTGTGGTCTCCTTTCCTCCTTCTCCTGTCTATGCGAAAATAAATAAATAACAAGAGAGAATGAAAGGGAAATAGAAATGGGAACGGGGGATGAAATTGTAGGATACTTATAGGTGCACATCACAATGGAACCCCACAAACAGCACTGCTGCAGCACTGCCTCCTCTTCCTCCTACTCCTCTGAAAGTGTGCAACGAATGACAGCTGCTGCTCCTGTTGCGTATACTTTTACATGGAAAAATGCCAAGAGCCTAATAAGCTGCTCCCATAAGATGCAGGAGTCATGGCTATTGCAACAGAAAAACCGACAATTCCGCACAGCCAACAAATGCCACGTGTCTAGGTCTGGACATTCCCATTAAGGCTATAAATGAAACCAACATGCTTTAACTCCCTCTCTTGGAAAATTTTCTGTCTAAAAGTCACATTGTCACTTTGGCAGCAACAACGACATAACATTTATATAAATAACCATTTTAAGCAGAAATGTGCTGCAGCTGCTGCCTAATGAGCGGATTAAATAGCCCACAAGGCAGGAGGTCCTCCAAATGTCCTCGAATGTCAAGCATCCACAGTTTCGGTCTTACGGGAAAAGCCCTTTTCCATTGCTGTTTTGCTAGGGCTGCGAAAAACTTCAATTGCAATGCAATGCAATCAATCGGATCCAGCAGCAGCAATCGTTTGCCAGAAAAACAGAAATAGAAAATTAAAAAGGAATCTTTTCATTAGTTTTTCTGAAAACATTTAATACAAATTGAATTGCAAGTGAGAATAGAAGACCCACACACATTTCGTATACGTAACTTTTTTTGTAGGTTAAAAGCAAACAGAGACAGAGAAAAAGAAGCAAATTGTGAATTCTGTCTTTGTATCCCTTATTTGTATTGAGTATTTGGCCATAAACTTTACTCAGAGCAGAGTGCCTTACCTGAGTGCCTCGCCTGTATTTGATTTTGCCCTATAAATGCAATAATCAATAGACGATTTTTCCAGGCAACAAGTGCTGCAGCATTTTTTTTCCAAGGCACTCGCGATATATTCTAAAGTCACGTTTCTATTGTTAAATTCTTGACATCGTTCTTAAAGTGGCTTTAAAATTCGTGGCTTTTCGCCTTGGTTTGATATATTTTTAGAAATGCTAATAACTCACGTAGCAAGATTGAGCTTTCCGTCACATTTTTTGACTTAATAAGCCAGGAGAGCAGTCAATCAGAGTCCCTTCACCCACGCTCCACACGTTGCCGCCACGCTGCCTGCCACGTACATGGAGCGCGTGCGACTTTCTTTCCGTACATTCATTTAGCAGTGGAATGGCTGGCTGGCTGGCTTGTTTTCCTTTCAGTTTTAGAGACGAGCCCCAAAACTGTATCTTTAATTAGCCCTAAAGTCAGATTTCAAGAGGGGAGCCAGATTTCATGGCCTGGCACATGTTGCAAATGCAAATGAAAATGCTTTTGGTGTGTGATAACACACAGCTCATAATATCTACCAACTAATGCGGCAGGCACCAACCCCCCCAACAAATTGCACACGCACACAGACACACAGGACCTCTGTTTGTGCAAAATGTTACTTTGCGAAAATTATGCAAATTTGATGTTCGTTTTGTTAGGAAGAGATATGAGTGTGAGTGAGGGTCCCCCCGTTTCTCCCGCTGTATGGCAGTGTGTGTGGTAGCTGCACCACATGCCGTTGTAGAGCACTGAGCAAACAAATGCTCATCGTGCAGGACAGCAGCAGCAGACCAAAGTGCATGGCAAACAGAGAGACTTAAAATAAAGCAAGCACAAAACTTAAAGCTGGAACAAAACCCCTTTTCCTTCTACTCCTTTTCCCATACCCGATACAACCCCTACAAACATTTGTCTACCAATTTCAATTAACAATCTTGTTAATTTCCCCGAAAACTTTGTGCAGGACTCCGCCTCCTCCTCTTTCTATCTCTCTATTTCTCTCATTTTCTGTGGGAAATCGATGTTCCCCATGAAATTTCGAATAAGAAAATGTCTAGGGCGCTAATCTGATAAAAGGCAAGGCAGCTCGAAAAACAACGAAACAATTTTTGTGGCAAATGAAAGAAAAACACTAGTGGCAGGCAAAGGGGCAAAAGAAAACTTTTGGATCGCAAAAGCGCTAATCTGCTATACATCGTAGGAAACTTGTAACCGCTCTACAACACATACACACACGAATACACACCAGCATCAGCGTCGGAGAGATCGTGCCACTCATGTTATCAGATCCAAAGGCGTGGGATACCACCACTAAGCTCGCCGCCACTATAATGCGGGAGGTACGGAGGGTAGAGAGGGAAAGGGAAGGAGGAGCAAGGAGGAACGGTTGTGCGAAGCAATGCTTTGTGGCCGCACCGCACAGCTACGCCCCATTACCCGTACAACTTGCTGTTAATTTTAATATATGTATGTATATATATACTAATAGAAGAATAAAAGTAATCGAATACAAAAAAAAAAACACGGATACACAGATACAGATACTCGACATGCAGGAAAATGAACGGCTCATTGTTATGTAAAGTTTTCACTTCTTTCTCGCTCGCTCGCTTTCTCTGTGGAGAAAGTGTAAGTTGAGCTCAACTCAAGGTCCACCAGGAAAAACAACAGACTACGAAAACTTCCTGCCCCCTCCACGAACTTTGGTTATAATTGGCCTTTTGTAAGAGGAGAATCCAATGATGTGTGTGTGTGTTTGTGTGCGTGTTTGTGGCATGTGTGGCACATATGGAGTATGGAATATGAGCTTGCCAATAACTGGGAAATGCTTTTTATTTCACGTCTGGGATCTCGGCTCTCAATTCTCGACTCCTCGGACTCTTTCTTTGGCAAACAGAAGTGACTGCACAATAAAAAATCAACACACAGAGAAAAAAGCACGGACATTTTAATATTTGCACTTCAGTTCCAGAGTGGGAATTGTAAGAAGTTAATTTCATTTACATTTTAACATTAATATATTGAAAATGATTCGATTTAAAGATATTTCATATTTACAAAAATATTTTTAAAATATTTAAAATAAATATAAATTTTATAATTAGGATAAATATATATTTTATATGAAATATTAAATATTTTAATATTATATTTATTAAAATTTTAAATACATTAAATATATGTATATTTCATATTTAAATGAACACATTAGGCTAAAAATTTAATATAATTACGTCTTTGATATTTAGATTAAATATGACCCGTATTAAACAAATTTTTTTACTACGTTCACATAAATTAAGGTCGCAATGAAATCTATTTTATTACACATACATATGTACATATGTATATGTATACTTGCATTTTTATTTTCCGCGTGTATTCCTCGTATGAAATTTTTTCTTTGTTTTCAGAAGAGCCAAATTCAATTGGAAGGAAATTTGCCAAAAATGAGGCTTAATGCGCCAGAAAATTTCACCAAGCCATGAAAAATGAAAAGGTGGGAAAAGGGGTTAAAAATGTATACGAATTTATGGTTCCGCCCCCGAAGAAAAGTTGCGAGTGAGTTTCGAGTTCTGGTATTTGGCTTGTCAATTTAAAAGCAAAAATTGCGGCGATAAGACGATGACGACGGCAATGACAACGACGAGAGGAAGGCTTTCCCCAGCAATCATCAGCATATGCACGGCCACGCCAAACAAACATAAACAAAGGACGAACGAACACACGCATACGCACAGAGGCACAGAGGGACATGTACACACATGTTCGCTTACGCGAATATGCAAATGAAAGCGCCGTTAAACATGCCAGCAAAACACGCCTCAAAAACCAACTGGCAACAGGACGCCCCAAGGGTGAAGGCGGTGGGGGGGAGGTTTACACAAAACCAAAACGTAATTGCCTCGTTTCATTTTTAATAACTGTCAATCCTTTTGGCTCTTTTTGGGTGCGCCAATTGACGAAAACTGGTCAAAAACCGCCTTCTAATTTTGTGCTCTGCTCTGCCCATGAGTGTATATATGTACATACATATGTATGTACATATACATATGTGTATGTATGTATGTATGTATGTATGTGTGATTGTGTGTGCCAGAACCGCAAAAGCCACAGCCACAGACACAACGAGGGGGAACGTTGTGAGTTGCTGCGGACACCGCAACTCTACAGTTATACCCGATACTTAGTCAGTATGGCTCTCCTCCGGCAGACGCCGCTAATATTAAACGACACGACAAAGAATGCGTGCGAGAGAGACAGAAAATCAGTCGGAGCGTGACGTCGGGCGCTTCGTAGCCACTGCAAATTTATTTCTTGCTTTTGGCTACAAAAATGATCCGATCTGATCCAGATTCAGCAAGCTGATAGATATGGTCGCTATCTATGATTCTGCGTTTTTAGTTTTCTCGAATCTGCAATATTGTGCATGCAACATATTTTCGTCTTTTGTGTGGGCGGTAGGGGGTGGGGCGAAATTCGGAGATACACGTTTTAAAGTGAGATCTAACAGAAGTGCGGATACCAAATTTGGTTACTCTAGCCTTAATAGTCTCTGAGATTTGTGGATGCCCCAGATTTTCGTCCTTTGCGGGGGCGGAAGGGGGTGTGGCGAAATTTGGACACGAAACGGTCAAGGTCCGATATCACAGGAGTGTGGATACGAAATTTGGTTGCTCTGGCTCTTATAGGTTCTGAGATCCTTGAACTCACTTTTTCAATAGGCAAAACCGACCATGAAACCTGCGTGTTAGAGAGAGACAGAGCGGGAAAGAATGAAATTGTTTTCATCATTCTGGCTATAATAATTATACGATCTGGTTCAGATTTTGCACTTTTGCTTTCTCGTATCTTTGAAATTGTGGATGTCACAGATTTTTGCCTTGTGGGGGGTCAGAAGTGGGCGGTGCGAAGTTTTGAAATATACTTGTAACAGTTATATATCACAGAAGTCCGGATATAAAATGTCGTTGCTCTAGTTCTTATAGGCTTTGAGCACTAGGCGCTCATAGCGACGGACAGACAGGCAGGGCTCAATCGACTCGGCTATTGATGCTGATCAAGAATATATATACTTTATGGTGTCGGAAACGTTTCCTTCTGGACGTTACACACATCCATTTTCACCACAAATCTAATATACCCCTATACACATTTTGAGTATCGGGTATAAAAAGAGAAAACTGAAATGCCTGAACTGAAATCAAAAGAGAAAAAAGTTTCTTCTATTTCGAAGGATGTGTGGATAATAATACCCTTTTTGCTACGTTAGGGAAAATGGCTGCCAATCAAACTAAAATTTCGTTTCATATCAGAGTAAATATTCAAAAGATTGGGACTTCGAGTGGCACGGATATTAGGGCAATAATACGAGTAAAACAGCTCTACGAACACGCGAGTACGAGTCTCTTCCACACCTACAAAAAAAAAACTGTACTCTGTCCAAAAAGTGTATTTTATTGTCAACGAACCGCAAATAGTTTTTATCCCATTTCCCCCGAGTTTTTACAGCGCTTTTGGGAGGAAAAAGGCAAAAGTTTTCCATAGCTCGTTTGATAAATGTTTGTGCCAACTTTTCGCCAAACTGTTGCTCTGGCTCTGGCTTTTGGGTTTCCACTACCATTGAATTGTGCGGTGTATACGGTGTAACGATATCAGTAAATGTCAGGCAGCTCAGCTCTGCTCTGCTCCTCTGCGGTTAAAGAAGAGTAAGGAAAAAACATTGGTGAAATTTACTTAAAACTTGGAGCAAACAGCTCTCGATCCGAGGAGCAACATTGCCTGCCAGACAGGATTCGTGCCTGGCCTTGCCTTGTGTCAGATGTTGGATCTTATGCTTACCTTTTGGTTTCCCCTTCCCCCGCGCTTTTAGTTTGTGCACTTCCTTTTCTTTTTTTCTCTCGACTGTTGTATAAGTTTCGGTTTAGCCTGTTGCCCCTGGACCCCAGCAAGCAGCACATGCATTAATCATTTGCGAGTACACACAGGACACGGACGGGAAACGGGAAAGGGACTTTCGAGGTTCGAAAGTGCCAAAATTCGACCCTGGGGGCGCCAATTACATTAATCAAAGCGTAAAACGTAAGCTGTACTCATAACAGAGACCT
Organism: Drosophila pseudoobscura; assembly: GCF_009870125.1. Lineage (NCBI taxonomy): Eukaryota > Metazoa > Arthropoda > Insecta > Diptera > Drosophilidae > Drosophila > Drosophila pseudoobscura. The sequence continues at coordinate 67,953,151 of NC_046683.1, read as the reverse complement.
GGGGCCCGGCTCAAATATTTCATTAGGCCAACAATCCATCCACCCATCCACGCACCATTCTATTTCATTTCCATCCGCAGCAAAAATCCACTCGCCTGGACCTATGAAAGGGCATAAAATGTCAATTTTCCGCAGAGCCCAGAGCTCGGGAGTTTTTGGGAAATTTTTGTTTGCCCGACAAAGGGGGGGTGCTGGAGAAGGATGGGGATGGTGAGCCATTATCAGCTGCTTTGAGAGATTACAATTGGGCAGAATAGATAGAGGTAAAGGTGGTGCTTTGAGTTTAACGCGGGCCAGGGTCGCTTTTCACAAAAACACGGGACAGGGCCAGGGCCAGGGCTAGAAACACCATGAAATATCTACCTTCTGTTGTTGTCTCCGTCTGTATCCCTGTGTGTATCTCTCTCTGCGTATGTATGTGTTAGTGTACCGGATATTAAAGTTAGTCCGCGTAATGGTAATGGCATTGCTAACCGCCGTCGGCCATCACACAGATCCACAGAATGACCGAAGAAGCGACTCTTAATGGCACAAGGAAATTGCAAAATTTGTAACATTTTGTCTCTGTCAAGCGGCTAATCTGCTGCTGCCGAAAAATTACTCAAAGAGGCTTATGGATATCATAAAGAAATCAGTGGTGCATTTCAGAATAACTGTAAACACTAGAAGCGGTGCAAGTTATTTGGCAACCTTCTGATCACCAGCCGATACTCATCAATCGATTACCGTTCTGGGCGTGGTTGTGAGTGCTGATATTAAGAAATATAACAGCGTTCCTGCTGTATAAAACTACTTTTATCCAATAATTGCAGTCCGTGCGTCCGTCCGTCCGTCCGTCTGCCCGTCGCTATGAGCGCATGGTGCTCAGAGACTATAAGAGCTAGAGCCACGAAATTTTGTATCCAGAAATCTATGATATATCAATGTTACAAGATTATTTCGAAACTTACGCCCCCACAAAGGACGATAATCTGTGGCATCCACAATTTTAAAGATACAAGAAAACCAAAACCGCAGAATCGTAGAGAATGACTATATCTGCCGGGCTGCATCTGAATTAGATCGTATTATTACTATAGCCAGAATGATGAAAACAAATCAATTCTTTCTCGCTCGATCTCTCTCTAACACACACATTTAATGGTCGACTTAGCCTATCGCTAAAAGTGAGCGCCTAGATCTCAGAGACTATTAGAGCTAGAGCAACCAAATGTGGTATCCAGACTTCTGTGATATGTGACTGTTACAAGTGTATTTCAAAACGCCGAAGCTGGATCAGATCGAATCATTATTACAACCAAAAGGAACAAATCGATTTGCAGTGTCTACGCAGCGACCGACGACACGTTCCGACTAGTTTTCTATCCCTCCCGCACGTACTCTTTATCGTTCGTTGTTACTCGCCATCTGGCGGAGGAGAGCCATACTGACTATTTATCGGGTATTAATGAAGAGTTGCGGTCGCAGCAGCAACTCATATGATATTTTGAAATATTTTAATGTTGAAGAAGTGCCCTGGGTACACTTTATTTTAAAGAATATTTGTGAAGAGACTCTGCAACACATTTTTTTGAAGTTAGCTCACATTTAAGTCAGCGCTTTTTTTTTTGTTGGCATTTGAATTGTGTTGAATCATTTCCCAGCCCTTACCCTTATTCACGTATGCAAATTAGTACCCGGCCACACAGTGGGTAAACATTTTAATTGAAAATTGAGTTGAGCCGCAGGCCCCAGTAGCCAGTCGCAGGAGTAAATAGAGGAGTGCCCCCAAAAGCGATGACGACGACTGCCAACGACATATTTGAGGGGTTTTGATGCATGAGGCTGCCAAGGCTCCATTTATTACCATTTGATTTTGACTTTTTTGTGCATAAAACCCGGCACTTTGCATGCAGCAAAAAACTGAGCCCCCGACTTTAAAGGAAATGTGCATGGTGAATGGCATGGCGGAGAAATTCAATTAATTACATTCCACTTTCATACTCTCTCTCTCTCTCTCTCTCTGTCTCTCTTTCTCTCTCTGTGTGTGTGTGTGTGTGTGTGTGTGTGTGTGTGTGTGTGTGTGTGTGTGTGTGTGTGTGTGTGTGTGTGCATTGGACAGGCGAACAATATGTGAAAGGTCTGGTGGTCTTCACATAAAAAAATATATACATATGTATATATACTTATTTAAAAATGTAAAATAAATATTTTTGCCTGTTGCCTGGCATTATTCGCTTTGCTTTATTCTGTTTGCTGGTTTTTATCTGCAGATCCGCCCAAATTCCTCTACCCTTAGTTCAGTCTGAAAGAAACATCATGGAAAAACGGTCTGCTCTGCCGTGCAGTGCCTACCGTGCTATGCGGTCACTTTGCTGCTTTATTAAAAATTGTTGTGCAAATGAAGCGGCAATTTTTGGTCTTTTGCATCTCCACAGAAGGCAGACACCCAGTGCCACAGGGAGTTTTTCACTCATTACTGAATAAAGCTAAATCAGAGATGCCTCCAAAGAGCAAGAACAGGAGCAGCAATAGGAACAGGAGCAGGAGTGATCGTCGAAGGAGGAGGAAGGAGGATGATTCTGTGGAGGAATAAAGTTAATTAATTTTTGCTTTTGATTAAAAGCCAACCAGATTGCGCTGCACGGGGAGGGGGAAGCAACAAAAGGCTCAGACAGCAGAGCACAGCACCCATGCGGGGAGTGTCCTTTGTGGACGCAGATAGATCTTGTGGGGCATGTCATCTAAGGGAAAGTGTTTTGCATGGATACGAATATGATGAGGACTGGAACGGAACGAGTAGGGACAGGACGGAACGTGCGCCAAGCGCATGTACAACATTCCTAAACACTGTCACTCTAGAGACATTAATGAATATGTTTCGACAGGACAGGACACAGCAACAGGACAGAAAATACCCTGTCAGTGGCAATAAAGATAGCACCAGAGAGAGATAGAGACAGAGTTATTTGAAATGCCACTAAGATTCAGTAAGACAAAAAGAGAGAGAGAGAGAGATATCAGCCTGTTAGGAGATCGCCCGTTTTGTCCTGTCCACTGGTTGCTACTGCCACTCCGATGCCTTCCGAGGCTGCTGCTGCTGCCGCTGTCAGCACGGATAACTGTTGCCGTCAGTATTACAGCTTTTGTCATATTATTTTTTAAAGAGTATTTTATTTGCTTTCAATTAAAATGAGTGTGTCACTACGCTGCGCATATAAATTGCCAACAAAATAAGACGCAAAATTATGCTAACGAAGTGAAAGAGGGGGGGGGGGGGGGATGGTATCCCACTCGGTTTCCCTTACTGCCCAGTCTTTGCTTTTTTGTTGTTTTTGGAATCTGAAATGAGTTTTTCCTGCTTGCTGATTTGCATATAGCCCGTAGCGAGCGGGAAAAACAGGAAAAACTAAACCACTTTGTTTACTCCTTTTAAATGCCAAATAGAAAACCAATGGAAATTGCCGAAAACATGCGTCAAATATAAATAAATATTATAATTCGTTCTTGTAAATAAATACGGAAATAAGAAAAACATGCCACAAATTTCAATAATACTCCAAAACAAGCTTTTAACAAACTTTTGTTTTTCTACATTTTGTGGAAAAATTGCAATAAAACACACTTTTGGGTACTGAAAAATACAGCTAATGCCCTGCCCAGTGGCCCTTGATGGCAGTACCAGTTAATGTTTTTTGTTTTGTTGGTGGTGCTTTCTGTTTAGGTGGACACAATGCTTATTACTGATTGATAATAATCTAAATTAAAATGGCATAATAAAAGCTCTTTGGGGCAGACTTTAGCCAGACAGTGCCAGGTGCCCCACCATATATGTATGTATATGTTCGTGGGTTCATGCGTCGTAAACTTTTCCACTTGGATTAGGAACCAAGAGTAATGACAGTTGGCCAAGCGGAGTCCCTTTGCAGGCTAGTAGGCATTTGAAAATCCTCACACCCAGAATCGATGGTTCTGCCTACCCCTACCCCACCCACTCCCCGTTTCTTTGCCATCGGATACGGCAGGCCAGTCATAAAGTCTCAATCGCAAATAAAATTCCATTCCAGCAGGTAGAGTAGACAGCTTAAAGTTAAGTCCCACTGCCAGGACCCATGTGCAAGCCAAACTTAAAGACAAAATGCCTCTCAACCATCGAAGGAAGTGCTGCTGCTTCTGGCGAATGATTAACTTAATTATAAATTAATTAAGTCTGGAGGGAGGGGGCATGGGAATATCAATGAAGGAGTGGCTGCGACATCAAAGTATCAATAAATAATCGCCTTTATAATGTTTGCAATTTTATGCTTTATTAATTTTTTTTATTTCGGACGTCAGAGAGGTGCTGGTTCTTTTGACTTTTGTGCCTAATCCCCCAATGGCCACCCTCACTTATTTATTTTTTTATTTCGGACGTCCGAGAGGTGTTGGTCCTTTTGACTTTTGTGCACAATCCCCCAGCCCCCCCCCCCCCCCCCCCCCCCCTTTAAAAGTAAAAATCAATAAAACTCCAATTTGTACGGAACTCCAACTCCGACTTTCAGTCGGAGCTCGGAACTTTTCGGCTCTGCAGAAATTAATTAACGATCTTAGTAAAAAAAAGCACGCAACAAAAAGACCCCTTCCAATTGAATCATATTTTGTGCACATGTCAATGAGCACTGAGCACCAAGCACTAAATACCGAGCAACGAACAGCCCAAGTCGAGACGGAAATAAAAACTTAAACCGGATGTGTGCCTGATGGCCAGACCGGAAATTAAACTATTTGTTTGACAGGCGGGGTGGCCTTCCATAACGCTCAATATTTTATAGGTAACACTAAATGTTTTATAGGCACTTCAATATATTTTTTGAGGGAGACTTACCTCTGATTTCAAGTGATTCGAGTGGGGGAATGCCCTTGGATTCCTTGTTCTGTTAAAGGTCTCTTCTCTAAAAGTTATATTTTGTTATATTGAATTATATTCTTGTACTTCTATTACGGACAGGTACGCGGTAGCGTATGCGTGTGTGTGTGTGTTAGCTTCAATTTTAGTTTTCCTTTTAGTTAACGTTTTTGTTCCGACACCTGCTCTCGGAAGCTGTTTTTCTTCAAAGGAATTCTTCATTCATTCATATTACTGACTACTGGCTTTTGTTGCTTCAAAAAAAAATACAAAAAAAAAACAAAAAAAAAACACACGAATTAGAGATGGTACACGGCACTGGCACACACACCTTTTCTCCGGAAAGTTGTTTTTTTCGTTGTTGTTTTTTTTGTTGGGAAACATTGCAGGTAGGTTCGTTTTGGGTTTGTGCCGATCCTGCTGGTGCTGCCGATGCTGTTGCTGGTGACGCTGCTGGTGGTACTGCTGCTGCTGGTGGTTCTACTTCTACTGCTACTGTGGTGCCTGCTTCAGGGCCTCTCCGCTCTCTATTCAGTGGCAGGTCCCGCGGTTTATGTCCTGCTCACGAGACGGTTCAACTTGAACTGTGACGAGGCTGGCAGTCTGTTGCCATACAACCGTCGTGCGTCGTGCGACTCTCACGCTTTCTCTCCCACACAGACACCGACACAGAGGAGGCTCTGACTGGAAAGCTCGTCGTCGCGAGCCACACAGCTGGCAGCGCATTAAAAAGTAATATCAATTTCCACCTTGCAAACATCGTGCCGACCCGAAGCCGAGCCGTGTCTCGTCTCGAGAGGGGGATTGGAACCCGCACGAAAGCAACAGCTAAACGATTTCCCTGGATGCGGATGCAGGCGGCAGCTGCCTGCTGCTCCTGCTGCTCTTCCTGCTCCTGCTATGTGTCAGTGTAAGTCCTTCTGGCCATGAGGGGCCCCGCCTCCCACGCCCACGCATTTGCTTTAGGTGCGCCGCAGCGCTCTCTCTACACGAATGGGAATATACCGATGTGGAGACTTTTCCATAATTGTTGCATACCACACAGCCCAGACGCTGATACGATGGCGGGTATGACTACTGCTGCTGCCCCTGGAGACTCCTGCCGATGATGATATATTGGTGTGGGTTTAGATGTCGGTGTCGCGTGCCACGACTCACGATGGAGCCTCTGAATGGTGTTGAATTCAAAGCCGAATTATTTGGAATTTTTTAATGGAGTTTAAGATAATTAATTATTGCTTAATTTGCAGCAGGAAATCATTTATTATTTGTAATTCAAATCATTGTTTACTTATTAAATTTGTATTATTTTTTATGATATTGGGGGATTTGGAAAAGTGGAGAAATCTGAAAATTTTTTCTGAAATATTAGAATTATTAATACCTAATATAAAGAAAAAAATCCATAACATATTATGATGTGACATCCTTTCATTAACTTCAAAATTTGACTTTTATTTGCACACAAAGACGCAGCACCACTTCCCATACACATAAACCCACACACTTACTGTCCAACACATAGACATACATATGTATGTAAATCTGTACATATACACACACACACACACACACACAGATGTAGGGAAAAAGCGCAACAGGACCAAAATAATTGCGCGTTAAACATGTGCCAAGAGCAACAGCCGAAAGCTCACGAGAGATACTGAGAGAGAGAGAGAGAGACAGGCAGAATGTCAGCAAGGGAGGGAGGGAGCGCAACAAATTGAGAGAGAGAGTCTACCAAGGCCGACATTGAAAGCCGAAGAACAGAGCCGAGGGCCGAATCCCAGAGAGAGTGCCACTGGAAATGTTCAACTGGTTGCGTTTTCGCAAGCAACAGGATATGCTGGAAGGCCACTCTCACCATATCGTCGAGGGGGCGGGGCAACATCGCACGGGGCAACAGCTAGTAAACCTTCCACACAGGAGGAGCCCCAGCAGCAAACGCCACAATGGAAAGCCAGCAGCACTTCAGCAAAAACAACAGCAACAAAAGAAACAGGAGCCACAGGACCTCACGCAGGACACGCAGGGCACGCAGGAAGGAGGCGGTGGCAGTGGCGGTGGCGGTGGCATACGATAGAAGCATTCGCGTGCTTTTAGCTTGAATACCAAAACAATTTCAGCGCACAGTAAAATTCAATGGACGCAGGAGTAAAAACGGAACCAATAGAGAAAGAGAAAATCAGCAGAAGCAAAAAAAAATAGAGGAAAAAAATAACAGAGAAAAAGTATATGCTCGGGAACCTCGAGACAAGGATACCCTTCTACAACCATTGTCCATTGTTATGGCAGCTGTATTAAGTAATCCAATCTTTAAAATTATATTCGCGGCAGGAAAAATATAGCTCAGGAACTGCATTTCTCCATTCTCCAAAAATTCTCTTCAAAATCCCAATACCTTTTGCGCCTTGAAGTGTATATAACGCTGAGGTGGCAGCAAGAGGAAAATGTGCCAATGCCGGGCAGGGCATGGATTGCGTGTGAAAGGAGCAGCGGCTGCCGAAGGACGAACGGCATTAGAATTCTGCAAAAGCAAGAGAAAAAGCAGCGCACGAGGAGTAAGATGGTAGTGTTTACTTGGTAGACAGCCAGCCAGCGAGTCATCGGTAGGTACGGGGTATTTGTACTTCATCCGTAGTCCTTAATCCTTAGTCCCTGGCATTCTCCTTTCAAAAGGGGAGCCAGCCGGGGCGGTTGGCTGGCGATTCCGTGGAACTCCAAAAAGGCATGCAGCGTTTTCTGTCGATTAAGATGCGAGGCCCTGTCATCCTGTTGTTGCCGTTGTTGTTTTTGGGGCTGTGAGGCTTACGGCAGGACCCTTCATGACAGACAGCAAGGACGGGCTGCTGGCCCGGCAGGCAGCTTATCAATTTGTATGCCTGCAGATATTTATTTATGAATATCCTTTGGACCCTCGACCATCCCATCCGATCCAACAGACTGTCTGCCTTTCACGCCTTTATGGCCCCAGCTCGAAATGCCGCGTAATCCTGACGCACACCTTTCGCCTTTCGGCTTAGCGTCCTGCGTGTCCTCTGTTCTCCTCTTTAGGCAGCTTCCTGCGCCATTACTCTCCCCCCCATATTCCTCCACAGCGCTTTCACCGCTTTTCTTTGAGTGCCTTCCGTCGCATCGTCTCCGGGATTTTCACGAGCCGTTGCTTAATTTTATTTTTATTGCAGATTGATTTTTTTTAGATTAAGTTTTCCATTTTACAAGCAGCGTCCGCTGAAACCGTTGCTGTCTGCGCACTTTCCACACCAAGTCCCTCTTCCTCCCTGCCGCATGTGGCAGTTTACCTACATACATATGTACATACATACATATGAATAATAGCCACGATATCCAGCAGGGCCAGCAGTCCGTACATTCAGCTTCAATTAGCAGCAGTGCAGGAACGAGAGGCCCAAAACAAACAGAGAATTTTCCGCCCTTGCAGCAAACAAAAAAAAATAAAAAAAAACTCAAAGTAAAAATAAAACATTTTCATAAAAATGTTTTCTTTTTTACCCATGGAATATCCCCAGCATTTTCAAAAGCCCCCCACAACTGGGAGGCGCGTGTGTGTGTGTTAGAGTCTTGCGGCGAAAGTTTTCTGGCCCGCACCCACACACTCGCTCCCTCCTCCGCTGCTGCTGCTGCTGCTGCTGCTACAAAGGCAAAGAAAATCAAACCCAAGCGCAGCAAACAGCAAACAAATATTGACCAGGGGTCGGTTAGGTGGCAGGTTGAAAGAGTGGACGTGGGGGATAAGGAGCACTAGCAGGGTCAGAGCCTTCCAGGGCTAATCAATGAGGAAAGAAAAGGGGGAGGAAAAACATACACTTCATATCCTTTCATACATACATTCTTATGTATGCCTCCCCCAGCTAATGGTTGGCTATTAAATTGGATTTAGAATTTCGATTGAGTTGTCGGTGGTGCAAGTGCAACTGCCAACTCAACCGACAGTTAATCTCTGATCTGTCCAGGCAGATCTTCCGCAGAAATGGACTAATCCGACAGTCGATTCCAGCTAATGGTCCCGCCATTAAACTAGATTAAAAATCTATTTAACCATTGTGACACGGCCATGTGCAAATGCAAAGCAGAAGGGAACTGTCATCTGAAAGACAATTTATCTCTCTCTCCCAATCACTCTCTCTCTTTATATCTTCCTCTCTCTGTTGATGGTTATGTACTGCCGGGGGCGTAAGCTGATTTTGCATTCGCCATGACACTCAATTAATGCGGACAGACAGAGGACTCCGGACTGGACTGAACTGGACAGGACTGGGCCCTAATCCTTTGCCTACTTTCAATGGCTACAACTTAATTATGTGGAAGTCTTAAGAAAGACAGCCGAGAGCGAGAACTTGACGCTAATTCCCGGAGCCACTTGAATCTCAAATCCTCCCCCACGAAGCACGAGCTGCCCGAGCAGCCAGCACTCACAACCCCAGCAAGATGGCAAAATTAAGAGGAACATCACAAGATGCGATTAACAGAGGACCTAATACCCTATTTGGAGGCAAAGCCAGTCTAGATTTTGGGTGGAAACTGAAAGGCAAGGAACCTCCACAAAACATACTCCATGCTAAAATTGAGAGACTCTCTCGAAAGGCACTGAAAAAAAGGTCTGTCTCAGAAAACACACAACTTAAGTGCTTCATTACGATTTTAATTTGGCATTTTACCTGCCCCAAACGCTCTACTTGGCCATGTCTTGGTCTTGGCCAACTTTGTCGCCGAGTCGGGCTTCTTAATTAGAACAATTTGCTAGGACGGCAAGTGGTCTTAGCATAAGCTTGACTAAAGGACGCAAAAATCGCAACGAATTTCCGCTGTTTGCCGTTTGCCCCTTGTTGAATGTTGAAATTCGGTTCAATGGAAATAGTTGGGCCCACAGATTCTGCTGGTGGGGTTCCTCCTGCACGCGTATTTTTTGTCTATTTACAAAAAAGTTAATAGAATTTTCACGCCTCTCCAAAACCAAAACCGAGAAAAGAAAATGGGGGTGCAGCGTGTCGAGCTGCTGCCTTGAGCTATGTTGCGGAGGAATGGCGTCGCAAAACGCTTTATTTGACAACGTAATTAACTCTGAATAATGAGCATGGAAATTGGCGTCAAGTGGGTCATAACTTGTCGGGCTCGGGAAATTCCTTTTGTTAATCAAATGGAAAGTTAATACTTAAATACCTACTAATCGCTGGGGCTGAGGCTGGGCAGGGGGGCTTTGACCAATCAATTGATATCGATCAGACGGAATAACAAGTGGATCAAGTTCTCACGAAAGATATGGAATGTTAACAGTGCAACAGAGCAACAGTTTTGACGGATGGCCAACAGCAGGAGGATGAGTAGAGAAAGGAGTGGGCTAAAGTCTCCCGTATTTCCATATTTACTTACATATGTAAATATTCACGCTGATATTTCTATCCCCCTTTATCACAGCAGGCACACATACAAACAAAATTATTTTTCTCCTTAGCATTTTTCTCCTCTTACATTTGCTTACATCTTGCTATGTTATGGTTATCTCTCTCGTTCTTACACACCCAAAAAAAAAACACTTCTTGTTACCCTCTGCAGATGTCGCCAAACGATTTATGTATTTCTGCACTTTAAACAAGCTTGGCAGTCATTTAAATTAATCAAAGTTAAAAAATACTATCCATCGGCCACATAACGGTGCACTACAGAGTGTGTGAAAATAAAAACTTTAACCAACTGGGCATTCAATTTTAGAGCCAACCGCTGACTGCGGAACTGAATTGAACTGGCATCAATTTATTACCTTTTCCAATAGTTTTTTCTAACCCATTTGGTCAATAAATGTTTCCGCAGTCTGTTAGGCGCTAAAACTCGTTTAGGTTATTTTTTTTTTTTTTCACTAGTTTTTACTGTTCTAGTAATTGATTGCGACGCGCACCGAAAAAACCAAGTCTCTCTCTTTGCTCTCAAGAAAAGAATGAGGGCTGCACACGCAACTGATCGATTTCAGGGCTGAGCAATTAAAGTTTTGGAGAATTTTCTGTTCGTGACGTCAAATTGGGCAGTTAAATAAATAAAACGGAGCAAAGCTATAGTTATTTTAGCCACATGTAAATATATCCGTCCGTTGTCGAATAAATATTCTCGTACATATACCATGCACGTTAGTCAAATATGCACCCCGACCCTTCGCACCTTGCCAAACATTGTGTCATCATAATTTGCACCACCTTCTCATCCATCATCCATGACTGCTCTCATTACATACGCTCTCTGGCTCTCATGACGCTCAATTTTCAACCCAAATGCGTTCATAGAATCCCGTTAGACGCATTCTCTCGCGCTCTTCTGCTTGCCCTGCGTATGTAGAGTTGCTGCGTATGTATTTTGTTTTTGTTGTGCACTGTTTGCTTGTTTGTTGAATTGAAATCGGGTTATCAGTATTACAACAAAACACATCACTTAATTGCTTAATTGCGGACACCGCAACTCTACAGTTATACCCGATACTAAGTCAGTATGGCTCTCCTCCGGCAGACGGCGCTAATATTAAACGACACGACAAAAAGTGCGTGCGAGAGAGACAGAAAATCAGCCTGAGCGTGACGTCGGCGCTGCGTAGCCAGTGCAAATTAATTTCTTGCTTTTGGCTACAAAAATGATCCGATCTGATCCAGATTCAGCAATCTGATAGATATGGTCATTATCTATGATTCTGCGTTTTTAGTTTTCTCAAATGTGCAATATTGTGGATGCAACAGATTTTCGTTCTTTGTGGGGGCGGAAGGGGGTGGGGCGAAATTCTGAGATATACTTTTTATAGTAAGATCTAACAGAAGTGCGGATACCAAATTTGGTTACTCTAGCCTTAATAGTCTGATATTTGTGGATGCCACAGATTTTCGTCCTTTGTGGGGGCTCTTATAGTCTTTGAGCACTAGGCGCTGAAGGGGACGGACAGACGGACAGATCGACAGGGCTCAATCGACTCAGCTATTGATGCTGATCAAGAATATATACACTTTATGGGGTCGGAAACGATTCCTTCTGGACGTTACACACATCCACTTTTACCACAAATCTAACATACCCCAATACTCATTTTGAGTATCGGGTATAAAAACTGTTCTATGCTCTAAATGGGATGAAAAGAGATTTTAAACCAATTACCACTCCTGATGGGGACTTTAGAGTTATAAAAGAATCTAAGAAATCAAGGCCCAAAGCATGGCCTTGGCTCAACTTGTTGCTTGACGATGTCAAAAGACAAAAGCCACGGGAAAGTACGCACATTGCGTGGGTCATTTAATGTTTCGGCCACAGAGAGACATAAATCCTCTGTTGGAGTTCCATAACATAAATTACACCTTTAATTGTTTCCTATAGTATTCGATCCAACAAAATTTTTTAAGTTAGTTGTAAAAGTCAATGGTTTCCTATAAAATATAGAATCGGGCTCCCGAAACAACAAATTTACGAAAATAAATCTAAATTTGCTGGCCTCGGCTCCTTGTTGCCGGTCACTCCCCATTGAGTGGTAGCTCTCAGAGTCTCTCCCCCCGCATTTGTAGCGCAGCTCGCACACAATTAGAGGAGCCATGACCGCACACAGGCTTCCAATGACAAGGACCTGGACATTGCCGGTGGCCTGAGTCTGGGCGTGGGCGTTGGCGTTGGCGTGGGTGTCGATGCGAGCGTGGGACAGAGGGAAACTTTTCGCTTTGGTAAGCAACTGACGCCATTTTAATAACGCAAATTACAGTCAGCGTTGTATAAATTTAGTTCGCAGTGGGCAAGGGTGTGGGTTGATGGTGGTGGCTGTGGCGAGAGGGGGCCACTGTTGCTGTCACATATTGCAGCTGTTGTGAAAGGTTATTTATACTGTGGTTCCATCAACAATAGCGAAAAATAACTGTAAATTGATGCATAATTTTCTATGGATACGAAGGAGTAATTCAAGCTAATGGTAAAGATTTAATTAAGGCATATTTGTATGTAAATGTACATGGTCTTCTCTGTATAGAATTTAATCCCTCTTTGACCATTGATTGTCCTTCTCAAAAGCACCGCATAAGTGGGCCAAATTAAATTGCCAACAAAAGCTGATTGTCCCAAACAGGCCACACAATGGATGCAGTGGCTCGGAGGGAGCTCTCGAGCAGTCCATTATCAAAGGATCTACACACAGATACGTATACACATGCATATTTACATCTGATGAGTCGCCGATTGTCTCTGTGCGTGTGGTGTGACATGCTTCGGACAGCAAAGCAGGACACAGCGGGAGGCCATGCGGCAATCTGTCCGACTCCTATCTCTCTCTCTCTCTGTGTGGGCCTCGAGCCGTGTGGCATAACCATAACGCTTGGCAGCAGTCCAACTACGAAATATTCGACAATTGTTGCCATAGCTACAGCTACTGCTACTGCTTCTGCCGCTCCTGCTGCTGCTGCAATTTTGCTACATATTGTTTGCTGATTTCGTTTCGGCTCTAAAAATAAACAACTCGGATTGAAGAGGTTGCTGCCAACACCACCAACCCCATCCCCCCTCCCACAGCCCGGCCAAACCCCGCCCACCAATCAAGGAATGGCTGCTTTTACGAGTACTAATGATAAGCCTTGTTTGGCTGCGCTTCTGTTGTTGGCTGCTCTTGCTGTCTGGTGTGGGCGGTGACTGCCACAAAATCATTATGATTACGTATTATACAAATACACTCTCATTGATTTTAATTTTAATGTGGAATTTATCCTTTTGACTGCTGTTCTGTTTTTGGGCCTAATGCGCTTAAATGCGTAATTATTATGCTCCAGAGAGCATTAAGCCACAGAGGAGCCAATCGGTTTAATAATTAAACAGGAAAACGGATCTCAAGCTTTTGGGGTAAATATATAAAAAACCTGGCGGTGCATAACCAGCTTTATATGGGGATATCATTTTGATCCAATTTGTGTGGGATTTGGTAAGAAGCCACAGAGAGCAACAGAGTCTGTAGAGATAACAGAGCAAGTAACAGAGAGAGAGAGAGAGACTAGAGGCGGCCGTCGAACAAAGAGAGGAGAGAACACAGCCTCAACGATCGACGCCATATAATTCGGTGAGAAAGTCTCACTCGAGCACACGCAAATTACCAGCGCAATCATTTGTACTTATTTCATAAAAGTTAAAGCACAGCGACTATTGTAATCATAACTAATCTTAAATAATATTCATAAAGTCTAATTATAATAAAACCTGGCGTCCCGGACTTGAGTATAACTACGGAAAGCCAGGTGCCACATTTTTAATCCTGATTCTTTTTTGAGGGAGAGATTTTAGAGTGAATGGTTGAAGAAGAGATAAAGATTGGGGGGAAAATATAAAATAACCATACAATTAAGAGTGGATGAAATAAATTAGATTAAATAGGGTGCAATGTCCAAAAATATTGGGTCTTGGCATAGGTAGGACTTGTGAAAAGCGCATAGAACGGCGGCAGAACGCTGTGCTTCCCGTGACATGAAGAGAGCGTCACAGAGAGACCAGAAACTAAGATGCAGAGCTTGCAAGAAGTGGTCCCTATTTGCAGGCAGTCATAAAGAACTGTTGCCCGCGGACACAATTAAAAACCGGAATCGAAAAGACACTTAACCATCGTTTGTTCTCAACGCGATCTTTACTCAACCAGCGAGGAGGGTATTTTGTCGCTCCTTTTCACATAGCTTCCATACGATACGTACAGTCGATATTTGTGTAAAAACCTGTTTGTCTGGGAACATCCTGATCTACTGATATTACATCAAGTCGAAAATGTTTATATCATAACATTAAAGATCTGAAAACATTCTTTTTGTGTGTGTTTTTTTTTTAAATGAATAAGGTTTTTATTTACGCATTAAATTCTTGCACATGTGCACAGTTATCATCAATATATATGTATATATGTATAAGTATATCGGTATATCACTTGTTATGTAATTATAGACTTTAAATCTTTTTTTTAGATTTCTATTCCTTTTTTTCTTGTTGTTTCTCAAAAAAATTACACACACGAGTAGTTTATGACGTGATTGAGTTTATTCTGTATTGAATTTAAATGAGTATCTATTTTAAACGCAACGCACAAAAAAAAAGTTCAAGCCAACATTAAATTAGACATAGTATGTATTTATTTAATTAAGATTTAGAATTAATCAAACAATAAGTTTAGTTTAAATGGTAATTAAGATTGCTGCTAAAAATAAACTTATTTTTTAAATTAATTCATGAATTCATGTTTGTTATAGTGGAAACGTTTTTCTCTAAGCTTTTCTCTTTTGAAGTGCGTCAATTATAGAATAATTATTAATTGAATATAGTACGGATATGAGTACTTTAGCATAAGGTTTAAGTATTCAAATATGAATCGAGTAATTAGAGTGGATTATTGCAGATTTGAACAAGTGTCGAGTGGTTGGTGAATGAGAAGTGGCATTTTGTGTGGGTGTGTATGTGTGGATACCCGGAGACTAGAAACTAGAGCTAAACGTAGACGTACGATATATGTGTTTGCCTATATATATATATATGTATAAAAAAAAAATATACTTATACGAATACGGGGTTTGTGGTTTTCATTTTAGCAATTTTTAATTGTTGAATTGTGTGTGTGTGTGTTGACACTCGTTTTCCTTCTTTAAATGTGCCCATTGCTTAACTCATATTTTTGTATTATAATTTATTTTATTGAGCACAACACTCAAATATATGTCCGAATGCTTGGCATGCCCTTTATTTAAATATACATTTAGATTTACAAACCCCCGAAGGGGGTGTGTGGTTTTATCGGGCGGAGGGGGGTTACAATTACATTCCGAACTTCCTTAAAAACTGCTAGAAGTGTGCGTTAAGTACACGCCGCTTTTAGGATCGAAACCCTAAGAAATTTATTTCTTAATTTTACGTTTTAAGAAATTTGATTAGAATTTATTTAAGTAACGGAATTTGCTGAATGCAAAAAAAAAAGATATATATCTATATGTATTGGCTAATTGGCTTTAAAGGCTTTACAAAGTTATTTTTAAATTTAAATTTAGATTGGTTTTTGTTGGTTGTTTCGACTACATTTTTAAAGGCTTGTTCTTTCCTTGCAGGAAATACTTATTAAATTTATAATTTCATTTTACGCTTTCAACTAAAATGAAGCCTTGCCCAAAACCTTGAATAATTTAATTCATTTCATTTTAAATATAACTTAAAACAAAATTACTGAATGTGTTTTCACTTGGGGGGCGGGGGTGGTAGTTCTCATGTGATCTTATATGATCTGTTTTTTTTTTTTGCTTCTTTTCTTTTTTATGGTTTGTGTTTTCTGGTTTTCTTTTGGCCATTTCCTGCATCCTCGCTCTCTCTCATTCATGCTTTTTCATCCTCCGCTCTGCCATTCGCATTCCATTCTCGCTCTCTCTGTGTCTATAGCTTTCATTTTTTTTGTTTTTTAGTTGGTTAGATTTTTACTCGCATTATTTTCAGATTGGAATGACCTTCATTAGAAACATGTACTTCTTCTTTTTTCTTCTTTATCAATCTTTAGAATATCATTAATTTTTTGCTGTTTTTGTTTTGTATTTGGTATGGTTTTCACTTACGTTTTATTAAAAGTTTTTAATCTTTTTCTAAATGGTTGTTTTTTTTTCTTTCTTTCTTGTATTTTTTGCTTCTTAAGGAAAGGGTGCGAAAGTATGGTGTTATTTTTGTTTTGTTTTTTTTTGTGGAGTGTCACTCCCCGGCAATTTTGCTTGGCTTTGTGTTTGTTTTTGTAGTTTTTGTTGGAAATAGTAAAGTTTCGAAATTTCAACTGACGTTCAAATGTTTTAAATGCATTTAGAAAATAAATAGGATTTTGTGTGTTGTTGTTGATGTTGTTTTGTGTTTCGTGTTTTGGGTGTATGTTCTTCAGGAATTATATATTTTTTGAGAATAGTGAGCACCACGCTGGATTGTGTTTGTGTTTGACACGGAACGAAGAAACTTGTGGGATGAGGAAATGAAAGTTCTGCACATGCGCCACGTAGCTCTATAAAATGTTGCATCAAACAGTGAAATCGCCGGCTGCCCAGTTCATCTTGTAGTCATCCATGTTGAACAGATCAAAGATATCGCCGCTGGCATTAAAGGCATCGACAGCCCCACCGCCAGAGTCGCCCAAGACACCGCCTTCTACTTCTCCTCCTCCGCCCTCGCTATTGGCCATGATGGTCGTCGTTGAGTACTGTCCGCCATGTGATCCCGCCTCTGGTTGTGTGACGGCTTGCATAAAGGAATTGAGAGTGCTCTCAAAGTCATCGCAGTCCATGGGCGTGCCATTGAAGTGACTGTTCGACGAGGAGCTTGATTCCACAGTCCCATTGCAGTGGCCATGGGGACTGTTGCCGTTGCCCGTCACATGCTGACTGAGCTGTGCCACAAAGCTATCCGCATCGAAGTCCACATCGGCACACGGATTGTTGTTCAGGAGTACGCTGTCCGGGCTGCTGGCTTCGAGCAGCTCGTTGATACACGGCTGGAGGCTGGAATTGAGATCGCGCCGCAGGCTGTTGTTGTTGCCTTGGGGCTTGGGGGTGCAGTAAGTGTTCGAGTCGTCGCCCATGTCCATCTCTAGCTGCTGCGACATCAGCTCCAGCAGCTCGTACTCATCAAAGTGATTCAGCTTAGCGTTCGGACTGTTGGGCTTCTCGCTGCCGCTGTGGCTGCTCTTTGGCGGCGTGCTGGGCGGGGGTGTTGCATGGTGCTGCTCCAGAAAGATGTCCAGCGTCTTGGCCACGCTCTCGGCGTCGATGGCCGTCGTGTCCGGCTGCAGGGGCGATCCCATGTCGATATTCTCGACGAAGCCGTGCTGCGTGTGCTGGCCACTGCCGAAGCTTACGTGCGAGTCATTGGTGTCCATAGCTATGTCCACCGTGGCCACAGCCGACTGCGGCGTCGCCGGAGCCTCCAGCTTAGGCACCACTGGCACGATGCTGGCTCCTCCCGCAGCTGTGTTCGGAGTGGCGGCACCGTTGAACATGGGCAGCTCGGGAAGGGGCGTTAGTGGCGTGATCGGATCGAGGGCCGCACTCTCGGGCAGCTCTCCCTGCTTGATGAGAATGTCCAGGACATCGCTGACCTGTTCGGACTTGATGCCCGCCGATTTGCGCTTCACTTGGTTACTCAGCGGAGCTGGAACGGGCCCTGGCAACGTCAACGGCGGTGCCGGCGAGTGCACAGGCTCCTCCTTGATCTTGACAAGCGGCACCAGACCGTTCAGAGCCGCTGCCTTGCTGGCAGCTAGCTGCTTGGTGGCCTCCTCATACTGCGGTGGCGGTGCTGTCGACGGTTTGATGTCCAGTTGGATGAGTTGCTGATGGGGATGTTGCTGTTGCTGCTGGAAGTGTGAATGCTGCAGCTGCGTGATAAAGGACTTGGCTTCGATGGGAAAGACAATGCTGGGCAGGGAGTTGGTGCGTTGGTGCCCATTCAGCAGCTTCTTGGCGGGCGCTGCAGCAGCTCCTGTTACTGCTGCTGCTGTGGTAGTCGTGGCCGTGAGGCTGATATTTCCCAGTGTATGAGCCGTCATGTGCTGATCATCGAGTCCCACAAGGAAGATGGTCTGATTCCCCTCGTTCCACAGCAGAAACTCATTGTTGTGGTGTGGCGTTGCGGCTGCTCCTCCGCCTGCTACTACTCCTGCTGTCGGCGGTTTGCTTGCCTGCAGGATTGTTGCAGTCGTTGTGGTTGTTGGTTGCACAGTGGCAGCAACATGGGATTTCTTGGCCTGATTCTTGGGTGGAGCGTTTGGTTGATTGTTGTTGTTGTTCTGGTTGCTGGTGTTGTTGAATGGAATGAGTACAGTTTGTGTCTTTTGCGTGAGCAGGCGCACCTGCTGTTGCACCTGTTGTTGCTGCTGTTGCTGTTGCACCTGCTGCTGCTGCTGTTGCAGTGCCTGCTGTTGCTGTTGCTGCTGTTGTGCAGCTGCTGCAGCCGCTGCCTTCTGCTTCTGTATTTTGGCCTCCAGCTGCTGCTTTACCACCATCTTCTGGCTAATTGGCGGCGGCTGGCTGGGATTCGTGCTAATGTTGCTGCTGTTGGCGTGCGACGACTTCTTGGCTACTCCCTGGGCCTGCTGATGGACTCCATTGATCTTGGTTGCCCCCGCTGCTGCCTTCATTGTCAGCTTGGTCGGTATGATGCTCTTCTCCACGTGCTGCTGCTGTGGCAGCATCGTAAGCGTCTGTTGTGGCCCGCCATTCGATGCGGTAGTTGTGATCAGGGTGATCTGCTGGGGCGGCAGGGCATTCACCACCGTCTGATTCTGTTGCTGCTGCCGCTGGCGTATCTGCTGCAGTTCCAGCTGCGAGCGCTGCAGTTGACGCTGCAGCTCGTCGATTTTTCGCTGCTGCTCTCGGAGCAGCTCTTCGTTGGTCAGGATAATCGTGGCAGTCTGTGGCTGCTGTGGCAGGATCGCCATGGAGTGTGTAGTGTCCATCTGTTGCTGCTGCTGCACCACATCCATCTGCTCGTGCTCCGTGCTGGCTTCGGACGACACCAGTATGGTTGCGGGTGGTGGAGGATTGCTTGTTTCCATCGCATCGCTGATGGTGATCACCTCCGTTGTGTTGGCGGCGGGAGTGGCTGCGGCATTGCTTTCCAGGGGCTCCAGTGGCAGGTACGGCTTTAGTCGCTCAATCAGATGCGGCTTCGGTCCAGAAACTGGGAGATTGCGGCGTTTCAGATGCTGCTTTAGGTCGGAGACCTTCATCTTCTCCAGCCGCGTAATGTCCGTGATGCAGGCGCTGCTGGTGGTAGCGTTTGACTCTGCGTAGCTGGTGACCGGACTGGGCGGTATGGAGGAGCTCACGGACAGCGCTGGAGATGGAAGTGGCGGTGGATGCTGCAGCAGCACTGTAGGCAGCACCACAGATGTTGCAGCAACTACTGGTTGCTGTTGCTGCTGTTGCTGATTGTGGTGGTGGTGTGGTGTGGCTATCAATGATAGCATCGGAGGTGTGGGCGTGGCCGCTGCCGTGGTCGTGGACGTGGTTAGCATGGCAGCATCCCCAAAGTTCAGTGGAGCTCCGCCCACACTGCTCGTGATGGATATGGTGTTAGGTAGGCTGATCGGAGCTGGAATCGGTGCCGTTTGGGAGGAGGCTAAAGCTGGCACTGTTTTGGTCGTCACCGTGATGCTGTTGTTGTTGCTACTGGGAGTCAGGGGCGGAGCCGGGGTGGACGCTGATGCTGCCGGGGCTGCTGCTGCTGTATTGGACGAGGGCAGTATGGACTGATTTTTGTTAAGGTTCTCCAGAAACTTGAGCAGGCAGTTCTGCTGCTCCAACATCAGCTGGTAGGAGGTCTCCTCCGGCTGCGTCTGATCCATCTTCTGGCCGGCGGCACTCGGGGGACCTTTGTACTCGTGGAATTTAATGGTACGCGCCTTAGACACCGGCTTGGACTTGGACTTTTTGCGATTCTTGTCCTTGCCGGGGGCATCAGACTTCACGGAAACGGGCTGCAGATGCAGCCGGGTGATCGCTGGCGGTGGCGGTGAGGCAATGGATGACAGCGGACTCAGGGTGGAGGTGCTGCTGGAGGCCAGGGAGCAGGGCGACGCAAGCATGGGCATGGGCAGGAACTGGTTAACGCCTCCCGGGCTGGCCGTGGGTCCGGCCACGCTCTGGCACAGCTCCTCGAACAGATTAGCCGTCTCCGCCTTGACCCTTACGATGCTGGCCATCGGCAGCGGTGGTGGCGGAGGCGGTGGCGGTGGCACTGATGCAGGTAGCACCATTTTCTTCAGCTGTGGTTCCTGCTGTTGCTGCTGGATGATCTGCGGCGAGCTGACCATCAACTGGCCTCCACTACTGGCCGTGTGCATTGTCAGGGCCACCGTCACAATCCCTGCAGAGGCAGCTGCCGCCTGCAGCACATCCGTGGGCGGTGAGGGTGCTACGCCTGCTCCCGCTGCCACCATAGGCGTGACGACCATGGCCTCATCGAGACGAGGCGGCGTCTGTCTAGTGTCGCTCTCGGAGCTGAGCGAATCCTCATCAAAGGTCACATAGCTGTGTGGATGCTGTGGCCTCGTGAGCAGACCCTCGCTGGTGGCCTTGAACGAGACGAGGCCCTCCTTCACAATCTTCTCGATGGGTTTCTCCGTGTGCAGGATGTTCTTCTTGATCAGCTCGAGGGGTCCCGGACGATGCTGGATCTGCGAGTTGAGCTGGTCGGCGAGGCGTGCCTTCTTGAGCATGCGTTGCTTCTCCGCCAGACTCGGATCGATGTGGCACTCATCCTCCTCGAGTATGTGACGCCGCTCCAGATCCTCGCGATTGGGCCGCTGCTGGATCTTGGCCTTTAGCAAATCGCTGGTCTTGGCTCGCTCTAGTTGCTTGCATTGTTCGTGGATGGCGGGCGAGGTTTTCAAAGCTGTTTTTTTTTGTGTTTTTTTTTTGAAAAGATAAAGGATAAACGAAATTTTAATTAAATAAATAAATCAATGCCCAGAAATATAAAGGCTGAAGGGTCTTGACCTCAATTAAGTAATCTATTTTGCTGGAAAAACAAGGAAACGGAGTGACGGAAGAGCTTAAACACCTCTTCCTGGGAAGCAGAAAAATTCCAAGGAATAGGAACGGTCTTTTATCAATAGGTTCTAAAGCTCTAAAATATAAAGCTTGCCTAGGTTTGATACGCAGAAAAGGACTACTTTTAAGAACATATGTACATCTGAGTCGGATCCTAATAAATTCTCAGTTTATTTTGCACAAAAGCACAAATGTGCTCGTAGCATGCACGTAACAGAATATCTGAGTAAGGACAGCTGCTTCCCGCCACATTTAATTCAAAATGTATGTGCAATAAATTTATTTTTTGACCATTAGCAATTTTCAATATATATGTTGTTACTCATAGTTTGTCAAACATGTTAAATACACAGGGGTGCATCTAAGATTTCCGTCGTTTTACTTCCGCAAAAGTAAGTGAAAAGTGGACACATAAGGGTCTACATATGTGAAGTAGCAGAATGGTTTCTATGGTTACACACACAGAGAGAGAGAGAGAGCTTTTTTGTTTATCGGCCCAATAATAAGGATATCTTTAATGCATTTTTTGACTAACTAAATAAAAAAAACTCTAATTTTCGTTGGTCTCTGTTTAAATTATTCCTGTCCCCCATTTGAATGCTGAGAAGTTAGGCCATGGATTTTTCTTTTTATTCTGTGGGAAATCTATTATTCAAATTAAAATTTACTTTCACTTTTGTTTGGCGTTCGAGAGCTTTGAATTAGTTTGTAAATTTTAGTATTTTTGCTGGATTCCTCTTCAGGGCAGAGCAGGGTCATGCAGGGTTCTCTCTTTTTATTTTTCCTTCATTCTGTTGAAATTTTTTGTTTTACTTTTTTCTTTTCTTTTGGTTTTATTTTGAGGCTGTTCATAAATTTGAATGCCATTCAACTGAAATATATTTGCATATCCTTTTTGGCCGAAAGCAGATGCTTTGAGCCAAATAAGTGGGGTTAATGGAGATTGTATCGATCTGTGGACTAGCTATAGGGAGATTCCCTGCCTCTACACCCCAAAGCCCGTGTAGTACTTACATGGTATGATGCCCTGTTCGACCAACTGCGAGTGGGGTCGTCGCACCATGAGCTTCACTTTGAGCGCTGCAAAAAATATACAAAGACACAATTTATAGCATGTATGTACATACATATGGAACATTCAACAAGTTGAAGACACACACACGCACATACAAGCATAAATCAAACATAAATTAACGCAGAACAATGCCAGATGAACAAAAAACATTTCCGCTTTTTTCTCCATTCTAAAATTTTCACAACGATAATGCGCAAGGCGCACGCAATAAATGTCGAGCCAACAACAACACATAAAAGGCAGCTACAAATGGGACAAGAAAAAACAAAGGCGCGGACTGAAAAAAGGAAAACTTTTATTATCTTTATGTGCGGGCGATGATGGTATGAAGAGGGCCGTACACATACATATACATAAATACATATACATATATATTTGCCATAGAACTTTTCAGAGAGAGAAATAGAGTAGAAAGTTTGTGCGTGTTATGCGGGAAACAGGCCGCAAGAAAAAAGAGACCCCAAGGTCTGGGTCCCCGGGGCGTATACGTAATAATCTGATTAGATTTTCGCTGTTTTTCGGCCTGGCTAAATGACAGATTGATGTCAATTAACTTGGCGCTTCAGTCGATGAGACGAGACACTGCCGAGACCGAAAGAAAATCGTATTGATTTTGCGTGAACGGATTTCACTTAAGATCCAATTTATATTATGAACGAAAACAGTATCAAAAAAATGAATCAGCTAATGGGACATTGGTCCCGGGCTGATGAACAATCCGCTTCAAACTGGCTGCTGTTGCATTTCGTTAATGTAATTCTGGTCCAGGCTTTCGCATACAGCCTATTGTCCGAAATAAAATTATCTTCAATTAGCATTCAAGGCTGTACCTATCAAAATGTTTCACAAAATGGCCAACGAGTCATATAATTAAAGCGAAATAATGCGAATTAAGGATAAATCAAAGATCTAGGCGCAGGGATAAGTCCAGAGTAGCCAGAAATTGAAGATAGAAGTCGCAAAATGAAATGAAAACACAAACAAAACCCAAAACCCCAAAGAAGCAACAACAAATATAAAGAACATGGAATATGGTAGGTGGTAGGTCGATAGTAGCGCCCTGCATTATGGTTTTCCGTCTGCGGTTTAGGGTCAAATTGCATTTCCAGACCAGGACCCTGATCTGCGGTTTCTTCGCGCACTCGTAAGAGCCTAATTTTCTCAGCAGAATCCCAAGTAAATGGGTTGGAAATTCATTTCAGGCAAATTTTACTGTCTCAAGCAATAGACGCCAAACGAAACATTTGACGCCCCAACAAAGCCGACATCAAAGTGACGATGACGTTATTAAAGTAATTTAGGCTCTTTGTCGGAAATCATCATACAAAAAACGAGGAGGAACGTTGTGAGGAAGTCGCTGCTGCGACCGCAATTCTACATTTATACCCGATACATAGTCAGTAAGGCTCTCCTCCGGAAGCCGGCGCTAACATTGCACTACAAAGAGGGCGTGCGAGAAAGACAAAAAAATCAGTCACAACGTGTCGCCGGCCGCTGCGTAGCCGCAGCCAGATTCGGCAATCCGGTGTTTATTTTTCTTATATCGAAATGGTGGATGCGAAAAATTTTCGTGTAAGGGCGGACGGCGGCGGGGCGAAGTTTTGAAATATACTTGTAACAGTGACATACTACAGAGGTCTGGATACAAAATGTCGTTGCTCTAGCTCTTATAGTCTCTGAGCACTAGGCGCCCATAGGGACGGACAGACATACATGGCTCTATCGACTCGGCTATTGATGCTGATCAAGAATACATATATGTACTTCATGGGGTCGGAAACGCTTCATTCTGGACGTTACACACATCCCCTTTCACCACAAATCTAATATACCCCTATACTAATTTTGAGTATCGGGTATAAAAACGCAGAATCGTTGAGAATGACTATATCTTCTAGACTGCAGAATCTGAGCCAGATCGTATTATTATAACCAGAATGATGAAAACAATTTCATTCTTTCTCGATGTCTTTCTCTAACACACACGTTTCATGGTCGGAACGCGTAGATCTCAGAGACTATAAGAGCTAGAGGAACCAAATTTGGTATCCACACTCCTGTGATATCGAACCTGCACAAGTATGTTGAAAAATTTCAATTCAATTTACAGTGGCTGTGCAGCGCCCGACGACATGTTCAGACACATTTTCTGTCTCTCTCGCACGCACTCGTTATCGCTTAATGTAGCCATGCTATGACTATGTTTCGGGTATAAATGTAGAGCTGCGGTCGCAGCAGCAACTCACAACGTTCCCCCTTGTTTTGAGTATCGGGTATAACAACAGTTAAGCGAGCCGCCAAGGCGCATAATTGTCTCAGACAGACGGAAAAGCAGGGAAGACACAGACAGGGGGCGCAGCTGTTGACTGAACGGGGGACGCCCGATTTTACGATTGAAGTGTGCCACACAAAAAATTACGCAAAAACGAGGGGGAACGTTGTGAGTTGCTGCGGACACCGCAACTCTACAGTTATACCCGATACTTAGTCAGTATGGCTCTCTTCCGGCAGACGGCGCTAATATTAAATGAAACGACAAAGAGTGCGTGCGAGAGAGACAGAAAATCAGTCTGTGCGTGACGTCGGGCGCTGCGTAGCCACTGCAAATTGATTTGTTCCTGTTGGCTATAAAAATTATCTGATCTGATCCAGACTCAGCAATCTGATAGATATGGTCATTCTCTATGATTCTGCGTTTTTAGTATCGAATCTGCAATATTGTGGATGCAACCGATTCTCGTCCTTTGTGGGGGCGGAAGGGGGTGGGACGAAATTCTGAGATATACGTTTTATAGTGAGATCTAACAGAAGTCCGGATACCAAATTAGGTTACTCTAGCCTTAATAGTCTCTGAGATTTGTGGATGCCCCAGATTTTCGTCCTTTGCGGGGGCGGAAGCGGGTGTGGCGAAATTTTGACAAAATTTGGATACCAAATTCGGTTGCTCTAGCTCTTATGGGTTCTGAGATCCTTGAACTCATATTTTGCAATTGGCAAAACCGACCATGAAACCTGTGTGTTAGAGTAAGACAGAGCGAGAAAGAGTGAAATTGTTTTCGTGATTCTGGCTATAATATTTATACGATCTGGTTCAGATTTTGCACTCTGTAAGATATAGTCATCTTCTACGGTTCTGCGTATTGCGGTTTTCTCGTATCGTCGAAATTGTGGATGCCACAGATTTTCGCCCTTTGTGGGGGCGGAAGTGGGCGGGGCAAAGTTTTGAAATATTTTTGTAGCAGTGACATATCACAGAAGTCTGGATCCAAAACATCGTTGCTCTAGCTCTTATAGTCTTTGAGCACTAGGCGCTGAAGGGGACGGACAGACGGACAGACAGACATGGCTCAATCGACTCGGCTATTGATGCTGATCAAGAATATATATACTTTATAGGGTCGGAAACGATTCCTTCTGGACGTTAGACACATCCACTTTTACCACAAATCTAATATACCCCAATACTCATTTTGAGTATCGGGTATAAAAACACAAAATCTAAGGTTACCCGAATCGTTTCATACCCTTCGCGAAAATGTTTTGGCCATGTAACTCACACACGCACACAACCATATCTCGATGACGACACAGTCGTCCTCCTTGGGGAATTAATTATGCGCGAAAGTTGTTGCTGCTTTGGCTTCTAAATCTTAGATACTTCGACCGACGGACCGACCGACCGACTGATTGGTAAAAACAATATCATAAATTCCAAATTAAACACATAAAAGTTTTTATGCGTACGGCGTAATCAAATTGTGTAGACTTTTTCCACCGACACAACAATTTCCTTTTTTCTTTTTTTGTTTGTTCGTATTTTTGCGGTTAGGCAGCAGTGCCCACCCCCCCAACCCACCACAGTGCTGACCGAAAGGCGAAGGTCAGGTAAACAATTCTTGAATGTGAGAGAAAATGAGATAAAGAGAGAATGGGTCGAGTTGGTAGAGAGCCTCACAGAGATATATATTTCTATATATATTGTATTATAACATCGATTACGTGATCGAACGATGGCGTCTTTTGCCCAGTATCACTGCTAGAGAAAATGAATGATATGGCAGCCAGGGATCCAGAGACAGTAGGCTAAATTGGAGAGTAAATTGCTATAAAAAAAATTAAGGGGTTTCTTAAGAAACTAAATAGTTTTCCAAAGAAATTTCAAAGAAAATCAAGCAAATATTCACATGAAAATGTCTTGCTTTGATACAATGCCATTTGCCATTTCCATTGCATCGTGACAGTCAAAAAAGAGCCTCTGGGCTGCACAATGGATATGCTCTAGCCACAACCACTGTGCGACACACAGGCAGTGAAAATGTGGCTCCTGAATCAGCAGCCCGCCCCCTCGCCACCCCCTCTAGTGACTCCTGGGGTCGCGTGTACCGTGTTTATTTGTCAAAAAATTTTGCAGCAGCACCGACCGACACCGACACCACCACTGCCGTCGACGCCCCATCATTGAATGTGTGTGTCGGCCATGTGTTTATAATAAATTCTTTGGCAAAATATTTACACCCAACGGGACTGAGAGGCAGTGGCAGGTTCTAGCTGGTGGTTGCGTCTAAATATGCAGTTTATTGTTAGGTAACTTTTTGGGCGCCTGCCGGAAACATTTTGCCTGCCCCATTCTCCCATTTCGGCCTGAAAATTTGCCAAATAAATACGAATTTCGTACTTATTTGTCAGGGTCAGGCGGCGTAATTGAACTTCTTTCGTTTTTCGTTGGCCTTTCCGTTTAGATCCACAAGCAAACAAAGCAAACAAAAAAAACACAAAAACAACGAAGGGGAACGTTGTGAGTGGCTGCGGCGACCGCAACTCTATATTTATACCCGATACATAGTCAGTATGGCTCTCCTCCGCCAGACGACGCGTTCGACAAAGGGTTCGTGCAAGAGAGACACAAAATCAGTCAGAACGTGTCGTCGGGCGGTTTCCTTTTGGTTATAAAATTGATCCGATCTGATCCAGATTCGGCAATCTATTAGATTTTGTCATTCTCTGGCTTAATCGACTGGGCTATTGATGCTGATCAAGAATATATATACTTTATGTGGTCGGAAATATACTTTTTACCACAAATCTAATATACCCCTATACTCATTTTGAGTGTCGGGTATAAAAATGCCATGCAAGTGGTGCAGGCGACACGAGCTGTCAGAGCTATTAGCGAGTATGCATCCCCAAACCCCAATCCTCAGCCTCATCCCCACAGAGAGACAGACAGATCCAATGGCCCGACGGCTGTCATCTTTTTGGCCATTCAAAATTAATAAGAATATTTCTCTTCACTCGAGAAATGCCACCGAAAATATGTAGGCCAGGCCGAGGAAAAACTGTTGACAAAATAGAGAACATTTTTCAGTCTATGAATGGGTTCCCGCTGCGTTGCTGTGCCGTGCCCCAAGTGTCTGCCTGTTGCGCCTGTGACAGCTTCATTAAAACTTGTAAATGCGGGAAAACGCTCTCTAGACGGTGATGCTGCTGCTGCTGCTGCTGCTGCTGCTGCTGATGATGATATTGATGATGATGATGATGATGATGATGATGATGATGTGGAGGATGTAGCAGCATTTATGACTAACCAAAACAAGATGACAAATGCCAAACAGCCGCCACAAGATGGTTCTTTTGGCGTGGGCGTGGACTATGATCTAGGGCCCAAAAAAGAATGCTTCTTTTCCATTCAGAGCATTCAGAACATTCCGAACTTTCAGAGAATTTAGGGGGCGTCAACTCACATTCTTTGTTCTTGTCCATGGCTGGCTGCAGGGGACTGGAATCAACGATGGCCTTTGGTGGCGATTGTCTGGCATCGTAGCAGTCCGAATTGTTGCCATCATCGCTGCTGCCCAGAAATGTAGCATGCAGTCGCTGCTCACCTGGAAACAGACACAGACAGAGAGAGAGCGGGAAAAAAGTCTAATAAAAAGCATAACCCAAGGAGTTTCCAGAAGCCGGGTACTCACCCTCTGACATATCGTCGTAGGCCTCGTGCAGCAATATGAAATCCTGAAAGGAGTGCTGCAGGGCTTTGCCGCTGAGCCTGGTGGCCAGCAGACCGTTGCAGGCAGCGCTCGAGATGAGCTCTACGGTGGTCAGTGGCGATGTGGATATGTTGGCAAGCAGCGAGGAGCTGCCACTGCCACTGCTGCCGCTACCGCTACCGTTGCTGCAACCGCTGCTACCACTGCTCAGGCTGTGCAACGAGGCGGACTTCACCAGTTGGCCTAGCTTCTGGCAGCTGTTGCTGTTGCCGTTGTGCGTCTTTTGGGTGGCCTTGAGCGTCCGTGCCAGTCCCTTGGCGGGCGTCGTGGAGGTGGATTTGTTGAGGAAACGGCTTGTCGTCGCTGCACCAACACCACCACCACCGCCACCACCACCACTGGAGTGGGAGCTGTAACTGCTGCTGCTGCTGCTGCTGCAGCTGCTCAGGCTGCTGCTGTTGGATTTCTTTGAGCAATTGGAGCTAATGGAGGAAGCAGGCGATGCAGAGCTTGAGCTGGAATTGTGGCTCAGTATCGCTGTCTGTTGATGCTGCTGCTGTTGGAGTGTATGATTGTTGTTGTTGCTGCCGATCTTCGTGTCTATGGTAATGGGTATGACACTGTGAGTGGCCACCAATTGGTACTGATGGTGCTTCTGGTGCAACTGCAACTGCTGTTTGCTGGCTGCTGCTGCTGAAGAACCAGTGCTGCTCTGAAACCAACTGGGAAAATTACCCTTGAGCGTGTCAAATAAATCCTGATCGAGCGTTAAACGCCACGATGCAGGTCCTCCGTCCACGCTGTGCGTAGACTCTGGAAATAGATCAAAGAAAATCGATTTCGATTAGTACGCGGGGGATTAAAAGTCATAAAATTTAAATCCATTTAAAGTTTTTTTAAGTTTTAACAACAGTTGTTTTTCTAGTCGATCATTCAAAATGTATACCAAAGAGAATAGAATATCACAGACAACGTTTTTTTTTTAGAGGAAGGGCCTGGGTAGGCAGCAAAGTAAAGTTCCGTTGGTTACTCTTTAGCTTAATGCAATGTCTTGCATTTGCGAGAGCGAGGCCTCAGAGAGAGAGTCACCGCCTCAGTTGAGTGCAGCGCATTGTTGCTGTTGTTGCTGCGAGAGCAAGTTTGTAGCGCAGTTCGCCAAGGAAATAACATGATCGAACATGTTGTTGTTGTTTTTGTTGTCTTTGCTGAGAGAGCTAAATAAGTATGGAATTGCTGAGAGGCAGTAAAGGAATTGCGAGATTGTGTAATTGCGTGAGAGGAACAAAAGATATGTAAGACAAAATGCCAGAGCTGGAGCCAGCCCAGAGTGCAATAACAATTTACAATTGAAACTCATTTCATTAGTTATTTTTACTTGGTTTGAACTTAATGTTAATTAAATATACACTTATATACACTTATTCTAATGCTTCACCCTCTGCCTTTGGTTGCGCATGGGCGGGAGCTTCTTCCTCTTATGTGCTAGTTATTTATGCAAAACACTAAACGCTGCCAACTAACCTAGTTAGTGGTACCACCAGCCAGCCCACCTACACCTTTGGCCGCATCACAATCCATTCACTATTCGCCATTCGTCCCTCCTGTTGGGTGGGGGGCAAGGAAAATTATTTTTTTTTAAATTCTTTTCAACATCTTTTCAGTAGTTCTCTCTTTTTGTATCTTTCGTTGTATCTATCTTTGTATCTCCCTTAATTTTATATTCTTTTTTCTGTTTACGCAGTTGCCGAGTCGAGTGTTTCCCCAGACTTTTTATGGAAATTTTTTTGGCTTTAGAATAGCACAAAGAAATATCGGTGGTCGGTGGATGGGAGGTGCATATCGAAAAGTATAATGATTCGCAATTAAATGCCGCGCCTGTGCCTGAGCGAAATGATTTAACTGGTGGCGACAGTAATGCGAATTGCGACGAAAAATCTTGGCACGCCGCTTTGGGCGTATTGCATCATGCAATCATTGCCCCAAAGCGGACATTCCCAGACACGCCTCAACTTATGCAATAATCTTTATTTTAGCCACTTTTTCGGGGGAGTATAAATAGTATGGCTAGAAAAACGGTTTAGAACCTTTATAGAGATTTTGTGATGGATGGAAAGGACAGGACAGGACGGGACAGGACAGACGGGACGAGACGGGACGGAATGACATGCACTTGTCAAATGTGTTTTTGTTTTTTTTTTTTGTTATTTTTGGCAATTGGTCTTTTTTGCTTTTTCCTTCCACTTCGATTGTTATTTCTGTTGTTCGGAACTTAAAAAGGTTCTGCATACATTGTTGTTGCGGCTATTAATACCGTATAGAGGACGGCCAGCAGCTGTTTCTCCGCTCCTCACTGTCTCCCCCACACTTTGCTGCTGCTTCTGTGACGTGGGCGACTGATGTGACACTTTCATGCTTTCAGTTTTTCTACTCGGTCGTTTGTTGATTTAAACTAAATTTGAAATTGCAATGCAAATAAATAGATAAATATGCCGTTCTCTGTGCGGCGCTGCTGTTGCTGTTGCTGTTGCATTTATTGGTCAGTAAAGCAGAGCGCCAAACAAAAACAAACAAATATGCACCACGCGACGCGACGCCACCCACCCACACAAACACTTTTCTTGCTGTAGCATAGCTTTAATGCTTGTTGCCCCACTCTGTGTGCATGGTGGCGCGACATGTTGTCCACACGCAGGCACATGGCCTGAGACCGTACCACCAAAGCCATTGCCAATTCTATTTCTGTGGCAGGCAGCCAGCAGCAGCAGCAGCGAATGCAAGTGGTTTCTCTTGGCCACAACACAGACACACACGTCTCCAACTTTCACGGGCTGCAAACACAAGGGGCAGGCGACTCGCGATAGGGGATAACGCCTTGGTCATTAGATTTAGTCAGTTCTCGCATGAAATAGCAAAAACTCACACACAATGGGAAATGAGAGTGAAAACTTACTGATCCGTTAAAAAAAAAAAAACAACTAAGGGTATACCAAAATAAGAAGAAATATTCATATTTTTCAGGCAGAAAGTTCACAGATGTTTTGCAGTTTTGTACAAATAATCATGAACTAACAGCAACGTACATAAATACAAATATATGGTTATCAATTTAAATTAATTGTATTAAATGAATATTCTATGAAGAAAAGGGCCTTACACAGTTCGGGCTGTTATGGAAATTATAAACAAAGACAAGGACACACATCGAACATTTGATGATAATCAATAGAAGAACATATACCTACACATTCCCCCAGATACAGTGAGAGAGAGAGAGGGAAAAAGCTAGGGAGAGTGACAGAAACAGGTGTACTTTCTCCTGTTAAAAGAAAAAGGTTTGAGGCGTCGTCAAAACTACATATAACCTTGAGGGCATGAAGGCTTGAAGCTCCTGCCCCTTTTCTGCAGATACACACAAGGTAAAGGTTCATTCAATTGGAACAGTTGTAAAACCGAGAAAGAATGATGCGTTTTAAGGTATAGAAGCTTTAGATACCCTTGTATTTCTACTAATCTAAAGTAAATAGTGTTCGTAAAAGTTACCTGAGGCTTCCTAATGTTACATAAAATCATATTTGATTTCACAGTTTGGCTTAAAAATATTTATGTACTTCCTTTTCTGTATAGAGGATATCATAAAGGATTTGTAGCGTGAGCACTTAGTTTGATTTCACGGCCGAAGAGGCCAGTCCCAGGGTCTAAGCGCTCCAAGAGACCAAAACTAATCATTCACTGCCAGGAGCGGAGTTCAGCTCACCTCCAAAAGTGTGTATTTCTCCATATGTGTCGGTGTGTGTGTATCTGTGTGGCATCGTTACTTCCAGAGAAAACATCAATTATGCACACGGCTGGTATGGCGGGTACGGGTAGATATGCTGGGAGCTATACACGAATCAAAGCGCCCTAAAGTATGCTACAACATTGACGTGGCCTTTTGTTGGTGTAGTGTGCCACATCACACCACTCTCTCTGTGTGTGTGGGTGGGTGTAGCTTCCTTTTTGGCCAAGACACAGGAAACAGGATGCTGTGAACGTTCAAATTCAACATAATCGATGCTTGTCGTACGAGTGCTCGCATTTAACCCAGCCCGGCAATTTGTTGGCGGCTTCATAAACATTTAGTTTTATTTCCAATTTACCTTCTGGCCACGACTCCAAAAACAAATCGTACTATCCACTGATATCCATGACTGCCCGTAGCTCCTCTCTCTCTCTCTCTGTGACCAATGAAAAAAAAGAGCAATCCAAGATATGCCACATTTACATATTCATTTGAATGCCAATAACAGCTGCAGCAGCAGCAGCAACAGCAGCAACATCGCTGCTGACAGCTTCGACAAGTGCGAAGGAGGATTATGCAAGCGCAATGAATACCAGAAAAAAAAGAGAGAGAAAACACAACACATAAGAACAAATTCAAAAAAACAACAACTAATACTCATAGCCGTAGCCTCAGTGCCATGTGTCGCTGTCTGTGAGGTGGAGGAATGGTTGTACGGTACGCCATGATACAATAAGATACGAATACGAATAGTACTCGTGGATAATCCGCTAGGGTACAATGTGTATAAGACTTCAAATTGAAACGTATATTTGTAAACAATACGCAGACGTCATAGACGAAAACCGAAAACCCATTTAGATGTGCACAAGCACACAAGTACATACGAGAGTAAACGAGTACACGAGTAAATCCAGAAACAGAACACTATTTCGAACAGAATAGAAAAACACTGCTGCGACCGCAGATCTACATCTATACCCTCCGGCAGACCAGTCGTAACACTGAACGACAAAGGGTTCGTGCAAAAGAGACACAATATCAGTCAGAACGTGTCGTCAGGCGTTGCGTAGCCACTGCAAACTAATTTGTTCCGTTTGGTTTTAAAATTGATCCGATCTGATACAGATTCGGCAATCTGGTAGCTTTGGTCATTCTCTATGATTGTGCGTGTTTATTGTTCTGGAGTCTTGAAAATTGTGGATGCCACAAAAAGTGGAGCGAAATTCTAAAATAAACTTGTAGTAGTGAGATCTAACAGGAGTATGGATACCAGATTTGGTTGCTCTAGCTTTAATAGTCTCTGAGATCTGTGGATGCCACAGACTTTCGTCCTTTGCGGGGGCGAAAGAGGTGGGGCGAAATTTTGAAATACACTTGTGCAGGTTCGATTTCACAGGAATGTGTATACCAAATGTGGTTGCTCCAGCTCTTATAGTTCTGAGATCTAGGCGCTCATTTTTAGCGATAGGCACAGCCGACCATGACACTTGTCTGTTAAAAAGAGACGGAGCGAGAGATAATGAAATGGTTTTCTTCATTCTGGCTATAATCGTATCATTGATCTGGTTTGCATTCCGCGATTCTGTGTTTTCGCTTTTTCTCGTATCTTAAAAATTGTGCATGCCACATATTTTCGTCTTTTGGGCGGGGCGAAGTTTTAAAATACAGAGTGTATTCCAGTGACATATCATAGAAGTTTGGATACAAAATGTCGTTGCTCTAGCTCTGATAGTCTCTGAGCACTAGGCGCTCATATTGACGGGCAGGCGGACGGACGGACAGATAGACATGGCTCAATCGACTCGACTATTGATGCTGATCACTAATATATATCCTTTATGGGGTCGAAAACGCTTCCTTCTGGGCGTTACGCAAATCTAATCACCACAAATCTAATATACCCCCATACTAATTTTGAGAATCGGGTATACAAATAACCAGAAAGAAAGGATTGAGTATACCTATTTTTATATAGATACACTTGCATATAGGGGCATGGAGAAATATAGATAAAAGAAAGATAGACAGATAGATAAAGAGGTATATATTAAAATAGTGGTTCCAGGCAACCGAGGCGCACTGCCGCATGATGCGCAACACTTAGATACATACATATGTGCATACAAATGTCAAGGGTTTGTTTATTTTGTCAGCCAAATATCTTAGAAAATAGAAGACTTAACCCATGCGAAGGGCGCTACCGCATAACGCGGGAAACACAGATAGAAGATGGAAGCAGAGTTACAGATAGGACAAAAAAGATTCAGTCCACAGTTGTAGACTAGTTTTTTTGACCAACAAAAGCTTCCTTTTTCTACCTAGACACCCGTTCAAAGGGTATATTCAAATACAGATTACATTTCGCCAGAGCCAAAAAATCGTTTGGCGATTGCCACAGCGCTGTGTTGTGTGCTGTGCTCTAGCCGCGTTTCATTTCATTTCATTTTGGTCATAATGCTGGAAACGTGTTTTTCCACTCGTACCACAGAGCAGGCAGCAGACAACAGCCACAACAGTCATCAAAATATACGATATATATGTGTGTATATGTGTATGTATATATGCATCTATGTATATATAATAAAATAATCTATGGCGAGGCGTTTTATTTTATAGTTTTTAATATGCATAAACTTGTATTGCCTTTTTGGAATCCGTATTGGCTCGTTGTTTGCCAGAAATTTCGCATGTTATCGCCGCGTTTGACAAGTGTCAGGTAGCTCTGGCACAATGCAACAAAACAGACACAAAAACAAAAAAAAAACAACAGACTTTCAGGAGCGTGTTGTATTTGTTGCTTGGGTGTGGAGGAGGGAGGCAGGCAGGCGGCGCTCCAATTGGCATTGAAAATGGAAAATATTGTTTTGGTCTGATCTGCCAAGTGTTTTTTTTTTTTTTTTTTTTTTTTTTTTTTTGGGCTCTGTCTGGGTTTATCAATGGCAAATGGCATGAGTCATGTGGCATGGGGGAGGTGGCGATTTATGTAAGTATTACGAGTACTACAACATATGATTTATTCAATTGTTGTTGTTTTTTTTTTTTAATAACAACAAAATAACAAAAGAGAAAATCATATTCCATGAATTCTATTGATTATTTTTTTTAACATTTCAGCTGTTCTTCAATTGTAACTATTCATACACCTCTCAACCTTTAAATATTCCGAGGACTGTTGACTTTTCCGTTAACAATCAGCTTTAGCTCTTACTTAAAACTTTTCAGAAGCTTTAACTTTTGTTTTTGCTTTAAAATTACACAGAAATTAAGTATTTTTTTCTATAACTCACAATTGATATTTCCACAGATTTCAATGTACCCTACCTCAAGAAATTTCATGACATTTTCGTTGCTTTTCTATTTAACTTTTTGTAAATCACCTTTTCCTGCCTTTGCACTTTTTCGCCACTTTAAACAATATATGTTTCCACACTTTTTTTATATTTTTGTATCACTTTTTTTCAATTGATTTCAACGCTCAAGTGGGTATTTTCTTATCATTTTTTTCTCGTATATTTTCGTTTGCTTTTTGTGGGGATTAAATAAAAGACTGGCACTTTTTAATGCGGCGGTTATCACTGTTTATGCCTCAACGTAATCGCTTAACTGAATCATTATCAGTCTACAAAGAGAGTGCGAGAGAGAGAGAGAGTGAGACAGAGAGAGGGAGACAGCGAGCGGGGGTGGGGTAGGGGTGTAGACAGAGTGAGAGAGAGAGAACAGATATCGCCCGTCTGGCATGGGTAGCGGACGCCGGTATACTGAATGAAACCTGGTTGAGCGATGGTTTCTGGGAGCGCGCTCCATGTTCGAACAGACGTGACGTCGTTGTTCACCTGACCGATTGATTGATTTAGTGAGTGGTTGAGTGAATGACTCAGGGACTGATTGACTGACCAACTGACCAAATGAATGAGTGGGAAGCGACTTAACTGGCATTACATGACGTTTCTCTTTCAAACAAAACCGTTCTGTACTGTTGACATATTTACGCTTCATTGGCGTTGATTGTTTGCAACACCCCGCCCCGCCCCGCCCCGCCCCTTCATGTTGCTGCTTCAGCCTCTTCTTTTTCTTTGAACAATGGCTGCTAATAAGCCTGTGCCCGTGCCCGTCCCGGCCTTTAGAATTGCAGTCTGCTTTTTCAGAGTCGAGTTCTCCACTGAAATTGAATTAAAAGCAGTTTTTGTTCAACTGTTGCATGCAAATGAGTTGCAGCAAACGTCAACAGTCGAACAGCCCAACAGTCCAATGACGGCCTGCCAGTGGTGGCTGCTACTTTGTACCTGATCCCCACACACCCCTCCTGGAGCCCTCCTGGCAGGGGCTCTTCTGGCTGCTGCTGACGGACATGTTTTGCATACAAAACTCGCTCCTCTCCCTCCCTCTCCCTCTGTGACGTTGAATTTTGGCCTTTTATAGAGCCTGCACTTACCTCATGGTAACACTTGAGAGGACACACACTTACACACTGAAAGGGTGGCCGGTTTTAGGCCAAGAGAATGCAATGATTGAATTAGAAGTTAATATGTACGGAGGACAGACAGACAGTTGGATACTCCTCTGGTGGGTTCGAGGTGTGAAAAGTGAACTTTCGTCATGCAACATATGTCTGCACATCTCAGAGTATCTGGTGGTAGCAGTGTTCTATCTACAGTTCCTGAAACGAGAAACCTTTCTTTCCTATAAATATAGATATGTATGTTGAACCAAGATGACCATGTTGCTGCTAACCGCTCTCTAAGGGTATATCTCTCTCTCTCTCTCTATCTCTCTATCTCTCTATCCCTCTATCTCTCTATCTCTCTATCTCTCTATCTCTCTCTCTCTCTCTGTGTGTGTATCTGTGTCCTCAATTAAAATTAATTATGCCCAAACGATACGCTCAATAAAAATTTAATTTGTGAAAATATGAGCCAAGAAAATGAGCCACACAACACACACACACACACACACATAGTGAGGGGGAAAAACTGAAAAATGTGACATTTAAGTGCCAGAAGGAGAAGAAGAATCATCATCGTCTACGAGTATCAACGACAAGTCACATACACACACAATAATTGAAATTGAATTTTCAATGATAGCAAGAAGAGACATTGCTGCCACCCGCACCACAGCACTGTGCAACAGCAGGCAGCAGATTTTTGGCAAACTATTTATAATCCCAGAATCAAGAACGTTTTCTGGCTCCCTGGTTTTTTTTTTTTTTTTTTTTTTTTTGGTTGGCAACAAACTGTGGTTGCCAGCAGCTCGAGTTGATTATAGGATAATATATATTTTATTTTCAAGCACCAATTTAACCAATAGATTCTCTAGATATTTTCCGCTAATAAACACTTGAATTCGGGAAAATCTGTTGTGCATTTCCCCACCCGCTTTTGGGATTAAACCTCAAAATTTCAAATACAGTTACACTCACACAGAGTCCCACACTCAAACACTCACATACAAAAGTCTACAAATACGAATACGGCCATGCTGCGTGCCAAGTGGAAAATATTTCGCAAGTTTTTCTACACACCCGAAATTTTGTTGCTGTTGCTTTTCTAGCGGCGACTACACGTTTATTGTGTGAAAAATACTATAGAAATAATAGGGAGCAGAAGAGACAGGAACGAAGAGCAAACAGGGTGAGGGGGAGGTGGGGGATTTACAGAGGGGAAGGAGGGTAGGCAGTAGGAGGTGCTGTTGTGATTAGTTTTTATACATTTAACTTGCTGTTGTTGGTAGTGGAGCCGCAGAGGCACCTTCCTCTAGAATCCCTATACAATCCATTGTTGCCGGCAAAACAAAAGATTGGAATCCCGCCACAAGCGTTTGCAACACTAAGATACCCCTTAACGGAACTCTATCGACAAGTAATGACACTCAAAGCTCGTTGCTCTGGCACTGAGAGGACAGGTGTTCAAACAGCCAAGCGAAATTTTTTGTATGCATTGTGTCAGTAATATTGAGCCGATTCCAATTAGATTCTGCAACTTGTAGACAAGATGTAGATCATAAAGATTCTACATTTACGGCTTTCTTGTAACTTTACGAAATAAATATACCCTTAAAAACCAAAAGAAACTGCAAAAAAAAAACAAGGCATAGCCAGCAACAAAAAGAACAAAACAATGAATAAAAGCAAATGAAACTGAACATTTTTTGGCAAACAATTCAGGGCTAAATATTTTGTTTATGTGTTTTTATCACACGCAGAAAATGCCTGCCTTGCCACGCCACGCCAGGTAAAGTAAAAGCGACGACGGGGAAAAATCTAGATAAAATCAGAAAATCTGTGAAAATCTAGCATTACTTGTATCATGCCGAATCAGATGATATTTTGAGGGGAAGTTGTGGTAAAAAGAAATCAAAAATAATTGGATTGTTTTCGCCGTTGCGCCATTTCCTGTTTCGAGAAGTACATAGATAATGAAAGAGACTACAAAATAATATAAGAAGATTCTTTCGCATTTCATTAAGACATTTTTCTGGGTTAAGTGTATTTTAGGAAGGAAATTA
The DNA here is from genome assembly GCF_009870125.1 of Drosophila pseudoobscura. NCBI lineage: Eukaryota > Metazoa > Arthropoda > Insecta > Diptera > Drosophilidae > Drosophila > Drosophila pseudoobscura. The sequence goes on along the minus strand of NC_046683.1, from coordinate 67,914,384 downwards.
ATGGAACTATTCTAGGGAACTACTCTAGGAATCTGTTGCTTAAACCTTAAATAAGAAGAGCTCTTAAGAAGAAAATACTTATACTTTTAGATAGACTCGTATAATTAGTAGACCTTTGGAAGTTTTTGGTGGGTTTTCGTTTAAGATCGTCTAGCATTAAATTAATTTTGAGGACTGGTTTCTCGACTTCGGATTAACATACATATCTCGGACAGAAAAAGTGTCGGAAAATTGATTTTCTCAAGGGCTCATGCCAGCCACCGGTCCGGTCCGCAGGCTAAGAATTGTTCGGCTCTACAAAAATATGAAGAAGGATAGACTATTGCTTTGCGTTAGACGAAGCATAAACAGCTCGTTCAATAATCCAAGAAATTCTGTGTGTTTGCGCTTAACAGCAAACTACCGACAAACTACCGGCCCTCGGCCAAGAAAGCCGAATGGTTTTTGGACAAGTTTGTCTGGTCGTAAGCCAGTCGGCACCTTTATCCGATGTCGAGAAACCGCCCCTAAATGGTTGAAAGCTACTTAAGTATATAAATACCTTAATAAGAAAAATCTCCTGCTTTAATTAACATTGAAAAGCATATTTTACCTTTGGGGTGAGTTCTTTCTGGGAAGCAGTACCCAAAGAATAGGCTTTCATCTTTAATGTTAGAGTCCTATCGCTGCTAATGGGAGATACCTTAAAGAAGCCACACAAAACGAAGCCTTAATTTAAGCCCCTTCTCAATATTCCCCTTTCATTCGGAGATCCCCTAAGTTATTACTAAAATATTACTTGAATATTCTTCAGGCTGCAGCCTTAAGCTCAAGCAAAAGTTTCGTTAGTTGAAAGGGTTTTTGGGAGGGAGGACGGAGGAGGATGGATGGTGGTAGGGTTTCGGAGAATGGAGGTTGAGGTGAAGGTGAAGGAAGGTACCTACCAGACACGAGGAGGAGACACACGCTTACACATTTAATTGCAAAAATTCTTAATTATGCATGAAACATTGCGAATAACCAAAGAGAAACACATACATATACATACATAAAGAGAAAGAGACAGAGAGAGAGAGACAGAGGCAGATAAATAATTAATGCGAACAGCGAATAACAGAGGCCAGCCAGGGCAAAATGGAGACTTTTCGTGGATCGACTGTGGGACTGTCTCTCTTTCTCTTACTCTCACACGCTTCTCTTTTCTTTCAATCGCTGATGTTACAGCGCGCGTTTATAAAGCAAACAAACAAAGGCGCCACATACACACACATATTTTGCGTGCCACCTAATGACGCCTCTATTCATTCCAGACGCACCAAAACACCAAGAGCCAGAGTGAGAGAGAGGGGGGAGAAGAGGTGGAAAAACTGTTGCGCCTAGCCAACATTCGTTTGCAATTTTCACGTCAACATTTTTTCCCCACCCTCAAAAGGCAACAGCAATTAGGCAAAGTCTGCGGTCAAGTTTGTTGTGATATTGAAAACAATCCCGTGCCCAGGTCCAGGTCCGGACTACCCCGACAATGAGGTGAGAATCGATTGGGAGATTTGTTGGCGAAATTCCAGAGCCAAACACTCCCACTCAGAAACACAAAAAAAAAATTTTACCCCCACACATATTTTTTTTTGTTTTTTTTCTTTTCCTGTTTTGTTTGTATCTTTTTTTTTAATTAGTTAAAGATTTATCTCTGGGTATCCGTTGATTGCCTTCTAAATATGCTGCAGCTTCAGAACGTTATAATCAGCTAAAAGAAACCACTAGAACCTCTAGAGGAATATCCTGTTATCATAACCGTCATAGGAAATTGCTTTGAATTACAGAGAATCTGGTACTCAAGCATTTTGCCTGTTGTAGTGTTTCGATTGTAATTAATTTTCATTACATTTTTATACCCGATACTCAAAGTGAGTATTTGTAAGCTAGAAAAGGACAAAATGTCAAAGCATAAAAACATAAACCTTTTTTTGGGCCCTTTAGGACTTTTTAATTTTACTGTTTTGTTAAAACAAAAAAACAGAAGAAATTCGCTGTTTCTATTATTTTTTTCATCATACATACTCTTTTTTGTGTGGAAACCGCTTGCTTCTTCTGCATTTACAACGAATACAACACACTCTTCCTTGCAATCAATCAATCAGAACTTACCTGCAAAAAATAAGGCACAAAAAATAAGAAAAATAGTCAGAAATTAGTCAGAAGAAAATCTTGTATGCAGCACACTGTCGCGTGTGTAGCTGTATATCATTGTATCTTTGTATCCGCATCTGTGTTTGTGGATATGTCGACTAATTGCGCATACTCCGCATTGGTCAACGCACCTTCCAAGGCTGCCACAGAACGAAGAAAAAATATCTATGGGCAACAGCAGAGGCAGCAGCCGCATATTGCGCTCTAATCATAATTTTATGATCTACAAATTAATTAGCATGCGCTTGAGTGTGATTGCAATTTATTAGACACCAAATTGAGATGAAAATTCATGCGATATTTTCATTCATAAACATTGCAAAACAGCGGTAGGGGGGTGTGTGTAAAGGCAGTGGCAGTGGCAGATGCAGGGTGTGTGGCATAAAACTCACTAAATTTATTAATTGCTAGCAAATATTGCTGAATTGCCGCCGCTGCCTGTGTGTATGTTGGAATTATGTCGTCATGTGTACCGCCGCTGACTCAATACCCACTCCCCTCCCCTCCGCTCCCCTTCCCTTTAAATCGAAAAGTTCAAAGTTGCACAAATCTGTTGAGAACATACAAGTTTTTCGCACGTTCTGCACATCGAGAATGGTAGGGGGGCATGGGTGCACTCTCGTGGTCTGAGGAGGTAGCAATAAACATCCCCCCACCCCACAAAACCGTACGAACTCTGAAGGGGTTGGGCAATAAATAATTGCAAACATTATTGGCCACTCGGCGGCGCATTCTGCCAGAGAGAGACACACACACACACACACAAGCCAGCAGAAGATCCGTCGGGATATACGCCGATCTGCCTACCGGACACCGCTGAAAAATTCTCGAGAGGATCATCTACAATCGTCATTTGGACGCCATTGAGGAAAGGGGAGCACTCTCTGATGCGCAGTATGGCTTTTGAAAGTCCCGCCCAACTCGCTGGTCACGAAAATAGCGAGGAAGGCGATGGAAGGTAAAAGATGGAGATGGGGAGAAAAGGAATACTGTACAGTAGTAATCCTCGACCTGTGGAACGCGTTTAACACGGCACGCTGGGCAAGGATCATAAGCTGCCAGGAGAACGCTGGACTACCAAATTACCTTGTGAGGGTAATCTCTAGCTACCTCTCAGACGGTACCCAGTCACAGCAGGTGTCTCACAGGGGTCGGTCCTTGGCCCGCTCTTGCGGAACATGATGTATGACGATGTCCTCCGGCTTAGCCTCCCACCAGGATGTAGGCTAGTAGGATTCGCAGACGACCTAGCGTTAGTTAGAGGCGGCCGCGAACAACTCAATCCGGATAGCAGGTGAGTGGCTCAAAAATGCTGGACTTGATCTGGCAATCCACAAAACGGAGGCTGTTCTGATATCCAGCAGAAAAACCATGGAGTTCATGACAGCGCACTGCGAGTCAAATCCGGATTGCAAACGGTCTCCGATGACGCAGCGCTGGTCCTAGCAGGGATGATCCCGGTGGATATACTGGCTAGGTAGATGGGCGCAACGCCTGCCGGCACCCAAGAAGAAAGAACGCGATCGAAAGTAACCTGGCAAGAGAGATGGGACACGGTCCGCAATGGGAGGTGGACCCACCGGATGATCCCCAACATCGAGTCGTGGATGGGGCGGAGCAGCGGGGAAGTGAATTATCACCTCACCCAATTCCTGACGTGGCACGAAGGCTACAGAAAGTACCTGCATAGATTTAGGCATTACGACACCCTACAGTGTCCTGAGTGTCCAAATGCCAGCGAGCATGCGGAGCATGTGATGTATTACTGCACAAGGTACAGCTCAAGAACACAATTTGTTCTACCATCAGAGGAGCTGTCATATATGACCGAGTCAGAGAAAAACTGGATGATCTGTGGATGATCCATAATGATCTGAGAAGATGCGAAAGGGAGCGAAGCTTAGCAGAGAGTGCCGAAGTAGGCAACCCATCCCCGCGAAGTAATACTTAGCGGTGATCCCGCGGGGAAGTGAGCCGGGAAGCCCCGGAGGAGTAGTCCAGTTCGTTAACTGGTACGGGCTGGTCACGTCTCTAAGAGATTCTCACCCACCATGAAAAAAAAACACACACATACGCAATCTCTCTTTCACACACACGCACACACACACACACATGCAACAACATGTATAGAGAAAATAAATGCAACAACAATAAGGCCTTTTCGACCAAAATATTGCATTCCCATAGTTTCGCAATAATTCGACGATGACTCAAGAGACGACGACGAAAAATTATAGCCATAAAAACAGAAAAAAAAATAAAACAAAATAAAACGAGGGGGAACGTTGTGAGTTGCTGCTGCGACCGCAACTCTACATTTATATCCGATACTCAGTCAGTATGACTCTCCTCCGCCAGGCGCCGCAAATAATAAACGACACGACAAAGAGTGCGTGCGAGATAGACAGAAAATGTGTCTGAACATGTCGTCGGGCGCTGCGTAGTCATTGCAAATTGATTTGTTCCTTTTGGCTATAAAAATGTGCCGATCTGATCAAGATTCTTTTAGTTTTCTCGTATCTTCAATATTGTGGATGGCACACATTTTCGTTCTTTGTGGGGGCGGAAGGGGGTGGGGCGATGTTTTGAAATCTACTTTTAACAGTGACATATCACAGAAGTCCGGATTTAATGTCGTTGCTCTAGCTCTTATAGGCTTATAGGCGGAAACGCTTTCTGCTGGGTAAGCTTGAGAATCGGGTATAAAAATCATTTGCCATATTAGAGGTGGGTGCAGGCATGATGGGGTGGCACTTGGCATAGATCTCTGGGGGCAGGATGATGTACGGCCATTTGACAGTGCGACTACCCACGCCTCTGGTTAGCAGCCCAGCCGCTCTCTCTCTCCCACCCCCCTCATGTCGTTTCCGGTGTGCTAAACAATTGGCAGGAAATCGCGTCTTGCGTTAATAAGCCGCGCGATTGTCAAGGCCAAAATTGCGGCTGTAATCCAATATTTGCACTGCACAGAGAATTTTTCATTGCAAATGGTTATCTAGCGAATGTTGGGGTCACATATTTTAGACACATTTCAAAATTTTTCCAGCAGCAGCAAATAAAACCTCTTTGAGCCTCTACGGAACATGCAACAGTTATATTCTTTAACTTGAACCTAACAGAAAAACACTATAGAAATCGGATCTAAAAATACAAAAATTGTTGTGACATCCAAAAATTCACCAAAAGAGGAACATCCTCTAAAGCTTTTGTATTCGTTCAGCAACGCCTTCTTTTATGTTCAATTTTGTTTTGCCTTGAGGCTTCCACCTTTACCACAATTGTTGCAATCTATTCTATTGATCCTGTGGGGTTGCATTACTTAAATGTTTTACAGGAGGCAGCTGCAACAGCAACAGCAGCAGCAGAACCTCTGGCAAATTGTCGACCATTTGTTTGGGTTCAATTCAATGGCAGCCACACCCAGCCGTATACCCTGTACACAAGCTGCTGCTATGCCGTGGGCTGTGCCCGACCGCCATCTGCCACTGCCACTGCCACTGCCGCGTGCCTCCCTCCTTACCCTACCGTATGCCCCATGGCAGCCGCAACCGCACGTCACCCGCATACACACAGCAGTCGTGACCAATGCAACAGAACAGCAAAAAAAACTGCAGTTTCCGTGCGGGCAGGCAGGCAAACATTTCTTGGCAGCCGTTGTCGTGCGCTTTGGGTCATTTCTGCTGAATTATGTTCGGCATTCGGCCCGTCGCAGGGGGATTTTTTACACCAATTTATATAGCGCCAGAAAACAGCGGCGAAACGTGGAATACCAAATATCGAAATGTGAATGAGAGCCTTGGAATATCGATGTAATCTTAGTTCTGGAAGTCAATTTCTATGGCTCCTCATGCTATATACATATATTTGTATAAAAATTAATTAAAAGCTTATTTGATTTATAATTTAAGACAAAATACTCGTAGTTGGTGGGGAAAAAAGTGACATTTTTCTCTTGTATCTTGCATTTTTCATAAAGAAAATTATGTATGGAAAATAATCATAATTTTCACACTTGAAAGAGCGACACACAAGAAGGCAAGGGGTGGGTTGGGTTTTGTTCCATTATTTCTTAATTAAATTTATTAATTGCACACAACACGAGCTGACGGGGCATATGGACCAAAAACCATCGCCACCGCTACGAAAAACTCAGCCAAAACCATGAAAGAGAGAGAGTGAGTAAATGAAAAGCCATTTGAATGATTCATTTACGTGCCGAATACTTAATTGTGCCAGCAGGTAAAACGCTCTGCAATGACGCCAGCGAGAGCCAGGCCAATGGACAACCTCATCCTCATCCTCCCAATGAATCACAGCCATCGCTAATCAGAGCTTAACCCCTAAAAGAAAATGGCCAATCAAATGAGCAACAAAGATATACCCTGTACTCCTTTTCTACGTGACTCAAAAATGTATCGACATGAAAGCTCAATGCTCAAGAACTGATAGTGTTCTACGAGTCTAGGTGTTCAACCAGCCAAACGACAACTCTTGTATTGATCATTCTGGCCATAATAATAATACGATCACAAAATCTGCGCATCTCAAAGATATGATCATTCTTCATGATTCTGCGTTTACGGATTTCTTGTATCTTGAAAATTGTGACTGCAGCAGCACCAGCTGTCAAGCCATCATCGTTTTGGATATCTGTCAGGGGGGCTATGCGAATCTCTGGGCATTTGTCAGTCACTCTGTCACCTTTGGCCGCTGCCTCTCTTCCTCCACACAAGCAGGAAAAATTGTGTCATATTCCGACAAAATAAATAATGAATTATTTTTGGGTATTTCTATGGTTATTTCCGCGCACAGAGGGGCATTTGGGAAGAGAAAGTAATTAGGTAAAATGAGAAAGGGAGGGAGAGCGGAGGCGTTCCGAGACAGCCTTTCCCGCATGCTTTTTCCATGACGGTTGTCGTATTGAATTCAATTAATTAAATGAGATTTTTGAATGCACCAAAGAAAGAATTTGTCTGTAAAAATAAGCACAAAGTTTTGTTGCATTATATGGCGAGCATTCTCTACGGCTTTCAATAAACTATGTCTATACCCTGTAAAGAATTAAAATTAAGTGCAATTTCAAGTGAAACTAATTGAAAACTTTTCAATTTTAGGTTTTCACAAAAAAAAATTTTTTTGTTTTTAAACTCTTCGAATAAAATTTTCACATTTCCCTGCCCTTTTTGGTGTTGGTTTTTGAGCGAGTAAATATTTTCATAATTTAAGTTCTTTGATGTAAAAAGTTTAGCTTTCTCCCATGCGCAACGCCGCCACATCATTTTCAACGAAATGGTGCAACAATGTTGATTGTAACACAGAATGTAAAAGCTTAGAGCAGCCTTGTAGATGGGGGGCTATATGCGGCTACAGGGTTTACCTTTAGATTTGTGGTGAAAATGGATGTGTTTAACGTCCAGAAGGAATCGTTTCCGACCCCATAAAGTATATATATTCTTGATCAGCATCAATAGCCGAGTCGATTGAGCCCTGTCTGTTTGTCTGTCTGTCCGTCCGTCGTGTCGTTTAATAGTAGCGGCGTCTGCCGGAGGAGAGCCATACTGACTAAGTATCGGCTATAAATGTAGAGTTTCGGTCGCCGCAGCAACTCACGTTTCCCCTCGTTTTTTTAATTGTTTAATTTTTTTTTATTTTTTATTTTTTTTGGATTTGTTTTTTCTTTATTTCCTTTTTATTTTTGTTTCTTTCTTTTTTTTAGGTTTCGTGCAATAATCTGTATGATTATTTAACTTGCGCTAAATACTAATATTTAGAAAACATTGGTTGCGGCAATTTGTTTGTTGTGTATTTTTCTTGGCATCGGGCGCGGGCCAATAAGCTTTGCTTTTTGGATATTTTGTGCCTCCATCACTGGCAAAATAATTTGGATCATTGAGATACATAGTTAGACCTTTTTTTTTATTGTTATGAATATTATATTTTTGGCATCTGTAGAAAGTATCTGTGTATCTACATATCTATTATTCTTGTGTTATTTATTTGCCTTGGACTTAGGATTTTGAATGAATAATCTTTGGGAAGGATAATCCTCAAGTAGAGGTCAAAGAAGTAAATCAACTGAAATCATTCCAAAATGTCTCATTTGTCGGCTGGTGTCTTCTATGGATATCCTTGACGGAGAAAACAACACATACCCAGGGTCGGGCGCTGCGTAGCCACTGCAAATTGATTTTTTCCTTTGGCTATAAAAATGATCCGATCTGATCCAGATTCGGCAGTCTGGTAGTCTCTTATAGTCTCTGAGATCTAGGCGCTCACTTTTTTTGGCAAAGCCGATCGGGAAACGTGTGTGTTAGAGCGAGACAGAGCGAGAAAAAATGAAATTGTTTTCTTCACTCTGGCTATAACAATGATACGCTCTGGTTCAGTTTCTGCAGATTCTGATTCTAGAAGATATTGTCATTCTCTTCGATTTTGCGTTTTTGGTTTTCTCATATCTTTAAAATTGTGGATGCCACAGATTTTCGTCCTTTGTGGGGGTAGAAGGGGCCGGCCGATGCTCTAGCTTTTGTAGTCTTTGAACACTAGGCGCTGATAGGGACGGACAGACAGACAATCGACTCGGCTATTGATGCTGATCAAGAATATATATACTTTATGGGCCGGAAACGCTTCCTTCTGGACGTTACACACATCCATGTTCACCACAAATCTAATATACCCCTATACTCATTTTGAGTATCGGGTATAAAAAAACCAAGAAACCAACAAAACATTTTGATAATTCTGCAAAAGTACCGGCCGGCAACGCAACCGAAGCTAAAAATACTATTAGTGGGAGAAAAACTCAGCCATACTACACGAAAAAAACAAACCGAAAAGAAATACAAAAACATCAAAAACTAAATACTTAACGCCGACTGAGTCGTTGAGGGAAGAACATTTGTGCAAACAGCGATTAAAAAATTGTGTGGGTTTGCTTTTTTTAATAATAAAAATAAACTAGAACTACAAAAAAAACGAGGGGAACGCTGTGAGTTTCTGCGGCGACCGCAACTCTACATTTATACCCGATACTTAGTCAGTATGACCCTCCCCCGGCAGACGGCGATAGCATTGAACGAAAAAGAGTGCGTGCGACAGAAAATGGTACTGAAAATGATCTAACTTTAGAGAAAATATGCCACATGTGCCACATTTGATCAATGTACGAACATTGTCATCTTACATCTATTGTGCATCCTTTACAGCATAATAACTGCTGTATCATTTTTATTTCCATTTCAATAGCTTCTTTCCCTAAGAGCAAAGAACTATTTTCAACAATAACTAGTATAAGACTATTCGGTATTATCTCTCCGACGAGGGATGGACTACGTACTGCAACGACTGGAGGACAGTTTTTGGAGGTTTTGGGATATTGGTGATCCATTCAGGTAGAAGTTTCCATACCATCGCAACCCCATTCTGGAGAAGTCCAAAATTCATGAAATATCAGGGTAGCGGCTTTTTTTGTCGCTGTGTGTGATACATACATATGTTGAGATATGAAGCGATTTTCCTCGAGTCTTTCGTAGTAGATTGAAGGCCAGAGGATTCGCAGACGAAGCAACGCCGAAGTAGTATCCGCCCCATAAACAAAGTACTTCTTTCCTTCAGAAATCCAGTATTTTTTTGGCCAGCTTGTATTTTCTTTGTTTACACATTTTTCAGACGCTCGCCATTAAATCAGCTAATTTCCTATCAAGCTGCAAAACAGAGATCCATTTAAAGAGCCATCCAAATGCAAAAATTATAAACACAGCATGGAATAAATATCTCAATTAAGGCAAAGCGAATGCGAAAAATGTCTAAAGATTTCATAAATAAAGAAAAGTAAAGCGACGAAAAATTAAATGAAAATGTCGCCAGAGAGACAGAGGCAGAGGCGAAGGAAAGAAATGAGATCACAGGAGACAGGAGTCGTAGACCAGAGTAGCCTCTACGCGACACATGAGGCACAAAATAAGAGCATGAAACATATGTGAATGAAAAGACAACCGACAAAAGACAGACCAGAGAGACAGACAGATTAGACAGTCCGTCATTTGATAAATTTTCATATGGAATGATTTTAATTAAGAACCTGTAAATCTGCAACGAAATAAACATATCTAGAATTTCCATTTCGGACCGAGTCATAAAGTTGTCAAGCAGCGCCCCCGAATATGTCTCCAATATTGCGCATAATTATGATGGATGTGCCGTGCGCGACATTAGTCAATTGATGGGTTGTCCCCTCTCTCTCTTTCTCTCTCTCCCTCTGGCTGGATGGTTTGTTACCTTCGCCTTTGTTCTGCCTGCCCCATGCCCCATGGGCATTAATCATTTTTTTGCTTGTATTTTGCGGCAAAACTCTGCGCTGTACTGCAAAGTCTCACCCATACAATATTGTCTATTTCATTTGCAATTTATTAGCATTTAATTTATGTGCGATGTGCATTGAATAAGCTATGAGTCGCGACAAACATTTATTTTGCATTTTTAAAGGGAATATCCATCATTTCCAAAGATATGACGACAACAAACTTAAACACAATAATATCAAGGAATTTTAAAAGATTTCTTTGACTTCCATTCCTAAAAATCAATTCAAAAATTTCCCGTTGCTCTCCACCACCCACTAAAAATGTTCTATAAAGACCGAGTATATATAGGATATTCTATAGTATGTGTATTATAGTATAGTATGTGCCACCTCAGAGGTAAAAACTTTGCCAGAGAGGCATATCGAACATACTCTTAAATATAGAGTGAAAGAAATGAAAAGAAAAGCGAGGAAAAGCCAAAAGAAAAAGGAAAATGGGGACGCCATAGAAAATCTTTTTCCAAAAATAGATGGATGCTTGAACGCATTTAAGTTGACTTTTTCGTCGTCCGTTCCCGGTGAAAAAGTTGGTTACAAAAGTTTATTGAGGCATTCCCTCTCGTAAGCTGATTTGTTGTCCAGCTGTCACTTTCTGGTCCCTCACCGCTCTGCGGGCCTACCTTCACTCCACTCCATCCATCCATCCGATTGTCGTCCAGTCATTCACATTGCACAAGGGCAAGCGGCAACAGTTGTCAGCTGCTTCTCTGCCTCCAAATATTTACATGGAATGTGTGGCAAAAGTTGTTCACCTCCCACTCCCATTCCATCTCACTCCCTCTGTGTGTGAGATTGGAAAATTTTCCACACCGGACGGCGTAAATCAAAAGATGGACTGCATTTCGCTTTGAAGCATCGACACAGAAAAAAACCCCGTCAAAGGTATTTTGACAACAGACTGACTCTTTTTATACCCGATACTTAAAATGAGTATAGGGGTATATTAGATTTGTGGTGTAGATGGATGTGTGTAACGTCCAGAAGGAAGCGTTTCTGACCCCATAGAGTATATATATTCTTGATCAGCATCAATAGCCGAGTCGATTGAGCCATGTATGTCTGTCCGTCCGTCCCTATGAGCGCCTAGTGCTCAGAGACTATAAGAGCTAGAGCAACCACACTCCTGTGATATCGAACCTCCGCAAGTGTACTTCAAAAATTGGCCGCACCCCTTTCCGTCCCCGCAAAGGACGAAAATGTATGGCATCCACAGATCTCAGAGCCTATTAAGGCTAGAGCTCACGGTTAAATGTGTGTTTCAAAATTGTCGCTAAAAGTAGCCATACTGACTATGTATCGGGTATAAATATAGAGTTGCGGTCGCCGCAGCAACTCACAACGCTCCCCCTCGTTTTGTCACATGAACCACGGCAAACCAGGAAATTTTTGCTTTGGCTTTGGGATGTTTCTTCCCTTTTTAAACACGTTATCTTTAAATTTGGTACCCTATCAAACAAATTTGAAATAAATTTAAGCACTTTATGGCCTTCAGGCGCTCTGATCTCCTCTGCTGGTTCTTTTGACTTTATTTTTTTGGTTTGTTTTTGGTTGAAGTTATTAACATGTACCGGTGCCGCCGCCACCGGCCTGACAATTGACAATCCCCGCCCTCTCTCTTTCTCTATTTCTCTCTCTCTCTCTCGTTTTCTCTCTCTCCTCTAAAGAAGCTTATCCTCGCCAACGCTTCCTTGCTTTGTCTTTTGTTTTTCAGCATAAAATGCCAGCGGGCATTTAGCGCAGTCAGCATTCTGAACGCGTTCTTTTTTATCAAACGTTAACAAATATGTTGACAACATGTTGCCCGACTGATTGTTAAAGTCAGTCAGTCCCCAGTCTCCCTTCCTTCCTTTCTCCCTTTCTCCCTTCCTCAGGCTGGCTGCTCTCTTGTCACAGTTACAGTTGAACAAATCGATTGATTGATTTCTCAGGTGTGTTCTCGACTGCGCTGACGATGACAACGACAATTCCGGGCAAAGTTTGATGGCAACACCAATACCAATACCACCACCACCAGCACTAGCAGCAGCAGCGGCAGCAGAGATAGAGCAAGAGAGAGATGAGAATTTAGTGAAATTCAAGCTAAAAAAAAAAACAAAAGCGCATGTTATTCCCATTTTCTCTCATTCGAATATAAGTATATGTAGTATATATATGTAGTAAGATTATTGTTAAAAGAATTAAAAGTAAGGTTTAGTATAATATTAGTAGAAACTATGAAAATGGAATTTAAATTAAGTTATGCCCTGAATTTAAGCAGTATGTATAGTATTCCGATGATACGATTACAATTGTATATTTAGATTAAGCACCCCTTACCGAGTACCCTTTTACACTATGATATACTACACGAATATTTAGCTATGTAAGTACTACGTACTATGTAGCTGTATTTTCATCTAACGAAACGAATCGATTTAGTTGTCCCTAGCATCCCAGCATATAAAATCACATTCCAATCCTCAGCCAAATATTCTTCCACTTCATTTGGCGGGTTTTTTTCGCTTTCAATTGCCATCACTTTTGTGACTTTGGGGAAGAGGGGCTACAACGTTTAGTTTTGTGTAACGCCATTTTATTTTTATGAGCTCTCCATGTGATACAGATACGTTCCCTGCATCTGTGTGTGCGGTTATGTAAGAGTAGTCGTCTGTGCATGGGACGGGGAGCATGGCATTGGTAGAGAGGGTGTGTAGTTGTTCGCCTGTTGAAGGCGCCCGCTTAACAGCGGTTTCATTGAAACGCTGATTGTTGAAGCGTGGCAAATATTTGTCTGTTTGTACATATGTGCGTGAGTGTGTTTTCAAGCCATAAAATGCATTCGCTGGACTGACTCATAGAGAGAGACAGAGAGATATCCAAAGAGGAATGAGAAAAATCCAGAACCTATTTTCGAGACATCTCTGATCCACTCCACTCCACTCCCATCCGATCCGATCCGAATCTGTTCTGTTCTGTTCTGATCCGATCAAATGCGTTTTAGGTCTGCGGTCATCCACAAATAGGTAATGTCAAAAACAGAAAAAAGGACTTTGCGGCCTGCCCTGTAAATTAATTACAGTCGAAAGCCAAACACACAAAAACAACAACAAAATAATTTTTCAACCACACAAAAAAGAGGGAAGAATGTAAATGAAAATGGGAAGGATTGGGAAAACCAGAGAAGGAAAATAAGTCACAGGGTGAATAATAAAAACAGCAAATAAAATTCTCGTCTGACGTTTGAGTTTTTCTGCATTTTTTAATGCAGACAAAAAGCAAAAAAAATAAAGTCGAAAATTATCCAACTGCGCACACACACACACACAAGTCCTAAATAAACACGAACAAAAACCAAAACTACAAGGGATATGGAACCACAGTACTACTCTTCCCCGCTCGCTCGCTCTCTCTCTCTCTCACTCTCTCTCTCTCTCTCTCTCCTCCCCACTCTGTATAAGCGGACAAGTTAAGTTTCGAAATTATTCGGGCAGGCCCATGGCAGGGGAAATGCATTAGAATCGGCGTTTCATGCAACGACAACGACAGCGAAAACGACTGCAACGGCAACGAAGACGGCGTCGACAAGATGCGTGCCAAGTTATTTGCATTGGTCTGTATCTGTATCTTTTTTTTTAGTGTGTGTCCGTGTGTCCATGTCCGTGCTATTTGCGCTTTATTTGGTCTAAAAAAGCGAAAGCATATTGCATTCTGCATCCCTCTGTGTAGCTCAACATGGGGCTGCAACAATGCTTAGGAGGAACGGTGATGGTGCCACACGGATTTCGACTGCTGCCACTGCCACAGCGACTGACAGTTGGCTCGTGTCGATAAAATGTTGCTTCTGCTGCTGCCGCTGCTGCTGCTGTTGCTTTGTCGCCGCCTGGCCTGGCCCCGGCTTCGGTGGCTTAAGTGGCAGAGCGCGTTGGGCCAAATCTATTTTTATGTTGCCGCCGGACGTTGCAGATGCCTCGCGTCTCTCTCTCCCTCATTCTTCCTTTCTTTAAAAATGTGTGCAGCATAAATTCAAACAACACAACAAGATAGAAAAAAATATAGTCTTTAAACTAAAAACATAAACATTAAGCGAAAGAAAATATGTTTCCCAGTTACGAGGATTGCATACTCTAGCCACATAAATAATTAGTAGGGATTAATGAGATATTTCTGTTTTAAAAAAGTAAATAAATATATTTTAAAGGAGATAAATTTTTGGTATTTTGTGGAGGCCATTCAATTTTTGAATTCACACTATAGAAAAAAGAAATTCCAAATTCCATGCATATAATATATGTATATAATATATAATATAATAAATATAATATATAATAAACATATGTGTATAGTAGTGGCCAAATAGATGGTATTTATAGTCGTTACGAGCCCTGATGAGAGCGACACTCGTTGTTATTGTTTTTTTTTTTCGGAGAGAGCAGTACAATGAAGGATAGCAAGTACGCAGCAAAGCAAAGGCCCGTTGGTTATTCGCATCGCATTGTTGCTCAAGCTTACTGCAAATGTCTTGCACTTGCTAAGAGCGAGGCCCGAGAGCAACGAGTGTCGGTCCTCTCAGTCGAGTGTTTCGATTTATTGTTTTTCCTGCTGAGAGAGCGACCGCAAGCCATTTCTGGGAGACAGCAATTGCGAGAGAGCGTATCATGGCATGCTAGAAGAAAAGCTCCAAGCTCAAATGAAGATCAGGAGATGAGATAATTGCAAAGTCACTGCCCCTTCAGACCATCACGGACCAATTGCTGAATACCGTGTCTTCCCCCGTCGAACTAAAGGTGGATTTTTAACGCAGTTTATGTTCTTTATTGCGATGTTATTCTTTGGACTGCATCCTGTTAATGGCCATACCTGCAAATTTTTGAGAAACTTTTGCACTTTACAGCAATCTCTTTTCCGGATAGAAATGAGAGCGAGGCCGAGAAGTACGACTGCCCACCAGTAGACAGTTTAAAATGAAATTACTCACATCATTTCTACGCAAAAACCACGAAACAAGAAAAAAATTTAAATAAAAGAAGACCCACAGAGATAGGGATGGGAGAGACTCTGTTATGAATACCATCACACGCACCGCTAGAAGGAGACCTGTAGAAATATTTAATCCAAATGCAAAAACTTTTTCCCTAGTACATGTCTCAACTCACGCCACCCACCTCCTCCCCACTATCGTATTATGTTTTATGCTCTTCTCTCTCGCTCTCTCTCTCTCTCTGTCTCTCTCGTTCCCATGTTTTGTTTGTTTTTTGTTTGTTGTTGCTGTCCGCCCGTTCGCCAGTACAATATTTGTCCTTCATTTGAAAGTCAAATGCGTATGGAGACGCAGCACCAGCAGAGAAATTTGTTGCTGGCGACAGAATCGACAGAATAGAATAGAACAAAAAGCCCTGGCGGCCTGGGATTCTTAGCCACTGCTTGAGACAGACACGGAGACGTAGATGAAGACCAAAGGGAAGACAAAAAAATTATTCGATAGAAAAGCCAGAGAGAATGAAACAACTGAGAAAAACAACAAACCAAAAGAATGTATGAAAAAACATAACATAAATTCTAAAAAGGCTGACAAGCATACCATAAAAAAGAGCACCACCAACAACAACCAACGAAACATTGATATAAAAACTATGCGATGAACAGGAAAATTGGGTTAAAAATAAATACATACATACATATATATGGCCCATTGAAATTTATGGCTATGATGTGTCGTCCATTCGCTGGATTTCCTAGACATTTCGGGGCAATTAGCCAGTGTTTACAGAGCCGAAGAGGAATATTCGGAAACCTCCTTTCGAAGGGTTCCTGAAACCAACTGGAATTTTACATTTCACTCAAAAGGGTAAGACAAGATATTTTGCTGTAATTTTATGCGATATTTCAAGCATTGCCAATACAAATTCATCTTTAAATATCATAACATATATATTATGTTCCAATCAACTTTCTTGGCTAATTTTATTCGACTTTTGCATTATTATAAAAATTATTTTCAGGCACCCTTTTCAGCGATTTTTAGAACAAAGCAACTCCGCCCATCAACTTCTTTACCAAAAAGTTATTCTAAAAAGCTTCCAACTTTCAGGAACCCTTTTTTTCGGTTTTAGTAGGAAAAGAGGTATTTTTTGGTTCTAAATTAGTTTCCCCAGTATTTTTAAAAGATTTATCAAGCACTTTCCGCAGTAATTTTTGTTCATATGTATTCAAATTTAATCAAAAATATCTTTCAAATTTATCCGAATTTATGTTTGAGCATTCTGCAAGGGGCCGAAAGTGGCATGGTTTGTTCATGTTTGAGCAATGATCAATATCCAAAAGTTTTCCAAATACCGTTTTTACTAGCAAAAAAAAAACAACATTTTAATCGATTACTAATGGACGACAGACAGGCTGCAATGCCTACCAAATATTTAAGTTAACAATAGTACAAGAACAAAAAAATCCCAAAAGCATAAACATAAACAAAACGGGAAGTCGAATGGGAAATGCGCAACTGGAAAACCAATAAAAAAGTCAGATATCCAACAACAAAAAACATATCCCCAAAACAGAAGCCGAAAGCGGACCAACCAATTTATGCAAATCAACAAATTTTCACTAATTGTAAAGGAAAAACTAAAGAGGCAGCCCGTGAATTCTGGGGCGAAGGTTATTGGCCATGCCGAATGCCCCTTGCCCCATCAATTAGGTTTCGTTGGGGTGTGCCAGAAATCATCATCATCATCACTGGAGCATGGGGCCTCCGAGAAAGAAATCTTTATCGATAATGGGGCATTAGCATGTGATTCAGATGAAAAGTGTTAATTACCATTTGATTGTTTCATATTCATTCCCAAAAAAAATATGAAAACGGGGGGAAACGTTGCGATTCGCTGCTACGGAAGCGACTCTACATACATACATACATGCCCGATACTCGGTCAGTATGACTTCTCTCCGCCAGAGGGAGTACACATTGTACTACGAAGAGTGTGTGTGAGAAAGCGAGAGTGAATGAGTAAGCGTAGCCACCTCTTGCTATAATAATAATCCGATCTGATCCAGATCCGTAGTCTAGAGGAAATGGTCATTCTCTAAGATTCTGGATGCCATTTTTAAAACGAACTGGATTCAGTGTATTATCACAGGAGTCACAAGAATACATATATTTTATGGGGTCGGAAACGCTTCCTTCTGGGCGTTACACATATTCATTTTCCCCACAAATCTAATATACCCCTATACTCATTTTGAGTATGCGGTATAAGAAACCAAAGGCAACACCGAAATGGAAAAGTATTTTTTTTTTAATTTAGGGAAAAATATTGGGGTATGTCTGGGCTTACATTTTCATTATGGTTGGGTGTCTCTGAGACCATTTTGTGGCACATTCTGTGCACCGAATTAGGACACAGCTAATGGCAAAATATTACCCCAAAATGTCAATGAACTGAAGTGTCTGGCTGCATGTGTTCTTTCGATATAGATATAGATATAGGAGGGGAATGGCATAGAATCGAACCTCACCATTCGCTTCTTCTCTTTCCATTTTTTTGGGCGCAAAGTTCAATGTTCGCGAGGAAATCTGCTCAAGAAACAGAAGTCCAATTGGGTGGCAAATACGTTTTGAAAAAGTACATAAATGATAAGGAAAGTGCTACGACAAAGGTGCGCGCTCCTGTGGGAAATATCCTTCACCAAAATGGTTGGACCTTCTTTCAGCATTGCCTTAAATTTTGAAAGATATTCTCTGCACCTTATTTTATTTACAACTCGACTCCCCTGAGTACCAAGAGCACAGCTTAAAGTTCGTTAACACTTTCCGCAAAAAAAAAAAAAAAAAAAAACTCCTTCACGGTAGCTGGAGCCGTACATCCGATTACGTTTACGCCTAGTTGGCA
Source organism: Drosophila pseudoobscura (assembly GCF_009870125.1). Classification (NCBI taxonomy): domain Eukaryota; kingdom Metazoa; phylum Arthropoda; class Insecta; order Diptera; family Drosophilidae; genus Drosophila; species Drosophila pseudoobscura. The sequence continues at coordinate 67,895,991 of NC_046683.1, read as the reverse complement.
GGGGCTTTTTGGCCAACAGCCAAAGCCGACGCCTCTTGATGCGTTTTTAAGTTGAACCTGGCTCTGAAAATGGCTATGGCTCTAGAGCTTGTGAGTGCCACAAAAACTTTTCCATTACTCGTCTCGTGTACGAGGCACACAGAATTCTCTGGGTTGGCATTCTGGGTGATGCTTTTGGGTCAAGTCGACATTAAAATAGTTTAGGGATTTGTATTTATGTTGATTGCATTGTTGCCAGAGAGCCAAGCCCATCTGGCATGAGTGTGTGTGAAATAGAGATTTTCCTATGCCCCGCTGTAAAATGCAATTTCATTCACTGACAGATGTAAAAAGTCAACAAAAATCGAAATCTCAAGGGAGTCAGACAGGGGCATTCAAATAAAGATGTGTTTGTGTGGCATGCACCTGTTTCAACTTCAAACTTTTTGCAAAGAGCCAGCTCTATTTTTATAGCCAGACGCCACACAGTTCTGCCTTTTGGTGTCCTCCCCGTCCCCACCCCCGCACCACTGTTTTATTGCCATATCTTTTTATACCCGTTACTCAAAATGAGTATAGCGGTATATTAGATTTGTGGTGAAAGGTGATGTGTGTATCGTCCAGAAGGAAGCATTTTCGCCCCGCCGGGTATCGGGTATAAATGTGGAGTTGCGGTTGCAGCAGCAACTCACAACGTTCCCCCTCGTTTTTTCTATGACCCACATTGACAATTTTTATGTTTATAAATACATATATGCAACAGCAGGGAACATCATTGAAAAGAAGGGCGAACTCCGCCAAAACAGCTGTTTTTTTTCTTGTTCAGCGGAAATTTAGTTATCCTCAAAAGACAAAAAATATTAAAATTTCGGATAAATCGAATAAATTAAAGAATAACAGATTATAGTAAAAATCGATTGTGCTACTCGAAAAGACATTTTTTTTTTGTATTAAATTTAAATTAGATAAGAAAAAAACCAACAATATATAAGTATCTTTCCAGCTGTTTATGAAATTATTCCGTTGGTTTCCATTCATAAAACTATAGGAACACAGGAACTAATCTTTTGTGGTTAAAACTTGATGATATCCAAAAAATATCGTACCAATACTTTACAAAAAGAGGCCTTGTAGTTTTTGGATTTTTATTTCCCATTTCTAGAAGTCCCTCTTCGTCTTACCAATTAAGCAAAAGTGACTATGTGAGCCAGCTCCGATCTTCAGTTCCCTCCCTATCTAGTTCCGCATAGTTCTGGTTCTGCGAGCTAGAACTATCGGACGATAGCTTGTATCGATACTTATTCGGATAGTTACGATATTTCATAAAAGGTTCATAGTTAATACAACACTAATAATCATGAGCTAGCAGCAAGTTTAATACAAATGTAGGGTTACAACCTAACAGAATAACCCAACCCCCAAAAAACGTAAGAAGATGCCACTGATTCCTCGCTGATTTGACAAAAATTGTACGTAGAACAGCGACAGATTTTGGCTCTGACTAATTAGTTACTCGCATCCACACAGCCACAGATTCCCATTCTTTTTTTTTTGATATTTTGTGGATCATTTCTGGAAGAGTCTCATCGGCTGTCTGCAGTGGGGTATCGGGGTATCGGGGATACTCCTCCGCCTCTCCGTTTTGCCATTTGTGTCTCTATCTTTTGTATCTGTGATATATCGGGAGACGCATTTTAAATACAATGGACCACAGAGACTCTTCTCTAGTGACATGCCATGGTCACATTTTTGTGCATTTGTCAAAGTGAAAATAAATCACAAAAACGCCAAACAAACGCAGAACAAAACAAAAAAAAACAAAAGACAAAAAACCAAAAACCAAAAACGCAAAAACGCAATGCAAATGACAAAAATCTTTAGCTCAGGTATAGCCATCTCTTTTGCACTTTTTTTTGGCAATTGCTCTCCACTCGAAGGGGGTACAGGGGTGTACCGGGAGGGGCCTTTGTTTAGAAAGGCCAACAGAGCGCAGCGCGCAAAATGTTTTATGCACTCGAAAGCCATCGGGGAATCTGACACAGTTTTCTTCTCAAGCAGATCCACCCAGAGGAAAGCGAGAGAGAGACAGAGAGAGAGATAGAAGCATGCCACATGCCACGCCCACAGTCCAATAGCGGATTAGGCCATTTCAGCCCCAATTTCGTTGACAGCAATAGCAGCGGCAGGCTAAAAAACCCATATGGAATGCAAATTTCATGCCACATTTAAAATGGCCAAAACGCAATGTTTTGTAATTTATCAACGCCCGCCCCCGCTCAACACAAAAAGAAAAGGTAGAGTTGTGAGGGGAGGGGTGGGGAGGGGAGGGGAGGGGGGCACAGGCGTGTGGCTAGCAGCTCAACAGCTACAGCTGTGTGGCAGGCAGAAGAGGCACAACAGCAACCACGCAACGCCGCAACGATGTTGCAATTGCAACGGCAAATGCAAAATGCAAAATGCAGACATTTCTTGACACTTCTCTAAATAGTTTTCCGTGCGACGCGCAACGGGGCAGAGGCAGTGGTAGGGGGTATAGGGGTACAGGGGTACAGGGGTATCCACGCATACGGTCACTCGAGTGCCAAAATGTCCCCGCACGCCATTAAAAATGTTGCGAAAATTACACAGCAAACTGAAAGGTGTTCTAATGAGGCGTACGCCCCGGACTCTATAGTGCGTGTGGGTGTACGGTGGACGGGTGGGTGGTTGGATGGGGGTGCTGTCAGTGGTGTGTGGTAAACTGACGTTGCAAGCAAAGTAGGTGAGGTGTACGAGTGAGCTCTCTCTTTCTATGCGGCAACAAATGAAGTAATCAGCAAAGCTCCAAATCAAAATCGTATTTATTAATATTTAAATAAATAACTACAATTGGCAAACTTTGAACTCTATAAATTAATCTCTCCTAAAATTTCCATAGGAAAACCTTAAATTAAATTTAAATAAATTGAATCACTTGGATCCTTTGGATTTTGTTAATTTCAATGAAAATTCTTGCACAAAAGTCGTGTACAATAATTGCAGTGGCAATTTTCACCAACAATTGTCTGTAATAAATATTTCTCTTTTTTTCTTTTATCCTGAAACGAAATTCCGGTCTTCCTCTAATTTCACCTGAATGGCTCCCACGCTCGTACTATTTTTTTCTTTTAATTTCTCCTCCACTTTCCAGCCATTGGCCTCGTTTTTAATGCTGATATTTTCATTGAAATGAGTTCAAAATCAGGGTCGTCGACGTCATTTACTCCACCACCCCCACTCCCAACCCACTGCTACGACCGCGACGACCCCCTCCCCCTTCTCTTTTCAACCATTATAATGCTCGTTCTACATCACATCCCCGATCCATGAACTTGAACTCGGACCCGAGCGATGCCATGAATACAAATTGTTGCATTTACAATACAAAAATTCATGGGATTCCATTTTAATAAGCGAAAAACGGGGCATATAAATGCAGTCCCAGTTCCAAGTCCCCCTCTCTGGAGGTGGCAGAATGCAAAAGGAGTAGTAAAAAGGAGGTAGTGGCCGCGAAGGAGTGACTGCCTCGGAAGCCGATTCTGTTTATTTAATAAAAGGCAATGTTCAGCATGAAGAATGGCCTTAAAAAAAATGACAGAACGACGAAGACGGAATGGTAGAGGTGGAAACAGAGAGAGAGAGGGAGAAAACGTCAGTTAAATTACCAAGAAAAATATTTTGCAATAAGCCAAAGAGTAAAATAATAATGAAGAGGAGGAAAACTGTGGAAAAATGGGAAGAAAAGAAGCACAAAATGTTTTAAAAAAAGGGAGGAACAGAGAAGAAAATGTTTGGGGAAAAAGGGGAAGAAAAGGGGCGGAAGAAGAGCGGATAATAGGAGTTGCGGAAAGGCGAAAGAAAACAAAAGGAAAAAAGATACGGAAAATGCGCAGAAGGAGAGTCTGGCAAATTGTTTATACGACAAAAAACACAACAACAAAATTACGAAACACCGGCAGTTTCTTTAGTTTCTCTCCTTCTCCCACTCCCACTCCCACTCCCACTCTTGTTATCTCGCTCTCTCTGCATCTCTATTGGCCTTTGTCTTTCTCTCTATCTAATTTGCTTCCACATTTCTATGGCAATAGAATGCAGCAGTTGCCAGTAGCAATAATTCATTAAGAGCCGGGAGATAGCGCACGAACGTAGCGAGTGTGCAGTGGTTGGCGTCGTAGCAGAGCGAGTGAGTCGCCGGTCTGCCCCCCAGTATGAACATATAATTTATCGATCAGCAGGCAGCAGAAGCAGAAGCTCCCAACCGCCACATACCAGACCAGACACCCACCCACACCCACACAACAAGCCACCGCCACCTGGTGCCCCCAACACCACCCTCGCGTTCCACCCACTCTCCGGTCCCACTCCATTGTTTATTTGCACAAATGCGTGCGCTTTCCTTTTGTCTGAAATTTCCAATGAATTTTTTTGGCCAGCACAAATTCCAAATAAAAACCGAGGTAAAAGCTGGACAAAATGTGGCCAACAAGTACCTACTATAGAGAGAGATTAAACAATCTTTATACAAAAACACTGCAAGGTGGGAAAACTGCCTGTTGCTGCTGATGCTGTTTGACGAACAAAAACATATGTCTGCAACATGCAAAAGTAATGCAGAACACACGCAACAGACACGGAACGATCTCTCCTTCGATCTACCCCTGGATTCCTATCCCTCCTCCTTCGATACTATATGTATGTATGTTCTACATGAATTTTGACTTTGACTGGACTGCACGTACATATATGTACATATGTGTAGGCGTATGCGCATGTGTGTGTGTGTATAATTTGTGTAAACATTGCGCAAGACCAAAAAGCAAGCGGCTACAACGCCGTCCAGGAGTAATAAAATTTCTATATTCAAAAGACGTCAGAACAGAGAGAGTGGGGCAGGAGGAGCTGCCGCTGAATCAGCAGCCATCAGAACAACAGAAATTTGACTACAAAAATGGGCAAAATGCAAATACAGAGGCAGCCAAAAAGCAGCACCAGTCTACCCTCCCAAACCCGATTCAAACCAACACCCAACCCCACCCCCCACCCCCTTGAATTTTCCATTTCCCATGTGTCTATGGGATGTGTGCGTGCGGCTTTTCGGCAATTTTGCGGCATGTTTTTCACACATTTACGCGGGATGGCGAGAGAGGGAGGGGGCAGGGAAAGAGCACACAAAAACAATTGAACACGACGCTCTGGCTGCCATGGATATTCATTCGATCTGATAGGTCTTGTTTTGTATACCCAGCAATCCCTCAATGGACGTTCGGAGGATATGATGGATTATTCACCCTTTTCAATGAATGAAAAAAAAGCTATCCACTGTATAAAGTGATCGACTTATATAAAGAAAAGGATCGGGAGAACCCTTGAAACTGGCGGAACCAAATAAGGAAGTCATTGTGGAATCCAGTCCTGAAAAGATATGAGATTCAGTTTTGGCACAATCTAACACAGTCCCAACCATTATTTAAAATTACACTCAAATTTGGCACAATTTTATATAATATAAATATATACCAACCTACCAGAACTCATTGAAATTATAAAATAAAACAAAAAAAGGTGTCTGATCCATAATTCAAAAGATATCATTTTAAAATTTCTGACAATCATACAATATAAATACCCTTATCTACCAAACAAAATAAAAATCACTACCAGTTTATTATTATAATAGACAAAATCAAGAAAATACATGACAGTAAGCAACAATTTTCATTTATAATACGAAAATCGCCTTTTCTCTCAGCGAAATTATTGTACAGAGACTTTTACTGTAGAATTCCTTCAATGTTCGTTTATAAAACCTGGATATCCCTTAGTCGTAGCATGCACCACTTGTTCAATATATAGGGGCAATGGGCGATGATGATGAGGATGATGCAAGTGCAAATTTATTTGCCACTTTTGGTTGCCAGCCCCCCATTGCTTGAGTCTTTTTGTTTCTAGGCGAAAAATGTAAGTGAAATTTAAAATTTTCCGAAACCGAAAAGCGTCCAAAATTGATGGATTTTCCAATTGGAACTTGAGTGCTTTGCTGGTTAGTACTCGTACTCATACTCATATTTTGGTAGTTTTTCTTAGGCTTCCCGAATGTACTCTGCTGTACTCCATGAGCTTGGCCCGTCCGTCCGTCTGTCTGGCTGAATGGCTGGGCATTCAGTACATTCTCCGTTTATCCAAAACTACAGAAATTTAAATTTGTTGTTCTCTCTATATCTCCCTCTTGTCCGGACAGGAGTATGCCCTCTGCTGCCCTTGATGTTGGGATGGTGGGCCCCTCTCAAAACAGCCCCAGCGACACTCATATGAAAGTGTTTAAGGGGAGACACCTCCCATACAGACGACACGAACAACACCTTGTACCCCACTCAACACTACAAATTACATTGAAAATTAACATAAAATAAATGGAGAGCGAAAAAAGGCCGACACACACAGCGAAAAAAATAGACCAAAAAGCAGTGAAACGTTGGGTACCCTTACGGTTCCCAGGAAAGATGTATGATTTTGGATTCTAGTATGAATTTAATTGGAATATGTAATGGTATTTAATAGTATTTTTTTTTTTGGAAACACAAATAATTTTCCCACAAAGGATTGTTTCTCTAAAGAATTGCAGTGACAGTGATCTATAAAGACATTTTATTCTTTTTCCTTTGGATAAACTGTCTAATAGCGATCGTATGTGGATATAAATTATCTAACTGGTACTTCGAAAGTTTGAGTTTGGTAGAAAGTTTTGACAGAAATAACTTCAAAAACGAAAGGCGAAGTTCTCATAGAAACATCATTACTTCGGCTTTTGATTGGATATTGGAAAATACAATGTATTCATACATATACAATGTATGTATATATGTAGTAAAAGATATCTTCTCTTCATTGCAAACATCTTAGGATAATCATAATGCTCTCTCTCTCTTTCTCTTTGGAAAGTGTATGCAAACAGAAACCAGACAAAACGTTGGCCCTTTTCCTGACTTCTTTTGCCTTTTCATTAAATTAGATTTTATTATTGCTGTTTTTTTTCTTCCTCTCATTGTTGTTGCTGTCGTGCGGCAACTAATTTTGCTGCCCTCTCCCCCCCCCCCCCTCCTCCTCCTCCTCCAGCCGAACTTTCCATTTCCCTTCATTTCATTTCATTCTCTCTATCGCATGTAAATAAAAAAGCCATAAACGAGAAAATCAAAATGAGAATTTTTTACATTCAGCTGCAGTCCCCGGCCTAATCGGAGTCAAACAAAAATTGACTATATATCAAAAGGAAAAAGATATATGTATGTACATATTTATATACACATATAGTGGAAGAGATATATATCTCGCATATCTCGTATATCGAAAGAGTGTCAAGGCTTGAAAAATTCTGCTTACATATTGAGGATTTTCCTCTAGAGAGAGATATACATATGTGTGGGTATTTGTAAACAAGAACTGTTGATTGTTGCATTTGTTGTAAACACGCTCTCGTTTATGGCCAAGATTAAGGCACAATTTGGCTTATAGATTTTTGTATGTTCTTTTGTTGTTGTTGTCTTTTTTTAGTTACGATTGTAATTTATTTATTTTTATATGCAAGAAAATGTTTATTTGTCAAAGGCTCTTTCCACACGATAAGTGGAAAAGTGTTTTCCGAAAGTTTCCAAAGAATTTCTAAAGTTTTGTTGGCTAATTAAAGAAGAGATCAGATAGATCTCTTGAGTCATCTGTTCCTTGAAAGGTGGTCTCCTTTCCTCAGTACAATACATATATATTTTGTTTTCTTTTGCTATATATTTGCCCTGCTTGAGAGTGCGCTGACATTGAGAGTGTGCCAAAGCAACCACAGGCCTCGCCTCATTAGGGATCAGCACTTATGCCCAATTAGACGACAAATAAGATACATTTTAATTTTAAACTTCTCGGATACTATGCTAGTGGTTAAGTCTAAAATAATTGAAAATGTAACCTTATAGAAAAACAATATTTGCTATAAAATTCTCCATCTATTACATTTCTTTATAGTTTTCAAACTCAAAAAATATATTTAAAACAATTAAAAAATGCTCTTTAGGCCTAATTTTTCCTCATAATTATCTGCCCCTCCAAAAGCGAAAGTATTTTTTTCAAAAATGCTCTCTAGGCCTAATTTTTCCTCATAATTATCTGCCCCTCCAAAAGCGAAAGTATTTTGACATTTCCGTAACAACATTTTTATGCTGTCAAGAAATCTTTGTAAAGAAAAAATAAAACCTAAATTTTTGCTTGGCCTACAGCCGTTGGTTGTCATGGGATTTCAAACCAAAATAAAATTTTAAGTAGACACGTCAGCGGGTTTTCATGTTCTAGCAGGAGAAACTAAGTGCCCAGCACTTGCCCTGGGGAGCAGCAACAGGGGCAGTGGCAACAATCAAAAAATTTAAAACAAACAAATGCTGGTCGGAGCCTCAGGGACCGACGGAGACCAAAGTTAATTCCAGTTCAAGTCAAGCAAGTGCGAAAAAGAGAGGGCAGACCATACTAATAGGAAAGAGAGGGCACTATAGTGTGTAAGAGGGAGGAAAAGTTACGCATAAATCTATCAGTTGTGTTTGGATTTTAGGCCGAAGTTAATAGCCAGTGGATCGGTGTACATTCCCCCTCACCCCCCACCGTAACCCCCTGGGAAACGGTTAGTGAACTTTCCTCGATGCACTTTTACCCAAAAATTTGTTGTTTTTGTTTATAGAATAGAAGAAGATGAAGAGATAAATATTTTACGTATACTAAGGCATAGGTATAGTAAGAATGGATGGATTGTAAGATCTAGGCATACCCTCACAATGTTTGCAACATTTTGCTGGTGGCTCATCGCTGGCATCGGCATCGGCAATGACCGGCATCGTCCCCCCCGGCGCCTTTCGCTGCAACTTGCAACTTGCAACACCACACACCACTGGCCGGATAGACAGAGAGAGAAAGAGTTTCCTGCTCTTTCCTGCTCCTTTTTCTTTGATGGTTAGTGGGTGGGTGGTGGGGACGTCACACGACTGTCGTCGTCGTCTGCTGGCAGGATGGATGGCACATCACTTAATATCTCACTCAAACTCAAACTCGGAATCAATTGAATTTTTATTCACTATGAGACACACACACACACACGCGAAGGACACTCACGAGTGTTGTTGTTTAGGTGGTTTTTCTTTTGGGAGGATATATATCTTTCCGTGAGGGAATGCACTGGAACCACCTGTGGGTCAGTCTGCCCCAGCCCCAGTTTCGATAAAAACAAAACAAAAATGTGTATTATTTTTTTTCTAAAGGTTTTCCTCCTCCTCCTCCGTTTCGTTTGTTTTGGTGTCTGCTGCTGCTTCTGCTGCTATATGGAATGTTGGCGTATTCATCGATCGATCCAATGGGTTTAACACTTTTCTTTTCCTTTGTTTTCTTTTCTTTACGGATCTGGGGCGATCCTCTCGCGGTACGCTTTCGTCTGCTACTGATGTTGAATGTTGTTGATGTTATGTTGGATGCTGCCTGCCTGATGCTCTTCTACTTCTGATGCTGTCTGTCTGTAGTCTGTGTGGGACGTCACGCCAGGCTATTTCTAGTCTTTTTTGGCTTTCACATTGCGCTTTTTTTCCGTGGAAATTGTTGTGTTCGTTTGGTTCGAGAGGAGACGTTCAAACGTGAAACCTCCGCAGAGACCACTGAGGAGAGACACGGCCAGGCGCACGCCACGGTGCTCCCATTTCGAATGCTTGCGCAGCAGCCGCAGCAGGAGAAGCAGAAACAGTAGCAGCAGACGGACAGACAGACGGACGGACACACACGGATACGGCGGCGCTTTCGAAAACGTAACTGAACATTTTCGAAAATTCTCTCGAACGAAATGTTAGATAATTTTTCCGAAGCATCGTGGCCGAAAAGTCTTTTTAATCAATTTTTCCTCAATGAAACAATGAACTTTCACATTTCCTACACAAACAAGACACAACACAAAACGATCTTTGGCTTTCTCACTCTCTCTCTCTCTCTCTCTCTCTCTCTCTCTCTCTCTCTCTCTCTCTCTCTCTCTCTCTCTCTCTCTCTCTCTCTCTCTCTCCCTCTCTTTTCTTGCTTCTTCCTTCCGAATCCCTCTCTCAATTTCGAAAACGTATTTTCGATAATAGACCCCGTGCGCTACTCTCTCTCTCTCTTTCTGTCTGCTCTAGAAGATCGGCGCACGGCTCTAAATTTCGAAAAAGTTCTTTGCAAAACAAAAAAAAGTTCTGCTAGCCGTTCCGTGCACCCTACACACCAGAGGAGACTTCTGCGCTTAGGCGGGCATTCAGGATCATCCGTCATTCGGTTTCGGGTTTGGAGGGGTTCGGGGGATCGTCGGATAAGTAGGTTTCTGGGTCAAGGCATGTGTCCAAGCACTCAGTTTCTAATTGTTTTGCAAGGGGAGATTAGGAGCTTCAGAAGAAAGGTCTCTTTCTCTCTGTCGAAAATTGCAAATGACAAGCGAAAAAAAGGCAAAAACCTTGGTTGCCATAAGGCCAGGCGTAAAATGGCTTTTAAATGATTGAACATTTTTATTTTTTTTCATTCCGGGTTTTTTTGGTTCTTAGAAAATACAGGGATAGAAAAGGAAAGGACACTTATTCGTTAGCGTTCAAAATATACAAAAACGAGGGGGAACGTTGAGAGTCGCTGCTACGGCCGCAACTCTACATTTATCCTCCGCCAGCCGGCGGAATCGCTTCCTTCTGGACGTTACAAACATCCATGTTCCATGTTCATGTATAATATATAATATTGGGTATATAAATTGTTGGCGAGAGCAAGAAAAGCGAGTGAACCGGGGGCTGGCGCACGAGCGAATCGTACAGGGTATAGTCATATAAAATTCATATAATTTATATTCCAAAAAGACAACATATAACATATACATATGTACCAAAATCCCTTCAGTTTTGGTAAATAAATATGGGAGGACGATCCACAATTGACTTTCACTGAAGTGATTTTTATTTTTACATTTTTACAGCTATCATTAAAATAGGGTCAATTTTAATAAATTGAATTGCAGAATTAAATTTAAATCGGTTTAGTTTTGATCAAAGATCCATGGCAGTTTTTCTAAAATTTGCTCGAGTCATATTTTAGATCTAAAGAAACAAGATTGCCCAGATTTACGGAAAACAGTTTCAATTAAAGAAAGATCATTAAATTATAGTGGTGTCAAGAATCACTTATTCTTTTTGAGAGAATTCTGTAAGAAATAAAAATGAAAAGGATCTGTTAGCTCATGTCTCCACGTGTTTTACAGTCTAACGACCCGCTCCAAATACAAACCTTATAGATGCTTCAAAATATGTGTAATCATTTTTTATGAATATATGGTGCGCTAACCTTTGGGATATGCCTCGAAGCATAATTTTCGACCGACCATTTTCAGACACAATTATTACATGTTTTTGTGCTTTTAAAAAGGAACAACAATTGGAAACAAAATCATATTTATTATTTTGGCAAATATCCAAGAAAGAGAGATCTTAACTGCAGATATAATCCTTTCCCCTTAAAGAAATGACCTTGAGATGAGAAAAACTTTCGCTCAATCTGCAGCATAATTCTCAGGCCAATAAACAAATTCACACATTGGGGAACCAAAATTCCAAATATAAAGATATAATTTATGAACGTTTCAGAATTTCTAAACATGAAATAAAACAGTGAGTCGCTTTCGAATCGATAGATAGATAGATAGATAGAGAGAGAAAGAGTAGTGAGAGAACCACCTGCATGACTAATCTTTGAACCGCAGCCCCATTTTCTCTTCACAATTGATTTGCGGGTGGGGCCACAATCAAAGTAAATTGCAAATACTTTCAGTTTTAAATTTAGATTCAAGCGACAACAAATTTTGTTTAAATTTAGCACAAAAGTATATTTATTTTTTATATGAAAATAGAAATATACATTTAATAGAGTAAAAGCTAGCAGCGCAGCCCGCTTCCCTCTCACAATCCACAAAAAAACCCTCAGAAAATCAAGCAACTAAAAATACGAAAATTGACTCAGCCTCTGATTCGTTGGTTTGTCGTTGATTGTGGCGACACACAGTACCAGAACTGAAGAGAGCTGAAAGCCGACAGAATATTCTACTTCTACTATATTTTTCAAATGTCTTTCCAAACTGGGAACTTCAATGAAAGGCCCCGTCTCCCAGGGAGTCTATTAGGGAGAGGAAGGATTACTCAGAGGCCGACGCGCGCAGCTCCTGCGATTGTGTCATGGCTGTGGGGGCGTGTTTTATGACGGCTTTACTCGTACGTGGGCATATCCAAAGAATCTAGAGAACTATTCCTGGACTACACTGCCGATCAGAATTGTAAGAATTCAATAAAAATGGGTGTGGTATTCATTAACTACGGACAGTTTCAAATTTCCTTAAATATTTCATACGTTGAAAACACCTAAAATTATACATTGTGTGGGATCAAAACATGATAAAAACATTCACTTAATATCCACCAATCTTGTACTTTTACACTCTCGAAACGCACTGTCTTGCACAAATCATATTTGCCTTAGATTTTCTCCCCATTTTCTGGTTTATGGTATGATATGGAGAGGGAGGAAAGCGGCCTTCAATACAGAAATTGTCATAAACAAAAATGAGGCAATTTCCGCCATTTGCATTTTTCAGTTACACATATTCCATGCTCAATGCAAGTGCAATGTCAGGAAAATCCAAACAAATGGCCCAAAAAATACAAAAACTAAAAAAAGGGGAATTTATTTGCAAAATTCGAGAACTTTCGAGCGTCTAGAGGAGGTGAATACGGATGTTGAAAGTTTATGAATGTACATGTGCTAGAATCATAATAAAAAGATACAAAAGATTCATACTGTGCATTTCCACCCCACCAGCGCCCCTTCGAAAGTTTAATTGTTACCACTAGGCCACTAGTGTGGCATCCACTGTCAAGCACCTTGTCCAGGGTCACACTTTGCCAAATAGTTTAGCACCGTTTAAGTTATGAGTGGGACGACTTTTATGGCCCATTGTGCCAGCATTCGCGCAGTCACTTTCCGAAAAAAAAAGTACAAAAAAAAACAGCAGAAAGCTCCGCCAATCAATTCCCGAACGACTTAATGCAGGCAACCATTTGCTTATTTATTTTTTTATTTTCTTTGTGCATAAATTAAAAAGCGGGTAGCATAAAAAAAATATGTGTATAAGAAACAAACACTCAGACACACAGACACACAAATCGAGCGCGTCAGAATTTCTGGTGTGGGCGAGAAAATTTTTTTCTTTTCTTATGTTTTTGTTTTGTTTTTTTTTTTTAATTTTTTACCGTGCGAAAGTTTTTGTTGTTCCTTGTGCCGATGCTGATACTGCCTTGCCTTTTACTTTGACGTCGTTTCATAATGACGAAACGGCGAGCATTCAGTTTTTAAAGCAGCTATAAAGAAAAGATCGCATCAACTGAAGACAGCAGGGGGAAGAGATATTTAAAGATCGAAACGCTGCAGTTAGTCTAGGTATTTGCAGCGGGTGGTGCCGGCATTTAAGAGCAAAAACATTGAATGATTTTCTTATATTTTCTCAGTTTATACCTAAAACTATTGAGCAGCAATCATTTTTAAATCTTATTTCAATGATCTATCGGAATGCAATCCGATACATTTTCATCTCAAATCCGATCAAATTCTAGCCCTCCATCGACTATCGATACCTCTGTAGTATTTGCCTCTCCAAAAACCCCCACTCCGCCACCTGCTGATTTCATAATCAACGATAATTTATGTGATTACTTAAATGAGCAATGTTAGATCGCTTGGAAATAAGAAACAAAAAAAAAAACAAAAAACTATGCCAAGAACATCTAATTGGTACACAACAAGAAAGAAAGAAAAAAAATGGAAAAAAACAATTCTGAAATATGAAATCTGTCCGTCTGGCGTGTCACACTGGTGGCACAAAGTATGCCCACACACCAGTGGGTGGTGGCCGATCAACAGGTAGAGGGAAGAAAACTACACGACGGGCACTGTATAGCGACGACAGCCGACCGCAAGAGACCAACACAAAAAAAACGTTAAGAAAATCGAGTAACAAACAACAAGACGAGACCACAGGCGCTGCAATAAATAAATATTCAAATCGACTAATAATGCTACAGAATATCGTACATACATATGTATGTATATAAAAGCGAATGTATGTATGACAAGAAAAAAACCAAAAGGCGACTATTTAGTGCACTACATTTGTGGATTCTAGAAATTTTTCGTATCTGCTTACTACTTGTATCACTTATTCGCCTTAAGCCTCGATACTATTTTATCGAAGAACGTATTATATTTCCCCTTTTTGTTTGAATCATTCTACAGCCCTCCTCTTTAGCCGAAGGCCTGAATAAACATCTACCAAGCAAAAAAAAGATAAAAAGGAGTAACGGAAAAGAGAAGGAGATAACAATGGAAGCAAGCCCCCGAGGAAACGATTACGTCTCTCTTTCACATTTCAATTCTAAGGGCTAAGCTTATCTCAAAACGGATTAAAATACATTTATCTAATTTACAGAGCTAGTGCATCCAACAATAAAACATGCCAGATTCCGTGTCATATCCGCGGAAAAGACACACACAGAATACCCATAAAATGGAAATGGCCTAGAGACTGACTGACACCGAAACCGCCGCCGCCGCCACCACAACAGCTGCAAAAGAGGGGACATGGTGGAGTCCATTTGATTGGATATTTTCTCTGTGTAAATATATATATATATATATGTATATATGTATATACATATATATGCATTCCGCTTCCCAGTCAGGTGGGATTTATTCGCCTTCTGCACAGTTTAAATTTCGTGAAATCGAGAAGAGAGGCTGGTGCGATATTTATACTCTGTGATCTTCGAAAAATGTATAGAACTTTGTGGTATTTTATTCGGTATTAATTCCAATTGGGATTTACTTATACTTTGCAAATAAGAAAACAAAAAAAGGGCAGGGCTATCCAAAACGCCGGCAAAACAAAGACGCGAATCAGAGCCACAAAACGGAACAAGAAGTACAAGAAGAAGAGAGCAGATAGCAGGCACCAGAAATAACTGTATATCACTTTAGAAATTGGCATTAAATATATGTATGTACATACATGAATGCGAAAAATGCAACAAAAATCACAGCAGCGCTGCGTGCAACGTCTGCCTCCAGGTTGAACCCAAATATCAAAATTAGAAAGAGAACACACTACACGCACGCACTGTGGCACGTCACTGGCACGCACACTCTTGCACGCACCGCACTATGCCTATCTATATTTAAATAAACAAAAAAATGGCATACAAAATAGCAAAATTACCTCAGCGCCTGATTAATGTTGTTGTTGTTTTTGTTGCTGGTATAATTTTTTATTGGTCGCCAGCGTTGTTGTCGTGTTATTGTTGCTGCAGCTGGTGAAGTTTGAGGAAATTACGCGGCACGTGGCATGGGATTGACAGCGGGTGGCACTGGTACAACATTTAAGACCGGAACTAAACCGATGGATTGAGCGTTAAAAGTTATAAAATGTTTATTAAAACTTTTGAGTGAACAACAAAAACGCGATGTTCTCCACGGGAGATTCTAGCCAGTGCTGCCAACTTGCGTCTTGCGAGGATGTCGGATTGCACAGAGGTGTATCAATTTGCAAAGAATTATTTTTAAAATAAGCAATATATCCAAAGGTTTATAGATTTAATTTGCTAAATTATTTATTTAAACACGTTTTTAATTGAATTTTTGCACATAAACTCCTTCACAAAACAATCAAGACAGCGCCATCTGTGATTGGTCAGGCGAACTATTTACAGCATTCCCAAACAGTTGGCAGCCCTGCTATCGATAGTGATAGCGATATCGAGAAATTGCATCAAAAACCAATCGCAATACAGAAGGGTGACTTTTTACTGTACATTCCATACTTTTTTGTTTATTTTGACATTGAAATTGCGTGGCAGATATATTTACGGTGTATCGTTAATATATTTTCATTTTCAAAGGTATATTTAAGAGCAAAGGTTATGTTCAAAGTTACCGCCAAATTCATCATTTATATATCGATTAGCGATACAGTGCTCTCACCTGCGACGAAAAAATGAGTCGTAATTTTGAATGGGCTATACAACAGGGTACGCACAACAGGCATGCGCTGCATTTTTTGGGTCGTTCTGCCTGTTGTCCACACCCTCTTTTTCCTTCCATTATGTAGCAAATGTGTAGTAGCCGTGTAGAGTTTTTTTCATAAAGAAAAAAACGCAGGACGCCGCCGCCGCTTGAAAAAATCGCCAGCCAAAGGAAGGTGAAAATTTAGCCAAAAACAGACCCACGGGTGAGCAGCAGTTCGCACCCAAGCCTAACACAGACCTAGCCCCAACTAATTCCACCTGCACGTGCTACCCGATCCGCTCGCAGTGCCGCAGAAACGTGTCTGAAGAAGGGGGCCCCTCTGCGCGTCTACAGCAAAACAACAAGAAGAACAAGAACAAGATGTCTGACATTTCCAGCGAGGACCTGCGCCGCGAAGTGCAGGCGGTGCTGAAGGACGCCGATTTGGCCACCATCTCGGCCAAGCGGGTGCGCGAGCAGGTAGAGGGAAAACTCAATTGCTCGCTGCTCGGCCGCAAGAAGGAGTTCGACAAGATTGTCATGGAGGTGATAAACGAGCAGCAGGACGAAGAGGAAGATGACGACGATGACAAGGATCCCGATGCCGATCCGGACGATGAGAGCGAGCCAAGCGAGGAGGAGTCTCCCAGCAGCAGCGAGGAGGAGAAGGCCAAGAAGAAGCCGGTACAGAAAAAGCGGCCACAGCCGACCAAGCACAAGGCGCCTAAGAAGAAGCGCAAGACACTTAACGCCGACGACTCGGGCACCGAAAGCGATGCAGGCTCCGATTCCGACTACGAGGTGGTCAAGAAGCCGCCCGCGAAGAAGAAGACCAAGGCCGCCGGCGGCGGTAGTTCCGGCACGGGTGCCCCTCGCAAGAGCACCGGCTTCACCCGCGCCTACAATCTCTCGCCCGAGCTGTCCGCCCTCATGGGCGCCCCCTCGCTGCCCCGGCACGAGGTGGTAAAGAAAGTCTGGGCCATCATCAAGGAGCGGGATCTGTACGATCCGAAGAACAAGCAGTTTGCCATCTGCGACGAGGAGCTGATGAAGGTCATGAAGATCCGCCGATTCCGCACCTTTGGCATGCTGAAGCACCTCAAGCCGCATTTCCTTGACTAAGCGTGAAGAGGAGGAGGAGGAGCACTCTCCACCCAGATCCCATCCAGATGCAAACGGTCAGCATGCACCACCACCACAGACACCAACCAACACAAGCACACGCACACTAACATCTCTATACATCGCATCGCTTAATATTAGTTTAGTTTTTCCATTTTTCTCTTCAGTCATGTCACCGCAAACCTTTCGGCTCTGTTCCAATCTTTTAAGACTTACTTTTACGCGATGTAGACAGCGACCAGGACAACCAACGACAGCGAGAACCAGGAAACGATGGACTCCGACGATAATGACGCCCCATTTGACTCCTTTGGGGAGCCACAGCCACAGTAGCAATGTGTTTAGCATTAAAACCTTAATTAAGACGGATCTACAGAACAATTTTTATGTAGTCTACGGCATTTTAATTATACATAAAAAATTATATTTAAAAACAACTGCGACTAACAAAACGAATTGTAACAACAACAACAATACATGATGAAGAAGAAACGAATTGTATAATTTTTTGTGTAACGTACTCTCGTGTGTAATTTACATTTTATAACAAATCAAAGAAAAACAAACAATTTTAAGGCATAATAATCAAGAATAAACTTTGAAATAGACGACGAGCAATGATGCATCTGAATATACATCTTATGTATGACAACAACAAACAGCGGGAAGTGTTTCCTCTGAATGTATCAGAGCCCTGCACGAACAGGCGACCGAACCGATTCGGCTTTCTTACAACTTCTCTATCGGTTTATTCTCTTGAATATGAATCAGATATAGTAAGAGAATTTTTAGCGCCATTTGAACATTTTTCCAGTGCTTAGTGTTATGTTTTGAGTCATTTAAAAGAAATGCGAACGAAACTTCCTGATTTTCAATCCGCAGTGCTTGGATTCGGGGTGATTCAAATCTGACTGAAGGAAGGATCCGTAGGGATCGAACCCCTAATGCGGGGACATCAGTATAGCTGTGATATTATGAATACTGTGGATTCATGCAGGGCTCTGGTGCGTATTAATGGGTACGATGGAGTTTCCTGGAAATGAAAGATGGTTTTCTCTACGAATGAGAATATTCCTCATAAATATTACCATAAGAATAGAGAACCTTATATTTAGAGTATACCTGTTCACATCTAGGAGACATGATGCGCATTATGCTTTCTTTTCGCAACCTTTCGTAAAGATCATCGCTGGAACCATTATTAAGCTCTATAAGAAGCCGTGAGTTTACACTTTTTCAAATATCAAATATATCATTAAACGCCTTCTCATTTCCTTATTCTAGGAAATTTTCTACGAAGAGGTATACATGTATCCCTTAATAGATTTTCAAACCCCCGTCGCATCATTGATCAATAAAGAATGCCCTTTTTTATTATTGTTTTTGCAGTTCTCACAAAACTTCTTACAAACATTTTTCAGTTTTAATTCGCTTTAAGACTTCGTTTTTTTTATACATAAAGTTTGCTCTAATATACATATGTGTATGCAGTGTATATATATATATATTGTGGATCTGATATATATATATATATATATATATATATAAATGGAATTACTTTGCACTGCATTTTCAATTAACTTTTTTCAGACGCGGCTTATTGCTCGGACGCTCAACAAAAACGGAACCAAAGGACGAAAAGAGCCCGTGGGGGTGGCAGGGGCTAACATAAAACATGAAACAGATTAAGTACGTAAAGAATACGACGAAAAAAATGTATAGATAGATAGATAGATACATATACACATACATATATATATTAGTTATATAAATTCAAAGATCGGCAATAAAACGTTTCAAATTTTGTTAAATTCTTTGGGGATTCACATGGTTTTCGGTTTGGATGAAGCGGAAGAGAGATAGAGAGAGCAGTGTTGGTCAGTGGTCAGCTGTGTTGTGGAGGGTTGCGTGTTAGGTGTTGATCAACGACAAACGAAATATACTCAAAAATGCTCTAAATACTATCGGAAATAACGTTAAATGCTAGGAAAAGCCAAACTAAGGGTTTGAATTCTTGTCCAGTATCCCGTGCTCTCTTCCGAATTGGTTCTCATCTTCAGCATGGGCCATGGTTGGCTATTGGATCTCTACTCGCTAAACTAAGCAATACATTTTGTAATAGTAACTTTGTGTTCTAGTGTTCTCCTTTTTGTGTGTTGTGTGTGTGGTTTTCTGTCTGTTGTCAACAATTTCGAGAGGCCCTTACTCCGACTTCATTCATCCATCCGTATGCCATTTCTGGCCAGCATTCTCTCTTAAATAGTTTTACTTTTGCAAAGACAATACTTTCGTTGGCGTTGTTTCTTCTAATTGTTGCTGCTTGTTGCTGCTACTGCTGCTGTTATTGTTATTGTCCTCCTCCTGGATCAACGTCTTTAGTAGCGATAGTAATTGGGCTTGAAAGGACCGGCCTTGTTTAGGCCCATGTACTTGGCCTGCTCGTCGCTCAGTTCCGTCAGATGGGCATCGAACGTGGGCAGATGGAGGCTGGCCACATACTCGTCCATCTTCTTGGGCAGCAAATACACATCGGACTTATAGCGCCCAGGCGGTGCATTAAAAAGCTCGATGAGGGCCAGCGCCTGCGTCGCCGATGTAATGGACACCGCAAAGGAGGGAATGCTC
The DNA here is from genome assembly GCF_009870125.1 of Drosophila pseudoobscura. Lineage (NCBI taxonomy): Eukaryota > Metazoa > Arthropoda > Insecta > Diptera > Drosophilidae > Drosophila > Drosophila pseudoobscura. Next base: position 67,876,131 of record NC_046683.1, on the reverse strand, counting down.
GAACAGCTCAGATTCACCAGACGCCCCTCAGCCAGGAGAATGATGTACTTGCCCTCTGGCCAGATGATGTGATCCACCTGCGAGCGCACCTTTTCCCAGGTGAGGTCCGGTGTGCGCAATCCATTCACATCGATCTCCGTGTTGGAGTGCCCCATATTGCTGACAATGCAGCCACTCTTCATCTTGTCCATGTGCTCGCGCACCACCACATTCTTGTTGCCAGTGGCAGTGACCACAATGTCCACATTCCGGATCACCTCGTTCAGCTTCACCACACGAAAGCCATCCATGCTGGCCTGCAAAGCGCATATCGGATCGATTTCCGTGATATACACAATGCAGCCCTAAAAAGAGAATTGCAAAGAGGACTAAGAGATATTCTAGAGAAGCATTTCGTTTGTATATATTCGCACCTGTCCCTTGAGGGCCTGGGCACAGCCCTTGCCCACATCACCGTAGCCACAGACAACAACCTGCTTGCCGCCAAACATAACGTCCGTGGATCGCTTCAAACTGTCCAGAATCGACTCCTTACAGCTGTAGAGGTTATCGAATTTTGTCTTTGTCACCGAATCGTTCACATTCATCGCGGGGACCGTCAGCTTGCCCGCCTTGGACAGCTGATAGAGGCGATGCACGCCCGTGACGCTCTCCTCTACAATACCTTTAACGAGCTTGAACATTGTGGGATACTTTTTCAGCATCAGGTGGGTGGCATCCCCACCGTCGTCCAGTATCATGTTGGGCTGCCAGTTCTCGGCATTCACACATCGATCGATGCACCACCAGAAGTCCTCCTCCGTCTCGCCGCGCCAGGCAAAGATGGGAATGTTGGACTCGGCCAAAGCGGCAGCCACCTCGTTCTGCAGGAGAGAGAGAGAGAGAGAGAGAGAGAGAGAGAGAAAGAGAAGGCGAAAGCGAGAGAGAGAGAAAGAGAAGGCGAAAGCGAGAGAGAGAGAGAGAGAGAGTGGAGAGAGGGAGGGGAGAGCGGGTAGAGAGTGGTTAATCAGTGGGTTGTATATTTGGCATTGTTTGGGGTCTTATATCACAGGGCGAAATCAGTACGATTAGGAACTTATTTCCAGTTCATTGCTGCACCCTCTTTAAGCACGGTACTTGTCTGATAAGCCCCGTGCTTCAGTGCCGGGCAGGCACAGGTACAGGGACAGGGTCTGACATGACAGGGAGGGAGGGAGGGTTCTCTGATTCAGCGTGACAACGTGTCATGGCAGTTCTCGATAAAAAAAAGGCCTCGAAAGGCCGATGGAAACCTTGGCATGTCGGCCAGCGGCTGTGTGTGTTTGTGGGCAGCGTTCCATTAGACGAACCATAAACTGGTTAGAGGCGGGGAGACTTGTGCTAATTGCATTGGCCACGGCACCAGGAGATGACGGGCCCAAGCATTGACTACACTTGTGTAGTGATATGGAGTGGCCCGATCTTGGTTCCCTGGTCTCCCTGGGGCTGTGACCCAATTCAGGGCACATCAATTATCAGCAACGTCGCGTCATCGATTGCCAAACACTTGAGCCGCAGCGGACCCGCACAGCCAGTACTTAATTGATTAACATGACTTGATTGATCATTTGTTTGTGCTGCGCTTCGCTTTTGCGTGACAACAATTTTCGCAGGGGGTGGGTTAAGGGGGAGGGGGGGGGGGGGGGGGGGGGGGCGATGAGTGGGGGGGTAGGAGATCAAGTGACTCTACTCACTTGCGTGGAGTAAATGTTACAGGCGGCCCAGCGCACGCTGGCCCCCAGCTCGACAAGGGTTTCGATGAGCACCGCCGTCTGGGCATTTATGTGTGTACAGCCGACGATCTTGGCATCCTTCAGGGGCTTATCCTCGGCGGCACGCTTACGCAGGGCCATAATGCCGGGCATCTCCTGTTCGGCAATTTCGATCTCACGCCGACCAAACGCATGTTGGGCGGTAATGTTGCGCACACAAAAATCAGAGCTGCCTTTGGTGTTTTTCTGAACCTTTTCGCGGGGTGGCACATCGTCACCGTCGTCGCTGCTGCCCGTGTACGAGGCAGAGCTGAACGAATCCGTGGAGGAGGCGCTCAGCGAGCGACTGCGATAGCGGCTGGTCTTCTTCAGAGCCGACGATTGCTTGGTGGGGGGTGGTGGCACCACAACGCTGGCATCCTGAGGCGGTACGGCAGCCTGCTGCTGCTTGTCGCCACCACCGAAACCGGGATCCACCACCACCGTGTCCGCCAGATTGTTCATAATATATTATCCTTTGCCTCTGCTTCTGCTGTTGCCTTCGCTCTGGCGCTGTTATGTAAATAACAAAACTGCCGCAGGATGTTATGGATGTGTGGATATGGGGTCTGATTACTCTACGAATCGCAGATAATTATCACGTGATACTCCAGCGGCTCGCTTTATGTGTGTCAGCGTTACGTCCGCAGTCGAGGCCGTCGCTTGTGTCAATTCACAATTTTAATTGTATTTTTTGTGCGTCTCCTTTGTTTCACCTCTCCTCTGACGCTGCTCTGCTCTGCCTCTGTTGTTGCGTTGCTTCTTCTTCTTCTTTGCTCCGATGGCTCTCTACGCACGCCAGAGCATTGGACAAGTATTGAGTGATGGCTGGCAGTTGGAGTGGGACTGGTCGGAGTGATGTTTCGGTGTCAGTGTATGTACGAAATAAATGGGATCGCGATCGGTTAATTTTAGTTGATTTTTATCAAGAAAAAGAACAAAATCGAAACGAGGACTGTAAACTAGAGCTGGGTAAAACAAGCTGTAAACGCACTATCGATACATCGCATAATCGGTTGCGCTTGTAGTGTTGGTAAATGGCATTAATTTTCATAAAAGTATTCGAACTTTATTCAACAGAAAACACGTAGTAAAGTAAACCCCCATCTCCACTACATTTGCTCCCCCAGGTAACCGCACAGCTCCGCATCATCCTCACTCGTGACCAGACGCGCCTCCGTCTGCAGTCCGACCTTGTAGGACTCCCGCTTGTTCACCAGTCTCGACAGGTTCTCTACAGCCAAGGGTCCCTGCTTGGCGTACTTCTTTATGAAATCCGCCACGAGATGCTTGTCCACCACGGACATCTCTAGGATGTGGCTCCAGGCGAGCAGGGCCAGCGGTCGTTCCGGCGAGAGCGATTGCGAGGGCGTGATAAGGTGGCGATAGAGGCAGCCGCCGACAATCTGCTGCAACTGATCCACTTGGCCCTGGAAGGCGCAGGGATGGTACATCATTACAATAGCGCCCTCCGCGAGATTCCTCATGTATCGCTGTGGCGGCAGGTACGAATAGGTGCCGTACTCCGCTGGCATTGGACGGTATTGGCCACTGGGTACCAGGAATCACATAACCAAATTAATATGAGAAGGAAAGTCTTGATGTATGATCCCTACTTGGTGGGTGGGAGATGCGTGTACTCGATGGACACGTTCAGGCACTTGGATGGCGGGACATAGGCACTGGGTAGGAAGTGCTCCGTAAGCACGGCCTCCCTGGACATATTCGGATCGTAGGTGCTGCGATTGTTACTGATGCAGAGGATATTGAAGCTCTGGCCCACATCATTCGGATCGTAGTCCACCGCAAGATTTCTCTAAAAGTATCAAAGATGAGTCACGGCTCAAAGGGGAAATCCCCACCCCACTCACCATTCCGTCATCGCAGATGGTTTCCTTTAGGGTTTTGACTGCCTCCACCTGTTGCTTAAGTCGTTCATTGGGCGCCTGGGGAAACCAGTTCCCATTCCAGCTATCTGTAAAAGCCTCCTCCGATGCCGCCGATGTGCTCGTGTTTTGTTGCTTTATCACATGGGGCTCCCCCGGGGCATAAGGGAACCACTTGCCCCTCCAATCATCTTTGGTGTTGGGTATTGTGGTCGTCTCCGGTACACGTTGCACTTTCGGAATGTGAGGCTCTCCGGGAGCGTAGGGAAACCATTTTCCCTGCCAGTCGTCCAGGCCAAAATTCGGCTCCAGAAGATTGGCCTGCGCTTTTTTGATGGACTTAGCCTGGCATGTAGCAATGATAAGGCACAAAACGGTCAAAGAACGCAAAGGGAACATAACAATTGCAATTGAAGGAAACAAAAGACCAACAAAACAAAAGAGAATACTATAATTAAGAACTTTTCGAGCAACAGCTGTGTTGGGATACGCTCATTTTGCAGCACTGCTTAGGTCACGACTTTGACCAGGGTATCAACAGGTGGTTTGGGATTTTAAATGGCATCATTTTGCTCGATTTTGCTTATTGTGGGAAGAACTATTTTGGATTTTTAAAGGTATATAAAAATCCAATAAAAGCAAGTGTTTAAAATAAAACATTCAAGTAGAAAATTGATTCATTAATTGGATAAAATTATGTGGGCGGGGCTGAGAGATCTAGATAGCAAGTAATATTCAACGGAACATCAAAAACGAGTATTTCTTGGTAAATAACCGGTTGACAACAATGATTCCCGGCAACACTAATTTGCATACCCTAGGGAAAAGATATTATAGAACTGAGAAAATTTTTGTCATCCCAGGCTCCGTAGGTGTCATGATCGAGATTAATATATACAAGATACTAATAATATACATGAAAATGTCTAAAACATAGCAATTTGAGAAAAAAGAATTTTTTAAATTATGTTTTATCTTCATATAAAATCAACGAATTAGGGTATACAAAGCAACAACGCGACTTTTTTTGTTGAACTATTTTGTGTAAAACTTGTTTTAGTCAAAATACTATAAAAGTAAGGACTAAAAACTTACCAATTTTGTAGAAAATTTATTCATCAATGGCCTAAAATTATGCGGGCAAAACTAAGGAATCTGTAAATTGAGCACTATGAACGACTATCCTCTTTTTTTTAACGCAAAATGCAATAAAAGCAAGTGTTTAAAATAAAACAGACAATTAGAAAATAGATTCACTAATCGGATAAAATTATGTGGGCATGGTTAAATGTTCTATATAGCTGAGAATATTCCACGGAAGATCAAAAACGAGGAATATGTAAATTAGAACTTGAATTCGTCAGTATATATACGGTATATTTTATAAATGAGATGGTATGTTTCGGTATATTTCGGAGGGTCGGACGGTATATTTTATCGATGACAAGAAGAAGAAGAACAAAAAGCTGCCTCGTCGGGTGTTTGAATGGTGATTTTTTAAACGCATTATTTGTACATTTGCGAGTAGCTAAGGCTCTTTTTCATTGCAGCCAACCTGACCCTTATAAATATTAATCCCAATTCTACATTAAGATGCAAGTGATTTGCGCAGTAACGCCAGTTATCGCTAAGAAACGTCCGCTGTGATTTCCATTTCCGTCTTTCACCGACGAACAATAACAAAGGTCTGACTGCGTGTGCGTGTGATTGTTGTTGCTCGACTGGACTGAAAAAAATACAACGCAGAAGGCCGAAAAACTGCGAATCAGAAATCAACAGCACCACCATGTCGTGGTTCAATCCCTGGGATGGGCTAAAGACAAAGATGTGCAGATACCTGCTGCAGCGATATTTGGGTCAGTTTTTTGAGAACAATCTGAATTTGGAGCAGCTGAAAGTGGATCTGTACAATGGCAGGGCCGTGGTGGAGAATATCTCGCTCAAGGTGAACGCCTTCAATGATCTGTTCGAGGACCAGGGCTGGGCCTTTGAGGTAGTATCCGGACACATTGGCTGCCTGACGGTGGCGGTACCATGGAATGCTCTCATGACCAACGACAGCTCGCTGGAGATCTCCAATCTGACGATAACGCTACGTCCGGTGACACGCTTCCAGAGCGGCACCACCATGCTGGAGTCCATGTGGTCGTCGGTGAGCAGCTCCATGCAGATGGCCGAGGAGTGCATGAAGCAGGTGGACGATGATGTGCCCTTCCTCAACCACAACAATGCCCTCATTGGCCTGGAGAAGTTCGCGGAGACTATCGACAATGTCCTAAATCGCATTAAGGCTAAACTCACGAATACAACGCTGAATATCGAGTACCTGCTCCCGCAGTCGGACAGAAAGCTTGTTATGTCCTTCCAGGCCAGTCACGTAGACTATATGAACAAAACGGGCTACGAGAGCCTCAATCACAATGGTGTGGATCTGAGCAGCAGCCAGACGGTGGCGGATGACGATGATAGCATTATCTCTAACTTTAATACGCTGCCAATGATTGCTAAGCACAATCTGGTGATCGAGGGGCTGACCATACACACTTCCGAAGTGCTGGATATCGACAGACACATCCATTCGGTGAGCGGGCCAATCCAGTACGAGCAGCTCTGCAAGATCGTAGAGCTCAAGGGATCGCAGAACATCCAGATCAACATCAAGCAAACCGAGAACATTGTGGGTCCCAAAGTGAATCTGGAGATCATACTGGATGATATCTACTTTATACTGACGCCGCGGCAAATCCACCTCCTGGTGGAGATCTCCAAGGGCTTCAGCAACAATGAACGGCCCAAGGATACGCTGCGCAAGACACGCTGCAAGAGCATCAAGTCTACGACGCCGCCGAGCGAGTATCAGCAACGCGAGCCCACCAAAATGACGGGTATACTCTCGCAAAATGCTGACTGGTCCTCAGAGCCCACAGAGTACTCGAGCTATGAAGTAGCCAACCAGGAGCCTGGAGCCACCAGGAGCGTCTACTCCAGGAGTGCACATCGCAAGATGTGCGAATCTGTGGGTGGAAATTCGGCCTCCAGCATGGTTACCTCCTGCAGCAATGCCCAGCAGGAGATGGGCTACACGGAAAAATCCGGGGAGATCCTTAAATTCAAAATACAGATCTCCCAGGTCTTTGGGATCGCCCTGCACAATGATATTCTCATCCAGAACACCGCGAGCATCGATAGCTATACGCGTGTGTTCGACAGCTCTAGTTTCCAGAGCTACTCGCAGACGTCGCAGCAGTTTTTCCACCAGAACACCCAGACGGCAAACCACCTGCCGATGGAGAACCTCAACTATTTGCTGATAAAAGCGGCGCCCATTATTGTGAGCGGAAATCAGCAGCGCTACTTTCAGGAGCTCACCTCAAAGACCACACTCTCGGCAACGGCAGTGGACTTTTGCGAGGTGCTCGACAATGCGATAGACCATCTCATCCAGTTCGATCGCCAGCGGAACTGCCCCGATGGCTACCACATTCGTCCGGAGATCGTGGTCAATCAGAGCTCGTCGTTCCTGTTCAAGCAGAACCACAATCGTTGCACCAACAAGATTGAGTGTATCTTCGATGAGTGCACCGCAGAGCTCGACATCTCGATCTACGATCGATTGGGCGCCCTCTTCGGGCAGTCGCCCTTTGCACAGAGCTCTCGGGAGAATGAGATCTATCCAGAGGATGGCAGTCTGACGGAAGTGCAAGGGAAATGCGAGAACTTGAGGCTACATCTGCGATTCCCAGTAGTCGATGGGCGGCCCCCCAACGATCCCCACAAGATTCCCTGGTGGAAGAAGAACGTCCGCCAGGATTTCCTGGCCCTAGAGTTTCGGAGTTTGTTGATAGCCTCGCGGACCCACATCACCATCCTGGCGGAGGAAATGGACGCCTTCTACTGCGATGCTGAGAAGCAGAGTGCCATTCCCCTGCTGAAGGGCCATCAAAAGAACAACAAGAAGATCCAGATCGATGTGCTGCAGCCCAAGGAGAACAACAACGACACCCGAACAACGGATCATAACAAGAAGCCCAAGCGGCGGTCGCCCTTTAGCTCCAAGTGCACCTTTGGCTACACCACCAATGTGGAGGGTCTTGATGGGTGTGCGGATAAAACGGATTCCTTTCTGCCTGGCGAGACAGAGGAGATCAACGACTTTTGCCAGAGCTGCACGCAATCCTCGAAGCTAAAGGTCGCGGTGTATGTGCCTCAGATCAAGGTGGTGTTGGAGTCTAAGCTGATGTACGAACTGATCTACAATCGCCTCAATGGCGATCTGTTCATGTGGGAGCCGCGTTCCCCCCACTACGACTACGAGAAAGAGGAGGAAAAGCAGAACGAAAGGGAGGAGGAGGAGCCCACCCTGGAGGAGAGTGCCATGGAATATCAGAAGCACAAATACGACAGGAGTGTCCTGCTGAGCACCAGTGCCATGGAGAGTAGCATCTATTTTTCCATGGCAGAGAATACTCTACCCAAATCCCATGCCAATCCCAGTCGCAGTCCCCAACTGTGCACCGATGACGCCTTCTCCTTTGAGCTGCTTGTGGCAGAGGGATCCCTGATATTATTCTCGCACTTTGTGGATCCCGAGACGCAACTGCGGACGCAACAATGCGGCAAGTTTCAGGTGAATATCAAGGAGTTCAAGCTCTTCACCATCAACGGACTGAACAACGATCCGAATCGGAGTTACTTTTGCATTCAATTGAGCCACGTGGAGGCGCTTCACTGTGGGAATACCCAGCACGATTTGCATCTCGCCTGGAGCGATCATCTAGATGGCAATCTCCAGCCCACCATCTACAATTTTGGCAGGCAGGAGCAGCATCAGGAGCCCTACAGGAAGCGGCAGGAGGTTCTCTCCGTGGTGGCGGAGATCAAGAAGCAGCCGGAGAAGCGCATAAAGCGCATGAAGATGTCTTTCGGTATCAATGGGGCCATACTTCAGCACCATCCCGCCTTCTCGGAGCACAATTGGCTGAATCAATTGCTTGACTTTATGGATGTAACCGATTTCCCCATCGAGGCGTATGTGCCCTTCGCTCTCGTCTCCGAGATCCAGCTTCATGTGTGGAATGCGGCCATCGACTATCGGCCCCAGTTCTTCCCGCATCGGGCCCTTATTGACATTGGCTACTGCACGCTGAGCAGCAACATTATATCTTCGATGAGCGGCTGCACCCTGCGGGTGATTGGCGAGGACTGTGTCCTCAGCATGGGCTCCGGCTCCGGTTCCTCCGGCTCTGATACCCTGATCCCGGTGCTGAATGTGGGTCTGCTGAACATCTCCTTCCGCCTTAACGAGGACGATAAACAGCAGCCCAGAGTGGATCTGCGTTCCTCCATCCACGACATGCACCTGAAGACCTGCTACGACTCGGCGGCGGCTCTGGCACAGCTCATTGGCTATGTGGCCAATGACAAGGATCTCATTTCGCCCGAAGGGAGCTCACTGGAGGCCGAGAGCAAGATTGCTGAGCCCAAGGCCAGTGAGGAGGATCAGGTGTGCGACGACCAGACCCAAGATCATGTGAACAAACTGATGGCCGATGCCGTGATGGATGTGGAGAGTACGCCCGGACCAAGGCACAACAAGCTGGCGGGGAAGGAGGAGGGCATCGAGATCTTCTACTTCCCCGACGAACCCAAGGAGAAGGCGGAGCTGCAGAAAAAAAAGAATATAGCATCCTCGCCCTCAAAGAAGAAGGAGCCCGGCGATATGCAGAGCATATCCCTGATTGTGGAGAGTGGCCCCTCAGAGATCTGCAACATTGTGGACTTTGAGTCGAACGTGATGCTCCAGTCGTATTACAATCAGACTCTGGAACAGCCCCTGCAGCAGGTGCAGCAGGAACTGGGGGATGTGCTCCCCCCGCTGATGGAGGAGCGTGACTTTGACATCATTCACGACGATGAGATCTCCCGCATGGACAAGTTCGGAGTCAAGCAGATCTACGTGTCCGAGGATCCGCTCCAGATCGTGGACAATCACTTCTGTCTGCCCCACGAGAAGGTGGATCTGCTGAGGCCGCCCGTGAACTTTCCCATTGCCGAGAGCAGCTACACTTTGTGCGAGATGACCTTCACGTGGCACCTGTACGGCGGCAGGGACTTTCCAGATCAACCCACAATCGATGGCAGCAGAAAGCAGACCCAGAGCGCAGGCTACGGACACATGTCGGACACGTACAAGTACGGGGTATCGCAGCCGCAAGGCGAGAAGGCTTCGAAGAAGGGGGTAGGTCTGCCCAAGGAGCCAAAGGGCTCGAGGAGGAACATGGATGTGCTGGTGGAGATACAACTGTCGAAGATCCGCTTTTCCTACGAGGCCTATCCCCTCAGCTCCATATACTCCTCGCGGCAGGTGCTGCTCATCTCGGAGATCGAAATTCGAGACCGCCTGCGCTCCTCAGACATCAACAAGTTCCTATATCATCCGAACATCAGCAATATATCCCGCCGACCCGACGAGAACATGGTCATTGTGAAGGCCTTGAATGTGCGACCCAACCCTCAGAAGAGCACCGCGGAGGAGTGCTCCCTGCGGGTGTCCATTCTGCCCATCAAACTGAATATTGACCAGGATACGCTGCTCTTTCTGGAGGACTTCTTTTCGGCGTTGTTCAAGAACTCCTCCTCAAATTCCAGTTCCTCAGCGAATTCCAAAATGGAGCTCAACTCCTCCTCTGACATGCCCGTGATGTCGGTGAACAAAATGCCTGATGCCCTGCAGGATCTGGAGGCGAGGCAGATTGTGGAGCGGAATCTCGATGTGCTCATCGACGAGGGCAAGGACACCACCGCAGAGCTGGAGGATGATCCCCTGGGAGGAGAGTCGGCACCCGTCTACTTTCGGGAGGTGATCTTCAGCCCCGCTTTGCCCATCTGCTTCGACTACCATGGCCGTAGGATCGAACTGTCGCGTGGCCCCATTACGGGTCTCATTATGGGTCTGGCGCAGCTACAGGGATCGGGCATCTGTCTGCGGGAGATCGTCAACCGTCGCGGCATCCTCGGCTGGAACAAGCTCTGCGAGTTCCTCTGCAAGGAGTGGCTAAAGGACATCAAACGCAATCAACTGCCGAACATCCTGAGTGGCATTGGGCCCACCAATGCGGTGCTGCAGCTGTTCCAGGGCGTTTACGACCTTTTCCGGCTGCCCATCGAGCAGTACAACAAGGATGGGCGCATCATTCGAGGATTCCAGCTGGGGGCCCAGAGTTTCACGGCTCGCACTGCCCTCGCGGCACTGGAGATCACCTCGCGGATCATCCACTTGCTGCAGTTCACGGCAGAGACCACCTTCGACATGCTGTCGGCGGGCCCGTCTCTCAAAAAGCGATACACGAAGCGAGGCAAGAAGAAGCGTCAGGGTAGGCCCAAGGATTTGCGCGAGGGCGTAGCCAATGCGTACACTATCGTCAAGGAGGGTATCAACGACTCGGCCAACACGCTGATCGAGGCGGCCATGACAGAGCACGACCAGAAGGGCTACAGTGGCGCTGTGGGAGCTGTTGTGCGGCAGATACCCCAGCTAGTCGTCTGTCCGGCTGTCCTGGCGACGCAGGCCACAACGAACATACTCGGCGGTGCCAAGAGCTCCCTGGTGCCGGAGGCGAAGCTCGAGGCACGCGACAAGTGGAAGCACGAGATCCACTAACGGATTAAATGGTTCAAAAATGTAATCTTAAGATTAATTCTACTTTTCTGTTCGGGACACATACATTTATCGTACAAAAAAGAGTTGCATATATAAATATATAAATATTTTTTTATTATTTTACTAAAAAAATAAACTTGTAAATAAAATGGTACATAAAAAATACTGCTGGAGGAGATCTCTCGACGGGGAATGCATTAACGGACACGAGATCTCTTCAAATGATAAAAATGTATTTTAAAAATCATTAAAAAGGTCGAAATAAATAAGGGACAAGAAATCTATTTAAAAAATGGGATTTTTACTTATTTTTATCAAAATCAATAATATAATTAAAGTTTTATCTATTGATTTCGTGTTTTCATATTTTCATTTGACTTATTTACTTAATAAATGTAAAGAAAAAGGAAAGTGCTGAATGATTAATGGGAAATGGAAATTGAATTATCTATAGGAAGTGGCTTCCTGTATTTCAACGATTTTTCTTCAAAATATTCCCCATTTCAGATCTCTTTTCCGTGGAAAATGATTTTATTTGGTTTTCCCCTTTAAATTTTTTTGTATATTTATTCTCAATTTGAAATCTCTTAATTCTATTGGTATTTTTTATGGTTTGATTTATCAGGAATCTTTTACTTTTAAGACCCGCTAAACTAGTATCTGTTTTTCTTCATATATCAACGATTTTTAGTTTGGTTTTTAAATTTAATTTTTTTAATATTATTCAATATTCTTCATTTGAAATCTCTAGATCTCTTTTTCATCTATGATTGCTACTTAGTTTTTAGTTTATAATTTGTTTATCTATGGTTCGATGTAACAGTGAGGAATAAATCTTTTAATTTTCAGATCTCTTTATATGAATATACTTTTTTTTGTTCTTTGATGTAGTTTTCGTGGTCTTTTTATTTTTGGTAGTAATTTGGTACACAGTTTTTAAAAACGCCTTTTAAAAAAACTTGGAGTGTGCTTCGAAGGTAGATGTAGACGTGTATAAATATACAATAGATAAGGTACAAAGATGGCTAACAAATAAACAATTTATAAAGATATACAAAAAGCAATGTACCCTGGCACCCGGATAGCTTCGATAGCGTCATACAAGATGAAGGGCGTCCGTCGTCTAGCGCTTTAAAAGCAGCCGGACAGAGGCAGCTGCGGTGGGGACTTCATTCACTGTAGCCTTAAGTAGTCTGCCACTGAAAGAAAACATTCGGATTTGCAGGGGGATGGATTGCATTGGGTAATTAGATAAATGAATCACCTTCAGGGTGGGCTGTCCTTGGCCTTGGCGGTCCGCCTCCCGTTCGCGACGTTCCTGCTCCAATGCCTTCTGCTGCTGCCTGCGCAGGTTCTCGGGATTTTTAATTCCACGCGACTCGTTCTCCTGGCGACGCTTTTCCGCAGCGTCCAGTTGCTGCTGGCGGCGCTCCTCCTGCAAAGAATCAGTTTTCAATATGGTCTCTACATCGCTTCCAGCACAGCTATATCGCATTTGTCGCACCGGTGAGGGCATGAGATTGGCTTCCTCGGCACTGTTGCCGCAGCAGGATAGGCACACACCCATGTCTGTTTTTATTTTGTTTTTTTTTGTACACAAAACAAAAATAGGGCTTCCTTCTTGTGTGTTTTTGCGTAGTTTGTTTCGCCTTATACTTTGTTTTTGTGTGTCAGCTGACTGCTAGGGCTGTCGCACTCATTAATTCATAAACTAGTCAGTTTCTCTTTTAAAGAAACTTCAACGATACTTTAAAATTAGTGGTTTGCTTACAGAGACCAAAAATGTCTTTATTAATTAAGTCTTAAAAACAGTTTCTTAGTATTAAATGAAGGAAGAGGGTATGGCCATACTCCGGTTGACAAGCAACAAGTCTTCAAATACCAGCAACATTGACGTGACAACATTGAGACAGTTTCTTTAATGTTCTTCTTTGTTCAAAACGTCTTTTAGTCAAAATACAATAAATGGGAGTACTTAAAAGTAATTAATCTTGTAGAAAATGTATTCATCAAATGTATAAAACTATGTAGGCAGAGCTGAGAGTCTCAGTTAGCCAGCATTATTCAACGGAATATCAAAATTTAGCAATTTGAACCATTACTGTCTTACGTGTTTTTTGTTTTACCTTTTTCGCTAAAACCATTTTTTAGGCAAAATCCAATAAAAGCAAGTATTATAATAAACCAGTAAGGTAGAAAATAGGTTAATTAATTGGATAATATTATGTGGGCATGGCTGAGAGATCTAGATAGCTAGTAATATTTAACGGAACATCATAAACGATGAATATGTATAATAGAACTTGAATTTGTCATTATAATTTTAACAGAGACGGTATATTTTGAAATATTTCTGATGGTCGGTCACACTGATTTTCTTGCCACCATGTTTAGCTCACACACCTTGCAAATTTTATACTTTTCATAGTGTTTTCTAGTACTTTCCAGTATATTTTAAGACGCGTTATTGACTCACCCTCTTGTCGAATGCACCAATGTAGAAATCGTGTAGAAATGCCGCTTGGGGCCATATCCCAGGCCACATCGTGACCAGCATCAAATTGTCGATTGTTTGCCCTCAAAATATTACTTTTTCAAAAATGTCAGATAAAAAGGCATGTCAAAAAGTGGATAACGCCACACTGGCACTTCCATGGAGCATATATAAAAAAAGGGCCGGTTTTCCCCTTCAGGTGTCGCTTTTGGTAATTACATGCCATGTCGTTAGTATGTAGCAGATGTGAAGCTAGCATGTAGTTACTAGGTCAAGAAATTAATTTAGTGAACATTTTTGTTCACTGTTTTGGCCTAAGCCCTATTTTATGAACATTCCAACAAGAATGAAAACTTAAATTCAACCAGTCTTGTGGGAAATTGATTAAGCAATCGGATCAAATTATAAGTCTGGTGCTGAGGGGTCTTTATAGATAGTAGTATTCAACCGAATATAAAAAACGTGGGATATGATGGAATTTGAGCGCAGATATTCGCGTTAGTATATTCGCGGTATTTTTGGAAATTTGTGACGTAGGCTCTACTACGAAGAACGCATTTTGGTTGAAGCGTGAGAGCTAATTTGAATTTCTCAGCCAAGAACGCTCCTGCGCTATAAATTAGTATCGTTCTTGTTCTAGTTTATCTTGCCCCATCGGTCCCGACCTTTAACTTTGCGAGCAAACAGCTTATGCTAAAGAAAAACATTGCGTGGGCTCAGTTGGGGTGCTTAAACGCGATCCGTCGTCCTCTCTCCAGCTGTTTTGTGCAGGCGTAGTGTAAGGGCGCGCACTTTTTCCGTGTCTGTGAGCGTTTGAGTGCTAAAATTTAGAGATAACCAATTATCGACGTTTAATTACTAATTCGGCTGGTGACCCCTACTATAATAAATCATTATGTTGGATGTGCCCAATGAAGGAAAGGTGAGTTTTAACTAAATTTTATGCAGTGTTTCTGTTTCCTCCCGCAAACGCTAGGTTCTCTCTCTCTCTCGTCTCGGCAAACGCAGGTTTGTATGGGTGAGTGCATTCTTGCATTCCAGTGGATGCAACAAATGTTGCCGGTCTCATGGACTGTATTTATAGGCACCGCACCTCTCTTCTCCGGATATCTGGTAACGAAGCCCTTTTGACTCGGACTCTCTGACTGGTTTTGTCTTTCCCTTTATGAGACTCTTGCATTTGCTTAACGTTAACCTTCAAGTGACCTCCCTACAGCCGCGACGCCAAGTACTGGCATGTGTCGCACAGCTGTGTGGCCCCGACAGTGTGTGTGTGTGTGAGTGGGTCTGTGTGGTTTTTTGGGGGGCCAACATTTGCCAAGCCGTTGGGACATATATGTACACATATGTATAATACGATTGTCTATGCCTTATCAATCGCCCCCCAAAATACACTCTAATCGGTGGTATTTGTAGGACGTGCTGATAACTCCTTCAGACTGTGTGGCAGTTGTTCCGTTAGCGTTGTTCACATGAGCATGCGTGTGTGTGTGTGTTTGGTGATAAGTGCCCGCGGATATTGGCTCTCACACCCACTCTTTCTAATGCCTTTGATTACATTTCTTACTCTCATATGGTGCTTCTCCATATTTATTTTCCTTCCTCTTAAGCTTCATCTTCTTCGTGCTGTTCTCCTCCCACTTGACCACTACGTGGCCTCTCTTATCTTTGCTGCTTTGTTCATTAAGTGGTGGCCGGCTTCAAGGTGTAATAATTGCAAGGTGTGGCGCTTGCACTCTCTTAGGCACACTAATTGATTTGCATACGCATTGGAGAACGACAAAAATCACATTTTTGTTGCAATAACATAAAAAATACTTATCGTTGAATAAACTTAGCTTTCGCTGGTAAAATGATCATTTTTACCCACTCACTCAATTCACCCTAAAATACCAGTGTGAGGAACGGCTTACATGAAAATGCGCTGAAGACTGACTGGACCCAAACAGAGTCGAAGGTGCAAATTCAGCGAACAGGGAACATTTTTGCAATCAGTCAAAGCCGTTCTGTTACGCATATGCATAGTTTTCTAAGACAATTGATTGGGCACCAGTCTACCGCCACCTTACCTTACCTTAAAATATACCTTGACCGGCGCTTTGTTGGTTTTGTTTGTTTGGATGGTTTTTTTTTTGTTTTGCTCAGCACTTGACGCAAACGCACACACACACACGCACACGCACATACACTCAAACAGAAAGAGCAGCTTGCTATCACTTGTTGCTTCTGTCGCGTCCGTCGCTGTTGCTGTTTCTGCCGCCCGTACGCTTGTTAAAAAATCCCGTATTGAAATTGAAATTCAAATGGAACCCTAGCTTTATTTTCAATTGCACACTCGACCAGCGCGCTTCGTTCCGTGCTGTTTCACTATTGTTTTCTGTTCTTTCCGCTGTTTTCCCGATCAACTGTCTGCGACAATAATCGCGCGCGTTTCTCAAGTGCAAAAAATATAATAGTTAACAAACAAATTTCATATAAAACCCTTTTGACCTGTACACAATGACATCTGGCATCAGGCCCATTGATGTTTTGCTTCAGCGTGCCGGTGTAAGTTCTTAAATTCGAACCGAAGCACCCTTCGTAAGACGATATTAAGGCCAAGTTCAAAACGTTAATGAGCCACATAGTCGTTAAGTGTAAACGGTTCTGAAGTGATCATCGAAAGAACCTGTTCTATAAAAACCAGAAACAGTCCTACGAAGGAAAATAATAATTTCCCCCTTAAAAGCCAATGTTTTAGGGTAGTTTTTGCATTAGAGACCTGGGACGACTAATTAATTGTTTCGGGTCAAGGGAGCTACTTGTCGAGAGATCTCTTGTCCTAGATTCCTCGGATTTGATCAAAAATAAGACTTTTTGTAGATAGGTCTCGATGATTTCAAAAAGTGTTTGTCGTTCGAATTTCTGTTGTAAGGAAGTAAGTGTTCTGTAAGAAGTAAGGTACGAAAATTATTTGCTTGTCTCGACGGCAGTACATATCTTATCTCAAAGCAGACAAAGAGGAAAAAAGAGAATATATAATTTACTTTAATTACCGGATCTCCAGACGTGTATGTGTGTGTGTCAGGTGTGTTAGAGGGCCTGGTTGGTAACCTGGATGGTTGTTGATCCCCAAAAACCATTTCCGAGTTGGCACAGCTGTTTTTATTTGAGCATTCAAATATTCCGAGTTTCCGATGATGCACAAGACTTCTCCGAGCTGCACACGGAAAGAGTCGCCACAAAAGACAGGGATCCCAACAACGAAACGTGGGCCAATTATCTTGAGCTTGTGTTGACCTTGTCGAAGTTCAAGCACCTGCCCTCTGACACCGGCTTATCGCTCAGATTGCTCATCATCATTGTCTGTTTATCAAAATAAACCCCATGCAATCGTCTGCCATCTTGGGCGCCATAGGCGTGGCACTTGTTTTTCACTCCACACCATTAATTTGCGTAATCATTTTGGAAAAAAAAAACGATTGCAGCAATCATTTTTTTTTTTCACAATTCGATTGCATTTTTCCCGACTCGGATTGACTGATTGACTGACACTGGGCCTCAATCGGAAGATTAAAAAAAACAAAACGTACTGTTTTCAAGCAAAACATAGTTTTGTTTGTTTAGAGTTGTCTTTGTATTTTTATTTGAAGATAGATATCGCGACAACCTTGTGAGTGGAGTTCAAGGTCTAAAACCACCTCTTCCACCCCTCATAGGACTGGGTGTCGAACGATTTATTGTCAATATGCTCTTTATGGATTGCAGGGTGCTTAAAAAATAACTGTTAACCCATTAAGAGCCAATGGATATATAAATATCTAGAAAAATTATGGAACTTGAAGAATTTTAGCGCGGAGCTGGTGAAAGATATCGCAATAGTTCTTCTTGTTCATTAAGGAGGAAAGATTGATTGATCTACAAGAAGAATTAATTTTACAGACAGCGTTACTTTTTGAGTTTTACCTACAAAATTTCACCCGTGAAAATAGTGATTTTTTAATGGTCGGAAAACTTAAAATCGATCAATCGTTTTTGCACTTCAACAAACTTAACAGCGATATTTAAACACATTAAAATGGGAATTTAAATACCAATAGGTTTTTGCTTATACCGAAGATGCAATTATTTTGCTATATGGAAAAACTTTGTCTTGAGTAACAACCAGATGAAAATAATAATAAGATGGTGTCAGAAACAGAAACTTGTTTCCAAAAAAAGTAATTTTGGTATTTATATACTCAGGCTATATTTCAGGTTATGGTCCCCAAAGCAAACATATCAATATTTAGAAGCGCCGCCCCGTAATGGGTTATCGGGAGGAGCTATCATCGTCAGACACCATAAAGGTTTAGATCATACATATGTTGAGTGAGGTAAAGGCCAGAACTTGGAATATCTTTGTGGTTCGATTTTGGCGAACGCAAACGAAGTGAAATTCATGAAATACACATGTTATTTTTTTGTATTTAATCTTGTCGATGAAATTTGATTATCAGACACGCAAACGTGATAGGACGTATACGTGAACTAAAAATATTACCCAGATTACTGGCTGGTGGAATCAGATTACATATAGGAGCAACTTTTAACTAAGAGTACATATTATAAAAGTCATGATGAGAGAGATCGAGATTAAGCCAAATGTTACACAAGGAAATTGCACCCGCCTAGAGGTCGTTTCATGGTACATTACGCACGCTCTGGAAATCCAATTACGGAGGAGGATCCGGGGGCTTATCTCTGGGATCATCTTTCAACCGAATGTTCAAATGTCAAACTCATTATACAAATACATAGCTAAATATTCCCCGTGTTTATTATTGCACCAATAGGGTTCTAAATAAATAATATGTTATTTGTCAAAGGAAATTTATCGATCTTCTTGATTTATATTGTAGAATGCAAGTTTAAGATACAAATTACAAATCCCTTTGCTAAAAGTTGCTAAACAAATAAAAAAAAAAACATATATATATATAGAATATAATAGAATGGGTTTCCATCGAAAAATTAATATTAATACTCTTGCGTTGTTGCATTCCTGGGACATTCCTCATTGAAACGCGTCTCACAGCCAGCACTGTGTTCCTTGAAGTCCTTCAGGCTGGGCAGAAACTTGAAGAATATACCCTTGTTGAAAAAGTTGTGATTCTCCTGCTCCTCTAGTAGCTCGGGCTCCCCGGCCAGACGCTTCTTTAGCGAATTCTGCATGCCCCAGATAATGGGTTTGCTCTTGCACATGAGCATCTTCAGGCAGCCGGCCTCGTGGCCCCTTTCTAGGTCCTCCTTGGACTCGATCATGTCCAGTATGTGCTCGGGCAGATCCCTATCCATAATGCGGCCCAGCAATCGCTTGCTGTGCGTCCCAGGTCGCTGTAGAAACCAATCTATCGGTGAACCCATGGATAAAGAACGCGGCTGATGATCGTTTGGTTCGTACAGCGCCTCAGGTCCCTCGAAGGCAGCGCCGGTATTTCCGCCGGCTCCACCTCGCGTTGCCTGCATCAGAGTGTTGCCAATCTGCAATCAAAACATTCCAAACAAATTGAAAAGTTATCAATCCAAAAATAAGTAATGTCCCCAAAACTAATGGGCGGCAGATTCGCATCAAACAGCAAACGGAATTGAATGTGCTCAAACATTTAATTGCACTGCATTTTGGGGGAGTTATCTGGATCTGTATCTCTCTAAACGTAGACCTACCGCCTGGGCAATCATGATAATGGCATTGAGCGCCAGAGCTCCCAGTTTTCGGGCATCAAAGCCCACCATCCGCAGCATATTCGTCAGCAGTTGTCCGCTATCGAAACTGCCCATTAAAGGCGGCGGATGAGGAGGCCTTCGAGTGCCGTCATCCTCTTGAGGCGGCTCTTCCTGCTGCTCCGATTGATTCTGCTCCGCTTGGTCCTCTGAGGGCTGGAAGCCGTGCTGCAGAATGCTCATCAAACCTAGCGGCTTGCCCCTGGATCCATTGCCCGAGAAGGCTTGCGCCACCAGATTTGCCACATCGGCGGCTGTATTGATGCCAAACATTTGTCCCGCCATCTTCAAGCTGTCCCCAACGTTATCCAAGACCGTGCCAGCGTTGCCCTCCTGGGCGCCCACATAAAGGAGTAGGATCAAAAATATCCAACGACTTGTCATCGCGAGGTTTCAAGGAATACTGTCATTGCGTTGGTCTTTAGCAAAGCCATCGTCTGGATGAGAGAGCACCAGTAATTGGAGTCTTACGAAAGCAGCAGCCACTGCCTCTGTGATTTTGTCACTTGAGTGCGTGCCTTCGATGCGCTTTGCTGCCTGCCTTAATCGATTTGTCACGAAAGTTTCTCCAAGTGTAAACAACTCTTCTTCTTTGCTCTTTTTCAGGTGCGTGGCCACCAGCGAGTGCCCTCCGATTCGAAGGAGTTCCATGAGGTCACCAAGCGGGATGCTCTGCGGCTGCTGGAGAACGATGTGGACCGTCTGCTCCAGACAACAGAACAGGTGCGTCGGCCAGCCCTCCAGGCGGAGATGGGTCGCTTTGCCGATCTCTTTGGACGCTTCCTGCAGGAGGGTAAGTGGTGGAATAGAATCACCTTTGATTAATCTTCCTAATGCTTTTCGGTTTCCAGAGGGTCCCGCTTTGGACTGGAACAAGATCCAGAAGCTGCCAGAAAATGCTGTGATGAACTATTCGAACCTAAAGTTGCCAAAGAACGAGCAGGTATGCAGCAGGGTCCAACGATCGGGCCCAACCCTTACTTTCCATCCACGAAAACTTCAAAAAATGCCCCATTCACAGAATTTAGAAACTAAAACAAAACGGAAATGAAGATGTTAACTTTTTTTAATTTGCATATTTTCATGTTCTTTGATTTGAAAACTGATTACTGAAATGTTTGAATACTCTTATTGTTGCCACAATATAATCTACGGCAAATTCCCTGGCTAATATCTGGCCAACACATATATATATATAAATATATATTTATATATATGTTATATATAGAATGAGGTAAAAGCGTTTTCCCTTACACTTAAAAACCTCTCTATGCTTCGCTCTATCTTTCGACTTGGAGCACAGCTCAAAAAAATTAACTCCTATTGGGCTTTTGGACGCTTCTTTAGTTGCTGATTCTATTATTTAGTTTTTGCTTTAGCTTGTAACCACTAGCACACGCTGTACTACTAAAACCATAAAGAAATTTGGCTCTCACTGCAACCAATTCCTTTTGCTCTCTAACACAATCAATCCCTCTTAGCAAAAGAGCGAGACATTGATATGTCTTTAACTAACGATACGTGCATGATTCCGATAGATACGCAATATGCTGGACAAATTGGTGGTCATTAAGCTGAACGGTGGCCTGGGCACTTCCATGGGTTGTCATGGACCCAAGAGTGTGATTCCCGTCAGATCTGATTTGACGTTTTTGGATCTGACCGTCCAGCAGATCGAGCATCTGAACAAGACCTACGATGCCAATGTGCCGCTGGTGCTGATGAACTCCTTCAACACCGATGAGGATACCGAGAAGATTGTTCGGAAATACAAGGGCTTCCGCGTGCAGATACACACCTTCAATCAGAGCTGCTTTCCGCGCATCAGTCGCGAGCATTTTCTGCCTGTGGCCAAGGACTTTGATGTGGAGAAGGATATGGAGGCGTAAGAATAATCTTTAAACTCTGATTATTCAGATTTTGTACGAAGTAATATCCTTCTTCTCTTTCTTATTAGTTGGTATCCACCTGGTCATGGCGACTTTTACGACACTTTCCGCAACTCTGGGCTGCTGAAGAAGTTCATCGAAGAGGGACGCGAATATTGTTTCCTCTCCAACATTGACAATCTGGGCGCCACCGTGGATTTGAATATACTCAATAAGCTGGTGGGCGAGGAGCGGGCCAGCACTCCAGTGGAATTTGTCATGGAAGTCACTGACAAGACACGGGCTGATGTCAAGGTGGGAAAGGCACAACGATTGTTCAGCCAAAACCTTATAATTTCGGCTATTTTTTTCCCCTTCAGGGTGGCACTCTCATACAGTTCGAGAACAAGCTGCGGCTGCTGGAAATTGCCCAAGTACCGCCAGAGCATGTGGATGACTTTAAATCGGTGAAGACCTTCAAGTTTTTCAACACCAACAACATTTGGGCCAATCTAGCATGTATGGAATTTATCCCATTTGTCTTTAGTTTTCATATCATATCAATGCCTAAAATGATGCTACATTTCTTTGTATAGCCATCGATCGGGTCTTGCGGGAGCGCACCTTGAGTATGGAGATTATTGTGAACAACAAAACGCTAGAAACGGGTCTGCGTGTCATTCAATTGGAGACAGCTGTGGGTTCGGCCATGAAGTGCTTTGATGGCGCAATTGGCATCAATGTACCTCGGTCGCGCTTCTTGCCCGTGAAGAAGTCCTCCGATCTGCTTTTGGTCATGTCCAATCTGTATACGTTGAAGAACGGCAGCCTGGTGATGTCGCCGCAGCGCATGTTCCCCACCACGCCACTGGTGAAGCTAGGCGAGAATCACTTCTCCAAGGTGAAGGAGTTTCTGGGTCGCTTTGCCAATATACCCGACATTATTGAGCTGGATCATTTGACGGTCAGTGGAGACGTGACCTTTGGCCGTGGTGTTTCTTTGAGGGTAAATTTGAGATTTCTGTAGTTTATTCTTGATTTATTTCCGTATTTTGTATCTGTACAGGGCACTGTGATCATCATTGCCAATCATGGGGATCGTATTGATATACCCGCTGGGGCTATCCTAGAGAACAAGATTGTCTCTGGCAATATGCGCATCCTGGACCATTAATATTTCCCTCCCCTCCCTTCCAACCAACCCCCCCCCCCCCCCCCCCCCCCCCCACCTGCCCACCCTCACCTGGAACCTAGAACCTGGAATTGGAAGTGCAATTGGATGCTGTCTGTCTCATTATATATGTAGTCTAACTTTCTAAGTTTTATGTAGTACTAACCTCGTCACAGGAGGAGGAGTGTTTGCTGTTATCCCCCAAAATTTCAAATTTACGAATCACGAATTTCATTTGTTAGCCCAAACCAACAACTGAAGCACAAAGTGTGTCCTGTGTCAGTCGATCGTTCTGTATATATCGTTAGGTTGAAGCTAAAGCTAAAGTTTTAAAAATCTACTTTCAAAAAATATGTTTAAAAATGTAGTCAAAAGAGAAGCTGTTAAAACACTCATTAAAGGCATGTTTATTTCTATATAAGTATGAGACGGGATTTTGTATAGATCTTAACACTAGTATCACTTGATGGATGGCACTGGTAATCATTGCCTGCTTCCTGAATTCTATGCTGTGTTGTCTATAAGTGTATAATCCTTGCTTATGTGACCCCATTTGATACCCAGCTCTATGAGTTCCAGGGCCAATTTCTTATTGCTATCTGAGGGACCCACAAAGCCCACCACGAGCTTATTCGAGGAAAACTGATCTTGTTCTGTCTCGCAGCTTTGATCCCAGCCCCTGCCCTCGTAGATGTTCGTATCGCCGGCAATCACAAAATTGTAGTTGATGTCCGTGTAACCGCTGCTCTCGATGTGAAATGTTTGGAGTAGCCGCACTTGGAAAACGCACCCTGCTTGGGTGTGGCACGCGGGTGACGCAGTGAGCACGAAGCGTACGGTGTTCACGGGCCGGTTCAGGGGAGGCAGTGCCTTCCCAGGAAGTTGGGCCAACCAGTAGGCGCGTGTGACGAACTTTAGCGTGGCATTTCCAAGCAAGCGCACTTAAATCAAAGGGAGATTAGTTAACCATTTTACTATGTCCTTACAGGCGTGTACATTGTGTCACATCCGGTATCCAGCGTGGCCAGCGCTTGATCATCTCGAACAGCTTCTGGCCGGGACTCTCGGTGGGACTCAGCTGGCGATGGGCATAGATGTGGTAGTCCGGATTCAGCTTGTGCAGGCGCACACCCTCGGCCATCAGTCGCTTGGCCGCCTCCACTTGTCGCACTGGTGGCTCCATATTCACAAAGGTTCCAATGAAGGCAATGCTTATGGATACAGCGCCATAGCCGCGCACATGCTGCCCCTGACTATGCCAGCCACGTCCCACATAGATCTGCCCGTCCCCGCCTACCAGAAAGTTATAGCCAATATCCACCCAGCCGAGGGATTTCATGTGAAAGCCCTGAATAGTCTGCACACGATAGATGCAAATCTCCTATGGAAATAGGGGATGGGAAGTTAATTCAAGATTGCCCCAGAAGTGGTTCTTTTTCGCACTCACTTCTGTCTTACATCCCTCGGTGGCCGTGTGACTGATGATTACATTGGAGATGGGGAGCTTGAGGTGCTCATATTTATCGCTGGGTGGTTCCCCCTGCCATTCGATGCGGTCGAGTATGTGCAGATTATTATTGGAATTCATTGGGGAATGGGCTAAACCCAGATTTTTATCTATTAATATTTATGTTTCTAATACTTTGGAGATTGATTTCGACTCACTCATCATCCAAAAGGCGTAACCAGCAGCCAGTGCCACTAGTATCAGTAGAAACACACAGAGAAATATCAGTTCCTTTGGGAATCTCTTAACGTTTGTATTCCGCTTAGTTGCGAGATTGTTTTGCTCAGTTTTCTGCATTTTGTGACTACGTTTTGGGGTCTACTCAAGACAACTGTTTGACGGGAAGTGATTCGACCAGAGCCCGAGACCCTACTTGTTGTTCATCTCAAACAAGTTCTGCTCGTTTGGGGGGGTTTATTTTTGCTTTTACTGTTGACAGATGGAAAAATCCCCCGCTCTGAACAGCGCAGTGGCAGCGCAGCGGCAAGATCGTATGAAGAGCTTTTTGATCAGTAGTCGTTATATATGTATACTCATATATGTATAAATACTGTGTGATTTGTATGCCTTTGTCATAAAAAAGCTCTCTGACAATATAGGGTGTTTATTTTTTATTGAAGGTTGAGCGAGCTCTAAACGCCGCCCACTTTGAAGACGCAAA